>NC_057809.1:569551979-569864676 GCF_018294505.1 Triticum aestivum | reverse complement strand
CACAAATATTGAGCGTACTCAATCTGAAAATCAGAAAGTTGTTGATGAGTTAGAACAATTTAATAAGCTGCACAAATCTGATCCTAGCACATCTAAAGAAATTAAATTGAAAGATGTATCTTTCTTAGCTACACGTGCTGAAATTTTTGAGTTAGATGCTCATACTGATGAATGTTATGCTCTTATTTGCAAAGAAGTTTTGTTTTCATTTGAGGATATGCCTTCTTCTTTGCCTCTTGTTGTCGCTAACCTTTTGCAGGAGTATCATGATGTTTTTCCAAAGGAAGTATCACCGGGGCTGCCACCTATGAGAGGAATTGAACATCAAATTGACTTGATCCCTGGCGCCTCATTACCCAATCGTGCGCCGTACCGGACTAATCCAGAGGAGACTAAGGAGATTCAGTGAGAAGTTCACGAACTACTTGAAAAAGGTTACATTCGTGAATCCCTTAGTCCATGTGCTGTACCAGTTTTACTTCTTCCTAAAAAAGGCGGTACTTCGCGTATGTGTGTTGATTGTAGAGCCATCAATAATATTACAATTCGATATCGTCATCCTATTCCTAGATTAGATGACATGCTTGATGAACTCAGTGGCTCAGTTGTGTTTTCTAAAGTGGACTTGCGTCGTGGCTACCATCAAATTCGTATGAAACTAGGTGATGAATGGAAAACTGCTTTCAAAACTAAATTTGGTTTATATGAGTGGTTAGTTATGCCTTTTGGATTGACTAATGCACCTAGTACTTTCATGAGACTAATGAATGAAGTTTTGCGAGCTTTTATTGGACGATTTGTGGTAGTATATTTCGATGATATTTTGATTTATAGCAAGTCACTAGAGGAACACTTAGACCATTTGCGTGCTGTTTTTTCTGCTCTGCGTGCTCACGTTTATTTGGTAATATCGAGAAGTGCACTTTTTGCACGGATCGAGTCGCTTTTCTTGGCTATGTTGTGACAGCGCAGGGAATTGAAGTTGATAAAGCCAAGGTTGAAGTGATCCAGAGTTGGCCGACCCCTAACTCGGTCACACAGGTACGAAGTTTTCTCGGACTTGCTGGGTTCTACCGGCGGTTCGTGAAGGATTTTAGCACCATCGCAGCACCGCTCAATGAACTCACAAAGAAAAATGTGCCATTTCTTTGGAGCGACGCACAAGAGGAAGCCTTCACTATTCTTAAAGATAAGCTTACACACACCCCTTTGCTGCAATTACCTGATTTCAATAAGATGTTTGAATTAGAATGTGATGCTAGCGGCATTGGTTTAGGTGGTGTTCTATTGCAAGAAGGCAAACCAGTAGCATACTTTAGTGAACAACTCAGTGGGCCTAGTCTGAATTATTCAACATATGATAAAGAACTTTATGCACTAGTTCGGACTTTGGAGACATGGCAACATTATTTATGGCCTAAGGAGTTTGTTATACATTCTGATCATGAATCACTCAAGCATATTAGAAGTCAAAGCAAACAGAACCGTAGACATGCAAAATGGGTTGAATTTATTGAATCTTTTCCTTATGTTATTAAGCACAAGAAAGGGAAGGAGAATGTTATTGCCGATGCATTGTCTAGACGCTATACCATGTTATCACAACTTGACTTCAAAATTTTTGGACTTGAAACTATAAAAGAGCAATACGCTAATGATGTCGATTTTAAAGATATATTGCTCAATTGCAGGGAGGGTAGAACTTGGAACAAGTTCGTCATTAATGACGGATTTGTTTTTCGCGCTAACAAGCTATGCATCCCAGATAGCTCTATTCGTCTTTTGTTGTTACAGGAGGCGCATGGAGGAGGACTTATGGGACATTTTGGCGTCAAGAAGACAGAAGACATCCTTGCTAGTCATTTCTTCTGGCCAAAAATGAGAAGGGATGTGGAGAGATATGTTGCACGCTGCACGACATGCCAAAAAGCTAAGCCACGATTGAACCCACATGGTTTATATATGCCTCTTCCTGTTCCTAGCACTCCTTGGGAAGATATATCTGTCACACCCTAGCTAGTTATGCATTAGAGTGTTGCATCATGTTTATTCTTTCACCAGCAACCTGAAATGGGGATTTGTGAAACCCTCAGAATCATTTTTGAAAATGACCCAAATAAAAATTTCTCCAAAAGGGTCCAAGAAAATGCTCATGTTGCTCTCTGGAAATATTGGACAGAGATAAAAATCAAACCAATATTTTTAAGAGCTCATAGGTATTTATTTTGGGCATTTGGAATTAATGCATAAATATTTGCATTGGAAATATATTAGTTATATATATTAATATATGTCCAAAAATTATGCCACCTGTTGGGGAGCTCTGGAATAATATATCTAGCTCCTGCAAAAATTGGCATAAGGTAATAAAATGATTTAATATTTTTTTTAAATCAAAACAAATGTCAGAAATTAGAAACAAAAATAAATAAAAGAAGGAGAAGCTTACCTGGGGCTCCTCCCTGTGCAGCCCAGCAGTAGCCGGCCGGCCCAGCCAGCAGGCGGCCCAGCCCGCCTCCTCCTCTGTCGTCTTCGTCCTCGACAGAGGGAGGGGAGCGTGCCCGGCGCGCGCGCGCGCCACCGCGCCACGCCACCAGCTCGCTTGCCTGCCTGCCTCTCCCCTCCTCGTCTGGATGCCCTGGAACGACGCCACGCCCCCCCCCGTACTCTCTCACTCTCCCCCGGTTCTTCCTCTCCTCTCCCTCGCTCTCTCTCTCCCGTGTCCGAACGCACCCATCGCCGCCGTTCGCCATAGCCGCCGCCACCGGCCTCCCCTCGCCTCCCCGACACGCTCCCCAGCTCCGCCGCGACCCCCTCTACCTCCTCGTCGAGCCACGCAAGACGGAGCACCCCGTGGAGCCATCGCCGTCGCCATCCTCGCCTCCGGCCGCCGTGGGTACTCGCCGTCGATTCGGGAGCTACCGGGCATCCCCGACCTCGTCCTCGCGCTCGCTGGTCTCGCTGTGAGCCCCTCTCCGTTTCCCCTCTCTTCTCCCCCTCGTTCCCTCACCGTAGCCCTCCTCCCCACCACGGCCGAAGCCTCTCGCCGCCGTCCATGTCGCCGTCGCCGTCTCGGTCCGCCTCCGCCCAAACCGAGCCTTCCATCGTGCTCCCGGTGCCACGAGGGTGCCGCCGAGCCCCTCAGGTGGCCTCCCAGTGCCCCGCAGCCCGATCCCGCTCGCGCCCGAACTCCGGCCGCCGCCCAAGTGGTCGCCGCCGTCGATCTAAGCCATCTCCGGTGAAACGGAGGGCACCAGTGGGTGCGCACGAGCCCCAGCTTCCCGCGCGTGCCTTCCGCTGCTCGATTGGGCGCCGGAGTGGAAATCCCGCGCCCTCCGCCGCGTTTGCTGCCGCCGGCGGCTAAACGCCGGCGTGTTAGCCCCAGTTGACCAAGGGGTTTGACCTCCCCTGGCTCAATGACAAGTGGGGCCCGTCCCTGCTAATTCGGGTTAGGATTAGTTTAAACTTAATCAACCTCTGTTAATTAACCCCTGACACTGACCAGTGGGCCCCAGCGCCACTAACTCTTAATTAGGATTAAACTAACCTCTGTTAAACCCCCCTGTCACTGACGTGTGGACCCCACACGTCAGGTTTGACCCCAGCCAGCCGCAGTTGACCGCTGACGTCGTGCTGACGTCATGCTGGCGCAATATATATATTTCTGGATTTAAATTAAATCAGGAAATTCCAGAATATAATTTAAACTTCAAAAATTCATAACTTTTATTCTGTAACTCCAAATCAGACAAATTATATATGAAAAATGATCAGAAAAATCCAATCTATCCATCTGTACTATTTTCATGCATGACTAAACAAGTTAACTTGATGTTTAATGCAGAACAAGGAAAAGCACTTTAAAAGGCCATGTTTGAGTTTGAAATTTGAATCTTTGATTCAAATTGGTTCAAACCCTTCTGGTCTTAGTTGCATTAGCCCAACACACTCATATTGCCATGTTTCATGCATGCATCATATTGTTGCACATTGTTTGGTGATGGTTGTGTATCGGTGTCCTTTGCGACAGGTTCTGCCTCCGAGGAGTACCGTGATTACCCTAACGAAGAACCGTATCAGTGCATCGAACCATCAGGCAAGCAACCAACCATTTGATCATATCGATACAATCCCATGTTCTCGCTCCTGCTCTCTTTACTGCATTAAGACAACGCGTTTCAAACTGCTGTGTGCTACGGTAGTTGAACCCATTTCCTCTGCATGACCTGTCATTGCCACAGTAACTAGATGAAACCCACTAGCATGTGTAGGAGTTGATTGAGCCATATGTATGTGTTGTTCCTACCTTGCTATGCCTGCTATGCTTAGAGTCGTGTCAGGTCTGGTTCATCTGGGTGATGGGCTAGAGTGAAATGATTATGTCGGTAATGAGAGTGGTGTGGTGAACACGATTTGGTAAAGGTATCGATGAGAGGCCATGTAGGAGTACATGGTGGGTTGTTTCATTGAAGCCGACCTTAAGCACTGAGATCTGTATGTGTGATTTAAGAATCAGCTACTACCATGCATTGGGCCCGAAACCAATGGACCCTCTCGGCTTCTTATTCACCCTAGTTCTCCGTCCAGGAGTTGCAAGTAGTTTCTGGTGTTTGTAGCCTACTGGAGGCCGTGGACAGCGCTGACCGTAGGGGTGGGCTGTGATGCGGTAGGTACGTGGCCGGGTGTACCGAATACCCGTTAGGTATCTCGGGAACCCTGTTCACATCGTTCGGGGCCGTATGGGAAACCTCGGCCGGACTCCCTGCGGATGGAACCTGGATAGGCGATAAACCTGGACTGGAGGCTTAGGTGATTAGGTAGGTCGTGGCCGACACCCACGTCGGGCTTCCGCTTGAAGGTTGCCGAGTACATGTCGTGTAAACGACGGTAAGTGGTGAGAGCGTGTATGAAGAAGTACACCCCTGCAGGGTTAACATGATCTATTCGAATAGCCGCGTCCGCGGTAAAGGACTACTTGGTTGCCTATACAGTTCATAGACAAGTAAATGGAAACTACTAAAAGCCTCAAGATAAGTGTGAGTGCCGAGGATGGCTCTTCCGTAGGAAGACGGAGGCGGATCCTCGGTAGTGTATTGAAGTGGTGAGTAGTGGACTCGTGTGCGCAAAACCATTTCAAGTTGAAGTATCGTAGGATAGTCTAGCCAAGAGTCAAAGCTGGCTTGCTGCAATAACTCCACCAACCCTTCTTGATAATATGCATGTATGTAGGATCTGATGTAAGTCTTGCTGAGTACCTTTGTACTCATGTTGCTATAATTTACATTTTACAGAAGACGCTGCAACCCCTTCTGATGGGTTCTACGTAGACGTTGACATCAACGAGTAGGCTAAAGGCCCAGGTGGTGATCCTGAGCTTGTGAAGGACCACGTAGTATAGCTAGGCTTTCCAAGCCTCTTTTATTTTACTAGTTGTCTGTACTCAGACAAGTTACTTCCGCTGCTGGTTTGTATGACTGTATGACTTGAATGTTGGGTCGTGAGACCCGTACCTTTGTGTATGTTATGTATGGCTCCCTGAGCCTTAAATAAAGTACTTGTGTCGTAGAGTCATGTTGTGATGCTTCGTTGTATTTGCACATATCGAGCATATTGTGTGTATGATTGAAATGCTTGGTATGTGTGGGATCTGACTATCTAGTTGTTTATCTTTAGTAGCCTCTCTTACCGGGAAATGTCTCCTAGTGTTACCGCTGAGCCATGGTAGCTTGCTACTGCTCTGGAACACTTAGGCTGGCCGGCATGTGTCCTTCTTCGTTCCTGTGTCTGTCCCTTCGGGGAAATGTCACGCATTGAGTACCGGAGTCCTGTTAGCCCGCTACAGCCCGGTTTACCGGAGTCCTGCTAGCCCAGTGCTACAGCCCGGACCCACTTGCTGATGACCGACACGTTCGAAGCTGGGTCATGGATGCCTGTCCCTGTAAGTCTGTGCCACTTTGGGTTTACGACTAGTCATGTCAGCCCGGGCTCCTTATCATATGGATGCTAGCGACACTATCATATACGTGAGCCAAAAGGCGCAAACGGTCCCGGGCAAAGGTAAGGCGACACCCGTGGGGATACCGTGCGTGAGGCCGCAAAGTGATATGAGGTGTTACCGGCTAGATCGATGTGACATCGAGTCGGGGTCCTGACAGCGTTGGCATCAGAGCCGGACTGCCTGTAGGTTCTCCAAGCCAAACTGGTCGATGTTGAGTCTAGAAATTCTTTAGTTATATGTAGGGGAATTGTTTGTGGGTTGGAACGTAAGGCTCTTTTTACTCCTTTATCTAATGACATTCTGATCTGAGTCAGTCTATTCTTCCACCGGGGGTTAAGGAATTAGGATCTATTCTCTCTATCAGGATCACGTGTTACTAATCAGTAGTACCTTATAAGTTTGATGGATACAAGCCTAGTTCAATCCTATTACCACATTATGTTGCTAGGATGGACTCAGAACTTGATATGATGATGTTGAGTGTGTATGAAATCCTTTGTCAAATGTCTCAAAATCCTTCTTGAGCATTTACAGCTGTTATGCTGCCGAAATTTTGCTAGAAATTCTAATGCCTTTGCATTATGATTGTGCTTTCAGATGGCCACTCGCGACCTCAATCAAGTGGTTCGCCTGACTCGATGCCTAGATGTACCCGGCCATACTGCCATGTTGGTCAGGGTAATGACTGAGGCTGGATACCGCTGGTATCCTGAGTACACGGTCGAAGAGCAATTCCGAGACTTTAATCAAAGCCAGTATCTCTGCACTGTCAGGATATTTCCATCTTATCCTGGATCCACCGAGCCCCTTCACTGCTCCTATGGACTCGGGGTTACTATTGAGATGGCTGTGCAGGACGCCGCCTACTCTATGATGACCATCATGCGAGTCAGATCTGGTCTATTTCGGGACTCTGATTTCCGGTATATGCCAGGATCACTTCCGGGAGCACAAGGGTATCTCCAGGCTATCTATGCTGACCCCACCCAGGAGGATTCACGGACTCGCACCACTGCTGAGATGCTCGAGGATAAGGACCGTGAAAATCGGGCCTTGAGGTTAGAGCTCTTCAATACCCGTGCTGACCACTGGGCCACATTGACTCGGTTCGCACCGGCGGTGCAAGCTGGATATTCGGATATGCGCGATCTCTATCCTGTGAGATCTGCTCTGCCAGACGTGATGGGTTGGCGTGATGTAGGAGGCATCACCCCACCTCGCGGTCCCCGCAGGCCACCGTCTGTTGGTCCAAGACCTCATCCTAGCCCCTATGGTCCACAAGCTCCGCGAGATCGTCTGTTTCCGGATGATCATGTTGAGCTTCCAGGCTATGGAGGTGACTTCTACGAGGACTACTACGGATCGGTCTGAGTTAGTGGTAGTATCACTAGTTCGCACTAGCTGTGTCGTCTATCGTCCCGCGTGACTCGTGGGATATGACCTAGTTTGTACTCTTTCCGGAGGTGTAGAAAAATAATGTATAGGAGCTTGGGATGCCTCCGATGAGATGTAATCCTCTTTTCACCGTAATAGTACTTTGTTTGGTCTTGTACTAAACCCTGTATGGTGTGTATGACGATGGAATAAAGAAGCAGTTTCTGTATTTACCATGTCATACGGATGATCATCTTGCATTTCGAGTTATTCCTTACATTTTATATCCTATGTCGGAATTTTATCATCCTGACTAAATCATTGTCTTGTTTACCTAGGATGGTCAACACGCGCACTAACCCTGCTCCTCAAGAGCAGGCCGAAGGCAGTGAAGTCAGGGATGCAAATCTGCCTCATCCTCCTTCCCTAGCCGAGGTTATGATGGAAGCTGAGAGAAACAAGCGGGAGACCAACCGTTTGTTGGAGCGTATTGAACAGAACACGGCACACCATCAGAGGACTAACGTGGTGTCACTCAGTGATTTTATCAAATTACATCCACCCACGTTCCACCACTCCGTCGAGCCTCTCGACGCTGATGACTGGCTTCGCAGTATCTCTCACAAACTGCGTTCCGCGCTGGTAGCGGAGGCTGACAAGGTCACCTTTGCTGCATATCATCTTGAAGGCCCCGCCAGTCTATGGTGGGAGAATTATGGAGCTATGCGCCCAGCGGGCCATGTCACTACTTGGGCTGAATTCAGCGAGGCTTTCCGTGAACATCACATTCCGGAGGGTCTCATGGACCGTAAACGTGAGGAATTTTGCAATTTCACCCAAGGCCGACTTTCTGTGGATGCTTACAGCAGGGAGTTTGGTAACCTCGCACGATATGCAACTGAGGAAGTGTCTACTGATGCCAAGAAGCAAGCAAGGTTCCGTAAGGGCCTTAGTCCTGAGCTTCGCCGTGACCTCCGTCTGCATGAGTGCACATCTTTTCAGAAACTTGTCAACAAAGCCATCAGTGCTGAAACTGGTCAGACTGACTATGACGCAACACGCAAGCATGGCCGTGACATGGGTTCCTCATCCGGTGCTGGTCCTCAGAAGCGCCGCGTGTGGGTGCCCAACACCGCCCTGCCACCCAGGTTCACACCGAGGCCATCTTTCCAGGCGCCTCGCCCTGTTCAACAGTCTGCACCGGCCAAGCCCTATGGGGGTCCAACCAACAATGCTCCTCCACGTACCAGTTCCGTGACTTGTTTCAAGTGTGGGGAATCTGGCCACTATATGCGTGAGTGTCCCCAGACCAACCCCAACCAGTCTGCTAAAGCTGTTGGCCGTGGCAAGCCGACAGGGAAAGTGTTCCACGCCAAGCCGGCCACCGCCTCACGTGGCCATGTCAACTGTATCTCTGCCGAAGAAGCTCAAGAGGATCCCAACGTCGTTCTCGGTACGCTTCTTGTTAACTGCCACCCGACATCTGTTCTTTTCGATACAGGAGCCTCTCATTCATTTATATCCGAGAACTATGCTCGTTTGCATAACACCGCATTCTGTGACATGCCATCCACTATGGAAATTTCTACTCCTGGTTCTAGATGGCAGACCTCTAGGGTAAGTTATGGAAATGAAATCCAAGTCGACAGACTTGTTTTCCTTGCATCGTTGATAGCCCTTAAATCTTCAGATATTAATATCATTTTGGGTATGGACTGGATGTCAGCTCATCATGCCAAAATTGATTGCTTCTCTAGGACTGTTCAACTCACTCACCCTTCGGGCAAGATAGTCAATGTCTTAACCCGAATAGCCAAGCGACAATTATATTCTCTTAACGCCAGCCCTTTGCCAGACCTTGAGGACGTTCCGGTAGTCCGTGACTTCCCGGATGTCTTCCCAGAGGAATTGCCAGGTGTTCCACCTGACAGGGATGTTGAGTTCGTAATAGACCTCATTCCAGGAACCGTTCCGATTGCTAGAAGACCTTATAAGATGGCACCACTAGAACTAGCCGAGCTTAAGAAACAACTCGATGAGTCCTTGAAAAAGGGTTTCATCCGCCCTAGTTCATCTCCGTGGGCTTGCCCCGTCCTATTCGTCAAGAAGAAGGATGGTACGGACCGGATGGTTGTAGATTACCGACCTGTCAATTTGGTCACAATCAAGAACAAATATCCGCTTCCCAGGATCAACGACCTGTATGATCAGCTCGCTGGATCCTCAGTCTTCTCCAAGATGGATTTGAGGTTGGGCTACCATCAAATCAAAATCAGAAACGGGGACATTCCTAAAACGGCCTTTGTTACTCGTTATGGCCAATACGAGTACACCGTCATGTCCTTCGGTTTAACCAACGCTCCAGCCACCTTTTCTCGGTTAATGAACTCAATCTTCATGGAGTATTTGGATAAATTCGTCGTGGTTTACCTCGATGATATACTCATCTACTCCAAGAACGAGGAGGAACATGCCGAACATCTAAGGCTAGTGTTGAAGAAACTTCGAGAGCATCGCCTTTATGCCAAATTTTCTAAATGTGAATTCTGGTTGTCAGAAGTGACCTATCTGGGTCATGTAATATCTGGTAAAGGTATTGCTGTTAACCCTGAGCGAGTTCAAGCCGTCCTTAATTGGACTCCACCTGAATCGGTCAAGCAAGTTCGGAGTTTTCTGGGCTTAGCGAGCTATTGTCGTCGCTTTGTCGAGAACTTCTCCAAGGTTGCTAAACCTCTAACCGAACTCCTCAAGAAAGATAAGAAGTTCGAATGGACTCCACAATGTGAGCACAGCTTTCAGGAACTGAAAAGACGCCTGACCTCTGCTCCCGTACTGGTACCGCCAGACTTCTCCAAGGACTTTGTTATCTACTGCGACGCCTCGCGACAAGGACTAGGTTGCATTCTCATGCAAGATCGACACGTAATTGCCTACGCTTCACGGCAATTGCTACCACATGAGGAGAATTATCCTACTCATGATCTAGAGCTTGCAGCCGTAGTCTATGCACTCAAGACCTGGCGACATTACCTCCTCGGCAACCGTTGCGAGATATTCACTGATCACCAAAGTCTGAAGTACATTTTCACCCAACCGGATCTGAATCTCAGGCAAAGACGTTGGGTTGAGTTGATCACAGACTTTGACTTAGGAATAACTTATACCCCAGGGAAAGCCAACGTCATGGCTGATGTTACAACAAAGTCAACCGCTTCTCCATGAGGAATTTCGGAAGCTTAACCTTCACATTGTTCCTCAAGGTTTTCTTTCCACCTTGGTGGCAAAACCTACCCTTACGGATCAGATCATCAAAGCACAGAAGGTAGATCCGGGAATTTCCGCATCAAGAGAAACATCAAGAAAGGAATTGCGAATTGTTTCTCCATTACTGATCAAGGGGTCGTATACTTCGGGAATCGATTAGTGGTTCCCAAGGTGCGAAACCTGAGGCGATTGATCCTTAAGGAGGCTCATGAATCTCCTCTCACCATTCATCCCGGTAGTACTAAGATGTATCAGGACCTACGCCAGAGGTTCTGGTGGACTAGGATGAAGAGAGAAATTGCTCAGTATATTGCTAACTACGACGTCTGTCGTCGTGTAAAAGCAGAGCATCAACGGCCTGCTGGCACCCTTCAACCCCTAGCTATTCCTGAATGGAAATGGGATAAAATTGGTATGGATTTCATTACCGGTTTTCCCAGGACCAAGAGAGGGAATAATGCTATCTTTGTCGTTGTCGATCGTCTTTCCAAAGTAGCCCATTTCCTACCTGTTCGTGAGAGTATAACCGCTAGTCAGCTGGCAGACTTATACATCTCCCGATAGTGTCTCTCCATGGTGTTCCTTTGGAAATTAACTCGGATCGAGGAAGTCTTTTCACCTCTCGATTTTGGGAAAGCTTCCAAAATGCTATGGGAACCCGTCTCTCCTTTAGCACCGCCTTCCACCCTCAGTCGAGTGGTCAAGTGGAACGCGTCAACCAGATTCTAGAAGACATGCTTCGAGCCTCTGTTATCTCATTCGGAATGGATTGGGAGAAGTGCCTTCCATTTGCCGAATTCGCTTACAACAACAGCTATCAATCTAGCTTGGGTAAAGCCCCTTTTGAAGTTCTCTATGGACGACGGTGTCGAACACCCCTTAACTGGTCAGAGACCGGGGAAAGACAATTCTTTGGCCCGGATATGATTCAGGAAGCAGAAGAACAAGTTCGTATCGTTCGTGAAAAGTTGAAAACAGCCCAATCTCGTCAAAAGAGTCAATATGACCGAAAACATAAGGCTATGACTTTCGAGGTTGACGAGAAGGCTTATCTTCGGGTCACCCCTCTGAAGGGAACCCATCGTTTCGGTATCAAAGGCAAATTGGCTCCTCGTTACATTGGACCTTTTCGCATTCTCGCCAAACGAGGAGAAGTTGCCTACCAGTTGGAACTACCTCCGCACCTCTCCAGAGTCCACGATGTCTTCCACGTTTCTCAACTCAGGCGTTGCTTCTCGGATCCTATCCGTGGAGTGGACCACGAAACGCTTGATCTCCAAGATAATCTTACATATCGAGAGTACCCCATTCGTATCCTCGATCAGGCCGAACGTACCACCCGACGTCATAATATCAAGTTTCTCAAAGTACAATGGTCGCACCATTCTGAGGATGAAGCAACTTGGGAAAGGGAGGATCGTCTTCGACTCGAGTATCCCGCCTTCTTCCCGGAGGAACCCAAATCTCGGGACGAGATTCTTTTGAGTGGGGGTGAGTTGTCACACCCTAGCTAGTCATGCATTAGAGTGTTGCATCATGTTTACTCTTTCATCAGAAACTTGAAATGGGGATTTGTGGAACCCTCAGAATCATTTTTGAAAATGACCCAAATAAAAATTTCTCCAAAAGGGTCCAAGAAAATGCTCATGTTGCTCTCTGAAAATATTGGACAGAGATAAAAATCAAACCAATATTTTTAAGAGCTCATAGGTATTTATTTTGGGCATTTGGAATTAATGCATAAATATTTGCATTGGAAATATATTAGTTATATATATTAATATATGTCCAAAAATTATGCCACCTGTTGGGGAGCTCTGGAATAATATATCTAGCTCCTGCAAAAATTGGCATAAGGTAATAAAATGATTTAATATTTTATTTAAATCAAAACAAATGTCAGAAATTAGAAAACAAAAATAAATAAAAGAAGGAGAAGCTTACCTGGGGCTCCTCCCTGTGCAGCCCAGCAGTAGCTGGCCGGCCCAGCCAGCAGGCGGCCCAGCCCGCCTCCTCCTCTGTCGTCTTCGTCCTCGACAGAGGGAGGGGAGCGTGCCCGGCGCGCGCGCGCCACCGCGCCACGCCACCAGCTCGCCTGCCTGCCTGCCTCTCCCCTCCTCGTCTGGATGCCCTGGAACGACGCCACGCCCCCCCCCGTACTCTCTCACTCTCCCCCGGTTCTTCCTCTCCTCTCCCTCGCTCTCTCTCTCCCGTGTCCGAACGCACCC
This sequence comes from Triticum aestivum, assembly GCF_018294505.1. Taxonomy (NCBI): domain Eukaryota; kingdom Viridiplantae; phylum Streptophyta; class Magnoliopsida; order Poales; family Poaceae; genus Triticum; species Triticum aestivum. The sequence goes on along the minus strand of NC_057809.1, from coordinate 569,851,812 downwards.
ATCGCCGCCGTTCGCCATAGCCGCCGCCACCGGCCTCCCCTCGCCTCCCCGACACGCTCCCCAGCTCCGCCGCGACCCCCTCTACCTCCTCGTCGAGCCACGCAAGACGGAGCACCCCGTGGAGCCATCGCCGTCGCCATCCTCGCCTCCGGCCGCCGTGGGTACTCGCCGTCGATTCGGGAGCTACCGGGCATCCCCGACCTCGCCCTCGCGCTCGCTGGTCTCGCTGTGAGCCCCTCTCCGTTTCCCCTCTCTTCTCCCCCTCGTTCCCTCACCGTAGCCCTCCTCCCCACCACGGCCGAAGCCTCTCGCCGCCGTCCATGTCGCCGTCGCCGTCTCGGTCCGCCTCCGCCCAAACCGAGCCTTCCATCGTGCTCCCGGTGCCACGAGGGTGCCGCCGAGCCCCTCAGGTGGCCTCCCAGTGCCCCGCAGCCCGATCCCGCTCGCGCCCGAACTCCGGCCGCCGCCCAAGTGGTCGCCGCCGTCGATCTAAGCCATCTCCGGTGAAACGGAGGGCACCAGTGGGTGCGCGCGAGCCCCAGCTTCCCGCGCGTGCCTTCCGCTGCTCGATTGGGCGCCGGAGTGGAAATCCCGCGCCCTCCGCCGCGTTTGCTGCCGCCGGCGGCTAAACGCCGGCGTGTTAGCCCCGGTTGACCAGGGGGTTTGACCTCCCCTGGCTCAATGACAAGTGGGGCCCGTCCCTGCTAATTCGGGTTAGGATTAGTTTAAACTTAATCAACCTCTGTTAATTAACCCCTGACACTGACCAGTGGGCCCCAGCGCCACTAACTCTTAATTAGGATTAAACTAACCTCTGTTAAACCCCCCTGTCACTGACGTGTGGACCCCACACGTCAGGTTTGACCCCAGCCAGCCGCAGTTGACCGCTGACGTCGTGCTGACGTCATGCTGGCGCAATATATATATTTCTGGATTTAAATTAAATCAGGAAATTCCAGAATATAATTTAAACTTCAAAAATTCATAACTTTTATTCTGTAACTCCAAATCAGACAAATTATATATGAAAAATGATCAGAAAAATCCAATCTATCCATCTGTACTATTTTCATGCATGACTAAACAAGTTAACTTGATGTTTAATGCAGAACAAGGAAAAGCACTTTAAAAGGCCATGTTTGAGTTTGAAATTTGAATCTTTGATTCAAATTGGTTCAAACCCTTCTGGTCTTAGTTGCATTAGCCCAACACACTCATATTGCCATGTTTCATGCATGCATCATATTGTTGCACATTGTTTGGTGATGGTTGTGTATCGGTGTCCTTTGCGACAGGTTCTGCCTCCGAGGAGTACCGTGATTACCCTAACGAAGAACCGTATCAGTGCATCGAACCATCAGGCAAGCAACCAACCATTTGATCATATCGATACAATCCCATGTTCTCGCTCCTGCTCTCTTTTACTGCATTAAGACAACGCGTTTCAAACTGCTGTGTGCTACGGTAGTTGAACCCATTTCCTCTGCATGACCTGTCATTGCCACAGTAACTAGATGAAACCCACTAGCATGTGTAGGAGTTGATTGAGCCATATGTATGTGTTGTTCCTACCTTGCTATGCCTGCTATGCTTAGAGTCGTGTCAGGTCTGGTTCATCTGGGTGATGGGCTAGAGTGAAATGATTATGTCGGTAATGAGAGTGGTGTGGTGAACACGATTTGGTAAAGGTATCGATGAGAGGCCATGTAGGAGTACATGGTGGGTTGTTTCATTGAAGCCGACCTTAAGCACTGAGATCTGTATGTGTGATTTAAGAATCAGCTACTACCATGCATTGGGCCCGAAACCAATGGACCCTCTCGGCTTCTTATTCACCCTAGTTCTCCGTCCAGGAGTTGCAAGTAGTTTCTGGTGTTTGTAGCCTACTGGAGGCCGTGGACAGCGCTGACCGTAGGGGTGGGCTGTGATGCGGTAGGTACGTGGCACGGTGTACCGAATACCCGTTAGGTATCTCGGGAACCCTGTTCACATCGTTCGGGGCCGTATGGGAAACCTCGGCCGGACTCCCTGCGGATGGAACCTGGATAGGCGATAAACCTGGACTGGAGGCTTAGGTGATTAGGTAGGTCGTGGCCGACACCCACGTCGGGCTTCCGCTTGAAGGTTGCCGAGTACATGTCGTGTAAACGACGGTAAGTGGTGAGAGCGTGTATGAAGAAGTACACCCCTGCAGGGTTATCATGATCTATTCGAATAGCCGCGTCCGCGGTAAAGGACTACTTGGTTGCCTATACAGTTCATAGACAAGTAAATGGAAACTACTAAAAGCCTCAAGATAAGTGTGAGTGCCGAGGATGGCTCTTCCGTAGGAAGACGGAGGCGGATCCTCGGTAGTGTATTGAAGTGGTGAGTAGTGGACTCGTGTGCGCAAAACCATTTCAAGTTGAAGTATCGTAGGATAGTCTAGCCAAGAGTCAAAGCTGGCTTGCTGCAATAACTCCACCAACCCTTCTTGATAATATGCATGTATGTAGGATCTGATGTAAGTCTTGCTGAGTACCTTTGTACTCATGTTGCTATAATTTACATTTTACAGAAGACGCTGCAACCCCTTCTGATGGGTTCTACGTAGACGTTGACATCAACGAGTAGGCTAAAGGCCCAGGTGGTGATCCTGAGCTTGTGAAGGACCACGTAGTATAGCTAGGCTTTCCAAGCCTCTTTTATTTTACTAGTTGTCTGTACTCAGACAAGTTACTTCCGCTGCTGGTTTGTATGACTGTATGACTTGAATGTTGGGTCGTGAGACCCGTACCTTTGTGTATGTTATGTATGGCTCCCTGAGCCTTAAATAAAGTACTTGTGTCGTAGAGTCATGTTGTGATGCTTCGTTGTATTTGCACATATCGAGCATATTGTGTGTATGATTGAAATGCTTGGTATGTGTGGGATCTGACTATCTAGTTGTTTATCTTTAGTAGCCTCTCTTACCGGGAAATGTCTCCTAGTGTTACCGCTGAGCCATGGTAGCTTGCTACTGCTCTGGAACACTTAGGCTGGCCGGCATGTGTCCTTCTTCGTTCCTGTGTCTGTCCCTTCGGGGAAATGTCACGCATTGAGTACCGGAGTCCTGTTAGCCCGCTACAGCCCGGTTTACCGGAGTCCTGCTAGCCCAGTGCTACAGCCCGGACCCACTTGCTGATGACCGACACGTTCGAAGCTGGGTCATGGATGCCTGTCCCTGTAAGTCTGTGCCACTTTGGGTTTACGACTAGTCATGTCAGCCCGGGCTCCTTATCATATGGATGCTAGCGACACTATCATATACGTGAGCCAAAAGGCGCAAACGGTCCCGGGCAAAGGTAAGGCGACACCCGTGGGGATACCGTGCGTGAGGCCGCAAAGTGATATGAGGTGTTACCGGCTAGATTGATGTGACATCGAGTCGGGGTCCTGACAATATCTATGGACTTTGTATTAGGACTGCCTAGAACACGACGGGGGAGAGATAGTATATTTGTTGTTGTCAATAGATTCTCTAAGATGGCACATTTTATACCTTGTCATAAAAGTGATGATGCTACTCACATTGCTGATTTGTTCTTTCGCGAAGTAGTTCGTTTACATGGTGTGCCAAATACAATTGTTTCTGATCATGACACAAAATTCCTTAGCCACTTTTGGAGGGTGTTGTGGACAAAATTGGGGACTAAGCTTTTATTTAGTACTACATGTCATCCTCAAACTGATGGTCAAACTGAAGTGGTTAATCGTACATTGTCTACTATGCTTAGGGCTCTTTTGAAGAAGAACTTAAAAATGTGGGAAGAATGTCTGCCACATGTAGAGTTTGCTTATAATCGTTCCGTTCATTCCACCACAAAATTATGCCCTTTTGAGATTGTTTATGGATTTATACCTCGTGCACCAATTGATTTATTACCTATTCCATCTTCGGAGAAGGTAAACCTTGATGCTAAAGAACGTGCTGAATTAGTATTAAAAATGCATGAGATGACTAAGAAAAATATTGAACGCATGAATGCCAAATATAAACTTGCTGGTAGTCAGGGAAGGAAAAGTGTTGTTTTTGAACCAGGTGATTTAGTATAGTTGCATTTGCGAAAAGACCGTTTCTCTGATTTACGAAAGTCAAAATTAATGCCTCATGCGGATGGACCTTTTAAAGTGCTTGAAAAAATTAACGAGAGTGCATATAAGCTTGATTTACCTGCAGAATTTCGGGTTAGTCCCACATTTAATGTTGCAGATTTAAAGCCTTATTTGGGTGATGACGATGAGGTACCGTCGAGGACGACTTCGATTCAAGAAGGGGGGATGATGAGGACATCTCTTCTATTGTTACACCCGCCGCAACTCCTACATCAGTTATTCCACTTGGTCCTATTACTAGAGCGCGGGCGAGACAAATTAATGGCCAGGTACTATCGCTTCTTCGTACATATGATTTAACTAATAAGAATATAATATTACACTCATGTTTGGATTTGCTTGTACTTGAGAATAAAGGAAAGATTAAAGATGAAGACAATATGGGTTCAGATCAAATGGAGCAACGCTCTTGCATGCATGTCACACGTCCTATCCACCAAGCATGTCACGTACGCATGCATGAAGAGCACCAGGACAAGAGACTTGGATTAATGGCCCAACATTACCACGTGGGTGGGCCCTAGAGCTTTCGGCCAGGCCGCCAGGTGCTTGCCGCAAAGTCTATGAAGACCAGCCACGTACGGCCTCGAGCAGTCCGATTTGTGGACAACAGATACCGCCTTCGACCGGAAGCAGCAGTTAATAAATAGCTATTATAGTTTAGGGTTTAGACTAGGGGTTTTATTGTATTGTTTAGCCATCGCTACAATTTCGCATCTACGAGACGTGTAGGACTACCGCCTTGTCAGATCCACAGTGGAACCCCAACTTTTCATCTAGTTCGTGTGCTCAGTTTATTATCCGCAATTTCAGTTGCAATTCACCTTTGTTCTTGCCGGTTCTTTGGTTGCTTGCAGGAACTTGAACCTCGTTGTTCAGGTTGATCGTGCCTACGGCAAGGTCAATAACCATCGGAGATTGGTTTAGCGATTGTCGAGGCGTACCGTCGGGTACGGTATAGCCGGATCGTCAAGGTCAAAATCCACCAAATCGATAATTATCCCCACTCTCATCGAAAGATTGGGCCACCGTCACATCACATAGTTGACTAAGTCGTGCGACCTCTTACAGTGGTAGACTAGCAGATGTAGGGGATGTAGGTGGTATGGTCTACCCGATCGTAAGGTGCTAGCGCTTCTGAAAGACTATGTCTCGGTCATCCGTCTTCTCAAACACCATGTAGTGCGAGAAACCAAACGGAGGCGATCGAGTCTTGTGGGGAAAAGTGCGCAAACCTCTGCAGAGTGTAATAATCTAATCATGGTTAGCCGTGTCCCCGGTTATGGACATCTTGAGTATCTAGTACTTGGATTTTCATGTGAATCTCAACATGTTACTCTAAAATTAATTTTGTTGGGTTATGTTTAATGATGATGCTTAATTGGGATTGAGGATGCTATACACCATTCTCAATGTTTAACAACCACCATGATAGTAATTAAATTTATTCCTTTGAAGTAGGGAAAAATTGGCTTTACGCAAAACTGTAACCATAGAGCTTTCCACCAGCCAAATATGCATATAGTATAGTTATTTCATTTGATTACTCTTTATGTGTTACCTTGCCAGCATATTCCATGTGCTGACCCATTTTGGGCTGCAACGTTAATGTTGCAGACTTTTCAGACGATGATTAAGGAGTTTTTAGGTCGTGGTTCTATACTCAGTGATGCCGTTGGAGTTGATGGACTCACTTATCTTCCAAGCCTTCCGCTGTTATCGTTATTAGATGGCCTTAAGCCATATTTATTGTAATAAGTTCTCTTATGAGACACTCGATGTAATAAGTGTGTGATTGCTACTCTGCTATAAATCCTCCGCGTACTGTGTGGTGTCAGCATTACTGATCTAGGGATGACACCGTAGCACAGAGATCAGACCGTTTGAGGTTTGGTCGCTACATAGATGGTATCAGAGCACACGCTGACTGTAGGACACGACCACTAAGCACAAGACCTAGATCACTATTCACTCTCTTATCTTCTGACCTCTCATCTTTTCTACTCTTTAGGATGGCGGATGAAAGGAACAAGTTCACACAACCGGATGAAGATACACCCTTTGGACGACACTTGAAGGAAGTCACTAGATACCTGAACATAGGAGTACCAAGCTTCACAGGAACTTACAACGCCACTTTACTGGAAGAAGAGCGCTGGATGATTCAAGTTCAAGTTCCAGGAAGGACGTTCATGCCAGTCACTGAGCCCATAGAGTTTTCTTTTCATGCACCAACTTGGAGTCTAGGAAAGAGCATGGCAGCTCACATCGTCATGGGACGCATTGGAGAAGTCTACCGCAAGGATCTCAAGGATACTATCTACCAGATATGTGGGCGCTGAGATGAGCACTGGGAGATGATCAGCACCAGGAAGGATAGATCAATCGCAACTTTTATCCAGGAGCTAAACCAGCACATTCGACGACAGGAGAACCAGATGTGCGCCGACATGATAGATCTGAAGAAGGCAAAGACTAGAATCAAGGAACTGGAGGAAGAACTCAAGGCTACACGTGAAGATTATGAAGAAGAAATTGAAGTATTGGTGGAGAAGAATGACGATCTGATCAAGAATATTGGAATATTCATGGGAGACCCTACGCCAGTAGATGAAGACGAAGAACCTCAGGAGATTAGCCCGGAAGACTACATCATCATCGACGGAACCGACTCGGAAGCAGATAGTAGCGATGATGACTATGTTGATGAAGCTGGAGCAGATATCATGGAGTCTGCAACCGAAGAATATTTCTAGTAGACCACCTCATTAGTAGTAATAGTCCACCATGTAAATATAGTAGTCCGATCACTTTTGCGATAGTTAGATCGATTGTATGCCCTTGTTTGATTGATTGAAGTGAATTGTTTTCTTTTGCCTCATGTGCATATGAGTAGTGTTTTCTCTTTAGACCCCCTCTATTCTTATATCTCATCTTCTCTAAACCCTCAGATGCCTCCGAGACGTGATCCCGGATTTGCCTTTCCACCGGAGCTCACTCAGTTGATCCAGCAGCAGAACACATTGATGTAGTTGCTAGTCCAGAATCAGAATCAGGGGAACAACAACAACAACCCACCACCAACACCACCACCTGTTGACCACTTAGCCCGTTTTCTTAGGCTGAATCCGCCGGTGTTTTCCAGTAGCACCGAGCCGATAGTAGCGGATGATTGGCTCCACAAGACAGCTAGGGAGTTGACCACAGCAGGATGCACAGATGCGGAGAAGGCGAAGTTTGCCGCACATCAGCTAGAAGGACCCGCAACATCACGGTGGGAGAATTTCACAGCCACTCTCCCTATCGACACTGTCACATGGGACCAGTTTCAACAGGCTTTTCGTACTGCCCATGTTTCAGCATGAGCTATGGCCATGAAGAAGCGTGAGTTTCACAACTTGCGCCAAGGAGGACGGACAGTTGGCCAGTATGTGGAGGAATTTAGTAAGTTAGCACGTTATGCCCCAGATGACGTCGCTACGGATGCAGCTAAGCAGGAGAAGTTTCTGGAAGGACTGAATGATGAGCTGAGCATGCAGTTGATGGTAGCAACCTTCAACAACTACCAGGAGTTGGTAGATCGTGCTCTTATGATTGAAGGGAAGCAGCAGCAAATTGAGAATCACAAGAGCAAGTATGGACAAGGAAAGTACAATTCAGGAGCTCAGCAGAAGCCACGTTTTACCCCTAGACCGGGAGGACATTTTTAGCATACCCATGGAGGAGGTAGCTCGCAAAACCACAATGGCACCCAGAATGGTAATGGCAATGGAGGAAGCAACGGCCAGAACCGCACCAACCTCTCAATCCCAGCCAAGAAGGACCTAAGCCAAGTCACTTGTTTTAAGTGTCAGAAGACCGGACATTATGCCAATGAATGTCCTGAAGGCCAAAATGGCAATGGAAGTTCTGGGAAGAAGCCGAACCCTTTCAATAGGGGACAGGTGAACCACGTTAGCGTGGAGGAGGTTGAAGCTTAGCCCGATGCAGTAATAGGTAAGTTTTTGGTTAAGTCATTTACTGCACTCGTTCTTTTTGATACTGGTGCATCGCATTCATACATCTCAAGGGGATTTGTGGATAAGTATAACCTATCAACCCAAGCCCTTAGGTCACCCATGTTAGTAACCTCGCCCGGAGCAGAGTATGTGGCTAGTCTATGGTGTGATCGGTTACCATTAAGGATTGGTTACTATGTTTTTCCCTCAGACCTAATAGTATTGGAATCTCAAGGATTGGATGTGATATTAGGCATGGATTGGTTATCAAAGTATGAAGGGAATATTGCATGTGCTAGTAAGTCAATTTTGCTTACCACACCAGAAGGGAGAAGGATCAAGTATGTATCCTGGCATGTGCCAAAGAGGACTCAAGTAAATTGCCTAACAGGAGTTGTGCAGGAGGAATTACCAGTGGTAAGGGATTTTCCTGATGTATTTCCAGAGGAGTTGCCAGGCATGCCACCGGATAGAGATATTGAGTTTTTGATTGAGCTATTGCCAGGCACAGGGCCAATATCAAAGAGACCATATAGGATGCCAGCAAAGGATTTGGTGGAAATTAAGAAGCAGATTAAGGAGTTACTGGATAAGGGATATATTCGCCCAAGTTCTTCGCCTTGGGGATCGCCAGTACTTCTAGTGGAGAAGAAGGATGGATCGTTAAGGATGGTTGTTGATTATCGAGGATTGAATGAAGTAACGATCAAGAACAAGTACCCACTACCAATGATCAACGATCTGTTTGATCGATTGCAAGGAGCTAAGGTATTTTCCAAGATCGATCTGCGATCAGGATACCACCAGTTGAAGATTTGAGAACAGGATATCCCTAAGACAGCTTTTACTACCAGGTATGGGCTGTATGAGTACACTGTTATGTCATTTGGTCTGACTAACGCACCTGCCTATTTTATGAACATGATGAACAAAGTGTTTATGGAGTTTTTGGATAAGTTCGTCGTAGTGTTCATTGATGATATCCTGGTTTATTCGAAGAATGAAGAGGAACATAAGGAGCATTTGCGTTTGGTACTTGGAAAGCTCAGAGAACATCAATTATATGCCAAGTTCAGCAAATGTGAGTTTTGGTTGAAGGAAGTAGGATTCCTCGGACATGTTATATCTGGAGAAGGTATAGTAGTAGATCCCGCTAAAGTTGAAAACGTGACCAAGTGGGAAGCCCCAACAACAGTTGGAGAGATCCGGAGTTTTCTTGGACTCGCGGGATACTACCGGAGATTTATTGAGAATTTCTCAAAGATTGCGAAGCCTATGACTGAGTTGTTGAAGAAGGATACCAAGTTCATATGGACAGAGCAGTGTGAGGCTAGTTTCCAGGAGTTGAAGAAACGCTTAGTTACCTCACCAGTATTGATCTTGCCAGACCAGACCAAGGATTATGAGGTGTATTGCGACGCTTCACGTCGAGGACTTGGAGTAGTGCTTATGCAGGAAGGGAGAGTTGTTTCATATGCCTCAAGACAACTGAAACCTCATGAGTTGAATTATGCCACGCATGATTTGGAGTTAGCTGCCGTAGTGCATGCATTGAAGACATGGAGACATTTTCTCATTGGAAATCATTGTGAGGTGTACACGAATCATAAGAGTTTGAAGTACATTTTCACCCAGAAGGAGTTAAATCTCAGACAAAGGAGATGGTTGGAGCTTATCAAGGATTATGATATGAAATTGCATTATCATCCTGGAAAGGCTAATGTAGTAGCAGACGCATTAATCCGTAAGAGCCATGTCAATACGTTAATGACGGGAGAAATACCCAAGGAGTTAGCCGAAAATCTTCGTGAACTATGTTTGGAAATAGTTCCGAGAGGCTATGTAGCAGCATTGGAGATTCAGTCAACCTTGATGGATAAAATCAGGGAAGCTCAGAAAGGTGACAAAGAGATTGCCACTATAAAAGAGAAACTGAGCAAAGGAAAAACTAAAGGATTTCGTGAGGATGAGCACGACACCCTATGGTTTGAAGACCGCGTTTACGTGCCCAATGACCCGGAGATCAGGAAGTTGATTTTGCAAGAGGCACACGACTCACCATATTCAATTCACCCAGGAAATACCAAGATGTATCTGTATTTGAAGGATATTTTCTGGTGGACCGGAATGAAGAAGGATATTGCGGAGTATGTAGCAGTTTGTGATGTATGCCAAAGAGTAAAGGGAGAGCATCAGAAGCCAGCAGGATTGTTACAACCATTGCCAATACCCGAATGGAAGTGGGATAAGCTAGGCATGGATTTTATCACGGGATTGCCCAGGACTCGTTCAGGCTATGACTCGATTTGGGTTGTAGTTGATCGATTGACGAAAGTAGCTCATTTCATCCCAGTAAAGACCACTTACACCAGTGCTAAGTTGGCAAAGATATACATGACCAAGATCGTATGTTTGCATGGAGTTCCAAGGATTATCGGATCAGATAGAGGAACCTAGTCTACCTCAAAGTTTTGGAAGCAGTTGCATGAAACTTTGGGTACCAGGCTAGAATTCAGTACAGCTTTTCATCCACAGACAAATGGACAGACCGAGAGAGTCAATCAGATTTTGGAGGATATGCTGAGAGCTTGTGCGCTAGATTACGGATCTAGTTGGGACGATAATTTGCCATATGCAGAGTTCTCTTACAACAACAGTTACCAAACCAGTTTAAAGATGGCCCCTTTCAAAGCTTTGTACGAAAGGAGGTGCAGGACACCGCTGTCATGGGATGAAGTTGGAGACCGCCAGTTGTTTGGTCCTGACTTGATTAAAGAGTCTGAACAGAAGGTGAAGTTGATTCGCGATAGGCTCAAGGTAGCCCAGTCCAGACAGAAGAGTTATGCAGATTCTAAACGGAAGGAGACTGTTTACGAAGTCGGAGATAGAGCTTATCTTCGAGTATCTCCACTTCGAGGAACAAAGCGTTTTGGAGTTAAAGGGAAGTTAGCGCCACGATTTATAGGACCATATCGTGTTTTGGAGCGTATGGGAGAAGTGGCCTACAAGTTGGAATTGCCCGAAGGATTGTCAGGAGTACATGATGTGTTCCACGTTTCTCAGTTAAAGAAATGTCACGCGGAGATGGCTGACATACCGTTGAGAGACACAGTGCCTTTGGAAACTATTCAGTTGGATAATGATTTGACCTACGAGGAGAAACCAGTCAAGATTCTCGAGTTTGCCAACCGAGTTACTCGCAGCAAGGTTATTAAGTTTTGCAAAGTTCAGTGGAGCCACCACACGGAGGATGAAGCCACCTGGGAGTGAGCGGAAGATTTGCTCAAAGACCACCCTCACCTATTTTCTAGCCAACCTGAATCTCGAGGGCGAGATTCATCTTAAGGGGGGTAGGTTTGTAACATCCCAAATTTCCAATTTGGAATGTTATACATTAGATCATCATGCATATCATATTTTATTTTGCATTTTGGTTGATCCTACAAATTCTACGCAACTCAATGACCCACGGAGAGAGTTGGGGATTTCGTTATTTTCATATTTGAGTTTTCTCAAATTTTGAGAATATGATCATTTGATTTTATTTATTTTACCATCAATTATTTCTATTACAAAAATATGAGAGAGGGAATAAAATGACCTTCCCAAAATAAAGAAATATTGAGGATTTAATAATAAAATCAAATAAGATTTTATTTCGGAGTTTTTCGGTGTTTTATTTGAATTTAGGAAAAAAGTGCATTTTTCAAAATTGCATTTAGGTCCTAAATAAATGTTCACCTTGTGCAGCTTGATTTTAGAAGCCCGTGAAAATTTATTTTGGAATTTTTGGAGTCCGTTTAGTATTCCTTTTTATTTTTCTTCCAAGCAGAATAAAAAAAATGCGAACCGACTTAACGGGCCGTGTCCGACTTGGACACCGACCCGGGAGGCCTTTATAAGCCGAGGTCCGGCCCCGGGGGGAGAAACCCTAGCCAGCCCCCAAACCCTAGCCACCGCCGCCGACGTTCACCGCCGCCGCCACCGGATCCCGCCGCCGAGGTTCGTCGCGCCTCGTTTTCCATGCCAAAAAAAGAGAGAAAAAAAAGAGAAAAAAAGTCGGCGTTCGTTGTTTTTTTCTTTTTCTTGGACTAAATCCGCGATTTTTCCGATCACGATTCCTGATCCGATTTTCGTTTTAGTTTAACTTTTCGCTCGTTTATCGGAATCAGGTGATTCAAGCGCCTAGAGATTCGTCTCGGAACCCTCTATCCGTTTAACCAACTTAAACAAGATTTTTCTACTGTAAAATTTGCCCTAGATCCAGATTACTAGAACGAAGTTGTTTTCTTTTGCCGTTGGACTTTCGTTGCTTCGTTCGATTTGATTCTTTTTGCCAACCGGAGTTCTTAAGTTGAACCTTCTGGTTAGATCTCTTATTTGAGTTTTACCTGTGCATTAGATGAGTACTTATTGTATGCTTGTTTGTTTGTCTGCGATAGAGTACCCGGAGTGTGCCGCTTGTTACTTCGAATCGTTAGGTTTCCCGGATCATCACCAAGGCAAGTAACACTTTGATCATACCTTTTCTACTACCCAGTTTTATTGCATTAGATCAATCCTCACACATTGCATGATTAGGATCTAATTTAAATTGTGGGATGGGAAGTAGATGAGGTAGTACCTATTACCTATTTATTATCAAACCTTTGGGAGTTACTTCTACGTTTGCTTATTATGCCATGCTATGCTAGTAGACGTGGATTGGGTGAGTGAAATCCATGACAGATGTGAGATTGTTAATTAATGGTTTATCTAAGGTGGCAACTTAAACACACATCTGGGTGGATTAAGGCACCTGGGTATTCTAGGACTTGCCTGCATTCTTTTGGACCACCACCCAGGCTCAAAGGGATCATGAGACTATTCATACTAGAAACTTCCGTGTGCAGCCACAAGCTATTATGGGCTCTAGCAGAGTTGACTAAGACATGCGAACTCTTACAGTGGTAGACTAGCAGATGTAGGGGATGTAGGTGGTACGGCCTACCCGATCGTAAGGTGCTAGCGCTTCTGAAAGACTATGTCTCGGTCATCCGTCTTCTCAAACACCATGTAGTGCGAGAAACCAAACGGAGGCGATCGAGTCTTGTGGGGAAAAGTGCGCAAACCTCTGGAGAGTGTAATAAACTAATCATGGTTAGCCGTGTCCCCGGTTATGGACATCTTGAGTATCTAGTACTTGGATTTTCATGTGAATCTCAACATGTTACTCTAAAATTAATTTTGTTGGGTTATGTTTAATGATGATGCTTAATTGGGATTGAGGATGCTGTCAACCATTCTCAATGTTTAACAACCACCATGATAGTAATTAAATTTATTCTTTTGAAGTAGGGAAAAATTGGCTTTACGTAAAACTGTAACCATAGAGCTTTCCACCAGCCAAATATGCATATAGTATTTATTTCATTTCATTACTCTCTATGTGTTACCTTGCCAGCATATTCCATGTGCTGACCCGTTTCGGGCTGCAACGTTAATGTTGCAGACTTTTCAGACGACGATTAAGGAGTTTTTAGGTCGTGGTTCTATACTCAGTGATGCCGTTGGAGTTGATGGACTCACTTATCTTCCAAGCCTTCTGCTGTTATCGTTATTAGATGGCCTTAAGCCATATTATTATTGTAATAAGTTCTCTCATGAGACACTCGATGTAATAAGTGTGTGATTGCTACTCTGCTATAAATCCTCCGCGTTCTGTGTGTTGTCAGCATTACTGATCCATGGATGACACCAGAGCACAGAGATCAGACCGTTTGAGGTCTGGTCGCTACATTTCCTTTGTGCGGCTAGCTGCAACAGTTAGCAATTTAAATTGATGCGAGGAAGTAATTAACATGCATTCTTATTTATTTTTTCCATGGTAGATTTTGTAATTCATGATCATGTCGTTTTGACACATACTCTTAGGATTTCTCTGTATCTTATATTACTTTTGGGGATTTTAACATAAGCATATGGTATAATGCTCCAGGATCGACGCTAAGTGCTATCGTCATGAGGCGAGAGTGCCAGATGACTCGGTGTGCCAACCCGGCGAGAGCATCCAATAGCAGAAAGTCATCCGAAGAATCATGTCCCAGTGTGTAGTCCAGCTCCAACAACAAGACCAAATCTGGTTTCCACCAAGAAGCTGGACCAGCGGCATTGTGCTCAGGTAAGCTCGTGAAAATTCTTGCAATCCAGACATGGGAGAGTCAAATTTATACTGATAGCTAAGATCAACTTACTGTGGTTTATATGGTCCATGTAAAGCTGGCATCACACGCCTACACTTCCAACAATTTTTCTTGCTAGCAAAAATGAAGTAAAACTAAAAGACTAGTTACTTATCTTGCTGAAATAGGTTTGGATGCACGGTGTGGTATATATATGTCAAGTTTAGCCATATGCAATAATGCAATGCTGATGGTTGATAGTGCTGCAGATTTGCTTAGTAGCGTGGAATAACTGGTCAGCCTTTCGTAACTTCTATTTCTATTACTGCAGCATAATAGTTTTTTACATGGAGCGGACTGTTATTTCATCTTTTTTATCAGGAGTACTATTTCTTCTTTAAGGGTGTATTTCGGAGGGGAGTATACACATTACCTTGATTGAGTTTAGTTTCGTGTTCTGCATTCCTATTATAAGTTACCAGCAGCAAAGAAAGAGAGTCATGTACTAATATTTGATAAGGTAGTCTGCTCTTGCAGATCATCTGGTTGATTTTCCCATACAAGTCTTACTAAACTCTACGAAGTTCTATAATAACACAAGATTAACTTGTTACATGACAAGTGTACCGAGTAATAGGAGGAAAGAGAGTCGTGTACTAATATCTGATAAGGTAGTCTGCTCTTGCGGATCATCTGGTTGATCATTTTCCCATACAAGTGTTACTACACTCTACTAAGTTCTGTAATGACACAAGATTAACTTGTTATAGGACAAGTGTACCGAGTAATGAGTATGCACAGAAAATTTGTTTCTTCGTCATCTATATTCTACTTAGAAAATACTCCCTCCGTCCCATAATATAAAAGAACATAATTACTGTTTTGTGTCATGTCAATGTATCCATGGCTGACAAACTATCTTGGTAACATCATTATGTCTCGTGGATGGGATAAAAAGAAGAAATATATATTCTTGGTGCATGCATCATATGAGTGAGTGGAAGCTAATGTGTTCTAGTTATAATGAAACGATAACTTTTATTACAAATAAGGGATTTTCTGTGTTTTCAAAAAAGCAAAAGAAAAATGATTGACAATCTATTCTATGCAAAACTACTCTTCCATCAGATGAAGAATTGTATGTTGGCTTCTTCACGTCCGATCTTCATGCTACAAAAAACACTAATCAGTTTAATGTTGATGTTTATTAGAATTGGATATACAAAATGATGCATAATAATATCACGTGCCTATTTTTTGCCCGGTGCAACGCACGGGCATTTGTACTAGTTGTGATAAAGCTCGGGTTTAAGATGGATTTGCCTCGATTCCTCTACTTGAAACAATGAAGCCCAGTAGTTTTCTAGAGGGGACGCCGAAAACACATATTTCCGGATTGAGCTTAATGTCATATGTCCAGAGATTGTCAAATGTGAGACGTAAGTTATCTATTAATGCCTCGACGCGCTTAGTCTTGATGACGATGTCGTCCACATATGCTTCTACTGTCTTGCCGATTTGTTTCTCCAGGCATGTTTGAATCATTCGTTGGTAGGTGGCGCTGGCGTTTTGGAGCCCAAAGGGCATAGTGTTGAAGCAGAAAGGTCCGTATGGGGTAATAAATGCCGTTGCGGCTTGGTCAGATTCCTTCATTTTAATTTGATGGTATCCGGAATATGCATCGAGGAAACATAGTGAGTCGTGTCTTGCAGTGGCATCAATTATTTTATCGATGCAGGGGAGTGGCAATGGATCCTTAGGGCAAGCTTTGTTGAGGTCTTTGAAATCGACGCACAAGTGCCAGGATTTATCCTTCTTTGGCACCATCACCAGGTTTGCTAGCTAGTCTGGATGTTTTATTTATCTGATGAATCCGGCCTCAATTAGCTTGGCTAGCTCCTCCCCCGTAGGTTATCATTTGAGTTCAGAAAAGCGCCGTAGTGTTTGCTTAACTGGCTTGTATCCCTTCAATATATTCAGGCTGTGCTCAGCCAGCGTGCGTGGGATTCCTGGCATATCAGAAGGGTGCCAGGAGAATATGTCCTAGTTCTCGCATAGGAACGCTCGTAGTGCGGCGTCCATCATTGGGTCCAGCTGTACACCGATGGAGGCTGTCTTCTTTGGGTCTGTCGGGTGGACTTGAAATTTGACTATTTCATCTTTTGGTTTGAAGGAGGTGGATTTTGAGCGCTTGTCAAGGATTATGTCGTCCCTATCCACCGTTGAGCGCAGTGCAATTAACTCTTCGGCTGTAAGGGCCTCAGAGAGTGCCTGAAGGGCCAGGGAGGCTGTTTTGTTTTCAGCGTGGAGGGCTATATCCGGATCACTAGCGAGAGTGATAATACCATTGGGCCCGGGCATTTTGAGCTTCATATACCCGTAATGAGGTATGGCTTGAAAGCGTGTGAATGCATCTCACCCCAATAGGGCGTGGTATCCACTCTTGAAAGGGCCACTTGGAAGGTTATCTCTTCGGACTGATAGTTCTCCGACGTGCCGAATACGATGTCAAGTGTGATTTTTCCCGCACATCGTGCCTCCTGACTAGGGATAATTCCTCGGAAGGTCGTGCTCTTGTGTATTTCCATTTTACTAAGTGTATCCTCATAGATGAGGTTTAATCCGCTGCCGCTGTCCATGAGCACCTTGGTGAGTCGAAAGCCATCCACAATTGGATTGAGGACCAAGGCGGGTGGTGCCCCGACTGACGAGGTTTTTGGTTCGTCACTACCATTGAAAGTTATGGCCATGTCGTTCCAAGGATTTATTGTTGCGACTTGACAGACTTCGGCGAGGTCGCGGAGTGCCCTTTTGCGCCGATTGTTTGAAGTGAAAGTCGTCGTGTTCCGGGGGGAGTTGTTCCGAGGTATTTTTGGTGAGGATATCCTTGCCACTCATGGCCACTTGCCGGAGTATCCAACATGCTCTAAGGCTGTGGGTAGGTATGGTATCCGGTGTTGTGTGTATTTTGCACGGCCTATCGAGCCATCCCTCCAGAACAGTTCCACGCCCCGTAATGGGTTTAGATTTCTTTACTACTGCGTCGGGCGCCCCGTGAGGGTGCATCCTTTTTGTCTGGACGAAAGGTTGAGTGGTAGCTGGCGGTTCCCAATAGGCTGCCTGAGTTTTCCAGGCACTTTCCATTGCGCAGTACTTCTATATATGGTTGCCCAGTCAGCAAAGTGTAATACGTGACGACGGTTGATAGCGTTGAGGATCCCTTCGTCCGTACAATTACTGCAGAATATTGAGATCGCGTCTTCGTCATGGCAATCTTGGTCTTGTTCTTGACAAGGAGGAATCTGGCCCAAAAGTGATGGACTGTTTCCTGAGACTCCTGCCATAGGTATGTGTGATCGCGTATATCTAGGTGGGTGGGTGGATTTAAATCCAAACCCTGACCCAATTTGGGATCCTAAGTTTGGGAAATTTCCGAGCTTAATAGTTCGGGCTCTGGGAGATCGACCAATTTTTCAGGTCTACCGTCTGATTCCATGTTCGGAGGACAAGGAATGTCATTCCATGGACAGGTATCTGGCTCTTCGAGCTCGGAGATCCGAACATAGTTCGTCCTCAGTATAGAGGGAGAGTTGTTGTTTTGCTCCTCCACTACCGCTATCTTATGGGTGATCGATGGAGATTTGATTTTTCTCTGATCGGGTTTAAGCCCAATCCGGCCGTAGTCTGTAGCGACCCCCCAAGGCGGCGATGCGATCCAGGAGTTCGTTCAAGGACGATAATTACATTGGATCCATCAGTTTGGAGTATTCGGAGGCGATTTTTGATGACCCGAGAAGTCATTGTCGGCTCACCGGCCGAAAGGGCGGTCATGATAAAGCCACCCAACCGGAGGGTTTGGCCTGAGGCCAGGGCTCCATCGGCGGTGATGTTGTGCTTGATCACAAGGCGAGCCATCAACCCTGACTTCGACGTCATAGTGGAACTCTCAATGAAAGCACCAATGTCGGTGTCAAAACCGGCGGATCTCGGGTAGGGGGTCTTGAACTGTGCGTTTGAGGTTGATGGTAACAGGAGACAGGGAAGACAATGGTTACCCAGGTTTGGGCCCTCTCGATGGAGGTAAAACCCTACATCCTGCTAGATTAATATTGATGAGTATGGGGGTTACAAGAGTTGGTCGACCAGGAGATCGTAATGGCTAAAACCCTAGAAGTCTAGCCTATCTAATTATGATTGTCCCTATGGACTAAACCCTCCGGTTTATATAGACACTGGAGGGAACTAGGGTTGTACAAAGTCGGTTACGTAGAAAGGAAATAGTACATCTGGCCACCTACACTACAAAAAAATACACTTCCGTGATGATATGTGTTTGTCACAGTAGGTCAAGTTTTCTGTCATACATGTACATCTATGACAAATTTATGACAGAATCAAGATAGTCATACCTGTGCTGTCGTAGAAGTGTTCCATGACATTACCAACATTATCATCACGGAAGTGTCCACTTCCATGATGATAAATCGTGCGTCACAGAAGTGCTTTCGTCAAGGGCGACCGACACATGGCATCCACCGTAACGGAACACCGTTAAGCTATCGGGTGCGGTTTTGGATCCGATAACCCGTTAACAGCCTAGACTAATGGGGATTTTCCACGCGTAAAATTCTGATTGGCTGACGAAAACACGTGTCAGCTCCGCGTTGGGACATGTGTCACTCATCCAATGGGCGAGATGCGCCCATGATATGTTAACACGTGGACCGACCCAAAAGTGGACCATAAAGTTTAAATGGGCCGACCCAACTCTAGGCCCACAAGATTTTGCGGTCCATAATGGGCCAGCCCAGCAAAAGGCCCACGAGATTTTGCGTATCATAATGGGCCGGCCTAGCTAAAGGCCCATGAGATTTTGTGGGCCATAATGGGCCGGCCCAGCTAGAGGCCCACAACATTTTGCAGACCATATTGGGCCGGCCCAGCTAAAGGCCCAACATTCTCAGTTAAGGCCCGTACGGCTAGTGTCAAATCGGCCCGTCAAAGGCCTGTCCTAAACTTGTCATCATCGCGGCCCATGGTCACTTCTGGCCCGTTAACAGTCCACTAAGTATATGGGCCGAATTACGGCCCGGTGTATTTTTGGCCTTTTAAAGGTCCTTCTTCATTTGGGCCCATTTATAGGCCATTGAAACTTTCAGCCCATAAACGATCGTGAAGGATTTGGGTCATATTCGACCATGTCTGACATTCGGCCTGTTAGAGGCCCACTATAGATTTGGGCCACTTTCGGCCTGTTGTGATTTTCGACCTGTTAACGTGGGATGAAATCCATGGGCCATATGTGGCCCAACGTCACATCAGGCCCATTAACAGCCCATAAAAGAATGACGATAATATAGCCCGACCGAACTTCTGGCCTGTTAAAAACCCGTGTATTAGGTTGACACATTTACAACCCGTCCGAATTTCGGCCTGTGAAAGATCTGCATCATAAATGGGCCACCATTTCGGCCTGCTATGACCAGTGGGTTATTTCGCACAATCATGGCCCAATCTCACTTTCGGTCTTTTAAAGGCCCATGTTTTTTATGGGCTCGAGATATTTACACCTATAAACAGCCTATTGTTACTGAGGGCCCAAATTATGTTTATGACTGTTAAAGGCCCACTATGGGCACAGGCCTACCAAAAAAATATGAAATCTTATGCTGATTTAGGCCCAGATACTATTAGTGGGCTACATGCAAATTTCGGCCCATAATTGTTTTTAGGCCAATTGGAATGGGCCCGACGAATGTTGGCATGTTGGGCTCCTGTGAAGCTTTCGGCTGAATACATTACTAAGATAAACCTACACTATACAAAAATAGCATCGTAATTATTGCAGCCTTTGGTAGCATCATAAATGCTCTATCACAACAAAATAAATTCCAACCATACAACAAAAGGCCTGTTGGCATAAAGTTTATAGTCCTTGCAGATAAAAGCACCATCAGATGTATAGAAGCAGAGATCATTTGACCTGAGTGCTAATGTTTCAGGTTGTAGAATCTGATGGAGCAGCAGCACGATCTTCACCTTTTTCCGCCATTGCTCTTGAACAACGAAGCGAATGTCTGATAGTCTGGTTTCAAAACCGTTCATATCTTGACGACATTTGTCAACCACTATCCTTGTTTCCAAAACGACGTCCATTAGGGATTGGACTTGTGTCTGGAGCACAGATATATCACTCTGTATAGTAGGAAGATTTTGTTCAGTAGGCGATTTGGACAAGGTTACCTTGACAACCAACCCAGAATTACGTAGAAATGTGCTTTTTGCACTGTTAGTGGAGAGATACTGACGCACTGTAGCAAGAGGTGACATTGTGCCTGTGGTAGCCTCGTCACTTCAGGTGGTTGTGGTTGTTCAATCATTTTTCCATAGTTTCCTGAAAGTTTGAACTTGTAGATTAGTGTACCAGATAAGTTACTAATGAGATAAAAACAAACAAAGTAGGTTACACATTTATACGTAACTCATTTTGGTGAACTACTGTAATACATCAGCATGTATTGTAGTGCCAACTACATAATAAAATCACTTTCGGAATATATGTCCATGTAGCATGCCTATTGTATTGCCTATTTCCACACATTCATTGACATCTAAGGATAAAGAGACATGGTTTAAAGTAGGACGAACATAGTATGCCATCATTCATATCATGGGCAAACAGATATAAAACAAACAGGCTATTTTATCATTGTGTGCACACGTGAACATAACAACTAGAATACAGATCAAGATCAAAAGAATATCCTTCATCTCTTTTAAACCATGTAAGGTGAAATGATATGTTAACCCAACTGTGTATGAAAGTCAATAGAGTAACTGACATTGGCTGCAAACCAAGTATTTAAATGAACACATCACAGTACCAATCAGTTCAAAGGCAGGAGGAGTAAGGACTTACAATAGCGGCTTGAACTGGTGTTCTCGTGCCCTTCATCTTGCTGGTGTGGCAATCATTGAAGATTTGCACTGCATTCGGTTCAGGTTCTTTTTGGTCCGCACATGCTTTCCTTTGTATTTGGAACAAGTCAGAAAAAAGAAGGAAGTAGCAGCTATTTACAAGAGCCTCGCAGTGTGCAATATAGCTATGAGATCCTGTTGTCTGTTGGAATTTCACTTTAGAACTGTT
This sequence comes from Triticum aestivum, assembly GCF_018294505.1. Classification (NCBI taxonomy): domain Eukaryota; kingdom Viridiplantae; phylum Streptophyta; class Magnoliopsida; order Poales; family Poaceae; genus Triticum; species Triticum aestivum. Next base: position 569,830,372 of record NC_057809.1, on the reverse strand, counting down.
GGTCTTGTTCTTGAAATAGTTAGCCTAGAAGAAGATACACTTGTAAGGCACATACATAAATACAAGTTAGATACTATAATATGGAACAGAAAAAAGAAGGAAGTAGCAGCTATTTACAAGAGCCTCGCAGTGTGCAATATAGCTATGAGATCCTGTTGTCTGTTGGAATTTCACTTTAGAACTGTTGGTCTTGTTCTTGAAATAGTTAGCCTAGAAGAAGATACACTTGTAAGGCACATACATAAATACAAGTTCAATATGTGGTCTGATCAAATACATATAGCCTACCTAATACTTTCGATCAGACCAGTGTTTAACGAGGGCTGTCCAGTCTTCATCTGTAATATATTCCACTGGAGATGTTTGGGCAATTTCATTGTTAGCCTTGCCTTCAAAGTAAGATTTTCTAAGGTGGTACCGATACTGTCGCAGAGCAGACTGAAAAACATGAGTGCATGCTTGTTTAGTTGCATCATCTTTCAGATCCAACTTGAACCTCATCTGTTGAAAAAAGAATGTGAGTCTTATTAGGAGGAAGCTAGAGAGTATGGGACAAAGCAAGACAATATTACTAATGGCGATGAATAACATTACTTACGGATAAATGGTCAATGAAGGTGTTAAACTGGGTATTGTCTTTCTCATTCCTGTACTAGATCAACGTTGGGAGGATACGTGCATGACACCTAACGACAACGGCTGCCTCTGATACTAACTTGGCTGACTCTGTAGCATCACATGGCCTTTTTAAACTTGCCTCAAAATGGATCTCCATTCTTCCTCCTTTAGATTTTGTTAATCTTTCAAGCATTATCCCTAATGTTTGTTTCCGCTTGCGTCGTGGTGCTAGTTCAACAACGAATATGGAAAGTGTTAGCGTACTTCAAACTATTAGAGTACATATAAAGGAGCATGCAACTGCAACATGACTTGGTCAGGTACCGTCGTGGTGTTGATGCTCATGAGGTTCATCTGATCTTGCCAAGTCCTGTTGTGTGAGAAGTGCTTCATAAGTAGTGTTAGGTGTGAAGGTAGCTTGGGAACTGGCCAGTTCCGGAGCAAACGAACGAGTAACTTGTTGAGATGCTGGTACAGTTGAAGCGGATGCTGCAGCTGGTGGAGCAGGTATCCTGTGTTTGTAGATTTAGCCGGTTGATAACCCACAAGTATAGGGGATCACAACAGCTTTCGAGGGTAGAGTATTCAACCCAAATTTATTGATTCGACACAAGGGGAGCCAAAGAATATTATCAAGTATTAGCAGCTGAGTTGTCAATTCAAGCACACCTGGAAACTTAGTATCTCCAGCAAAGTGTTTAGTAGAAAAGTAATATGATAGTGGTGGTAGCGGCAACAAAAGTAAAGACAGCAAAAGTAATGTTTTTGGTATTTTGTAATGATTGAAACAGTAGCAGCGGGAAAGTAAATAAGCGAGAACCGGTATATGGAAAACTCATAGGCACCGGATCAGTGATGGATAATTATGCCGGATGCAGTTCATCCTGTAACAGTCATAACATAGGGTGACACAGAACTAGCTCCAATTCATCAATGTAATGTAGGCATGTATTTCGAATATAGTCATACGTGCTTATGGAAAAGAACTTGCATGACATCTTTTGTCCTACCCTCCTGTGGCAGCGGGGTCCTATTGGAAACTAAGGGATATTAAGGCCTCCTTTTAATAGAGAACCGGAACAAAGCATTAGCACATAGTGAATATATGAACTCCTCAAACTATGGTCATCACCGGGAGTGGTCCCGATTATTGTCACTTCGGGGTTGCCGGATCATAACACATAGTAGGTGACTATAGACTTGCAAGATAGGATCAAGAACTCACATAAATTCATGAAAACATAATAGCTTCAGATCTGAAATCATGGCACTCGGGCCCTAGTGACAAGCATTAAGCATAGCAAAGTCATAGCAACATCAATCTCAGAACATAATGGATACTAGGGATCAAACCCTAACAAAACTAACTCGATTACATGATAAATCTCATCCAACCCATCACCGTCCAGAAAGCCTACAATGCAATTACTCACGCACGGCGGTGAGCATCATGAAATTGGTGATGGAGGATGGTTGATGATGACGACGACGACGAATCCCCCTCTCCGGAGCCCCGAACGGACTCAGATCAGCCCTCCCGAGAGGTTTTAGGGCTTGGCGGCGGCTCCGTATCATAAAACGCGATGATTTCTTCTCTCTCATTTTTTCTCTTCGAAAGCAAATATATAGAGTTAGAGTTGGCATCGGAGGGTTTCCAGGGGGCCCACGAGGTAGGGGGCGCGCCCCCCACCCTCATGAGAAGGGTGTGGGCCCCCTGGTCTTCATCTTTGGCGAGGATTTTTTATTGTGTTTTTCTAAGATGTTCCGTGGATTTTCAGGTCATTCCAATAATATTTGTTTTCTGCACATAAAACAACACCATGGCAATTCTGCTAAAAACAACGTCAGTCCGGGTTAGTCCCATTCAAATCATACAAGTTAGAGTCCAAAACACGGGCAAAAGTGTTTGGAAAAGTAGATACGACGGAGACGTATCAACTCCCCCAAGCTTAAACCCTTGCTTGTCCTCAAGCAATTCAGTTGACAAACTAAAAGAAAGAAAGAAAAACTTTTACAAACTCTGTTTGCTCTTGTTGTTGTAACTATGTTAAGCCAGCATTCAAGTTTTCAGCATAGATCATAACTATCCACACTTGCAATAATTCTCAGGTCTCATAATTACTCATATCAATAGCATAATCAACTAGCAAGTCATAATAATAAATCTCAGATGACAACACTTTCTCAAAACAATCATAATATGATATAACAAGATGGTATCTCGCTAGCCCTTTCGGAGACCGCAAAACATAAATGCAGAGCACCTTTAAAGATCAAGGACTGACTAGACATTGTAATTCATGGTAAAAGAGATCCAATCATAGTCATACCCAATATAAATTAACAGTGATGAACGTAAATGATGGCTGCGCTCTCCATCTAGTGCTTTTTAATAAGAGGGTGATGACTCAACATAAAAGTAAATGGATAGGCCCTTCGTAGAGGGAAGCAGGGATTTGTAGAGGTGCCAGAGCTCGGTTTTGAAATAGAGATAAATTGTATTTTGAGCGATATACTTTCATTGTCAATGTAACAACTAAGAGATAGCGATATCTTCCATGCTAAACACATTATAGGCGGTTCCCAAACAGAATGGTAAAGTTTATACTCCCCCTCCACCAACAAGCATCAATCCATGGCTTGCTCGAAACAACGAGTGCCTCCAACACACATCAGGTCCCAGGGGGAGTTTTGTTTGCAATTAATTTTGATTTAGTTTGCATAAAGCATGGGACTGGGCATCCCGGTGACCAGCCATTTTCTCGTGAGTGAGGAGCGGAGTCCACTCCTCTTGAGAATAACCCGCCTAACACGTAAGATAAGGATAGCCTTTGTTGATACATGAGCTATTCGAGCATACAAAACAGAATGTTTATTTGAAGGTTTAGAGTTTGGCACATACAAATTTACTTGGAACGGCAGGTAGATACCGCATATAGGAAGGTATAGTGGACTCATGTCGAGTAACTTTGGGGTTTAAGGGATTGGATGCACAAGCAGTATTCCCGCTTAGTATAGGTGAAGGCTAGCAAAAGACTGGGAAGCGACCAGCTAGAGAGCGACAACAGCCATGTACATGCATTAAAATTAATAAACATTGGATGCAAGCATGAGTAGGTGTCTGGTGGTAGGTGCGACATATGCCAACGGGTGGCTTATCATTGTGGGAGCCAGTAAGACATCGTCGGTGCCTGGAAACGGGATAAGGCGAAGACATGCACGCCGGCGGATCTTACCCAGCTTCGGGGCTCTCCGTGGAGATAACACCCCTACTGCAGCTCTGCGGGGTCTCCGCATGATCACTAGATGAACAAGTAGCTACACAATGCTCCTTGAGCTGTTTGGTGGGAGGAGGAAGAAGGGCACGGCTAGCCTGCTTCCTCTCCTTGTGTGGTGTCTAAGACTAGCAGGGGGTCCAACCCTTTGCATGGGTGCCCCGGGGGGTTTATATAGGCCTACCCCCCGGGGGTAAAATGGTAATCCGACTAGGCGCGGGGCCCAGCCGTCTGTGACTGCGCTCGCCGGCTGCTGGAGCCCGCCGACTGGTGGGTCCCACTGGCTGCCGGCCCCTAGGTCGACAGGCAGGCCCCACTGTCCAGGGCCTGGTCGGCGGCTGGTTACTATGGCTCCATCTTGGTGACGTGGGCTTCGTCGTGGTAGGCGCGGCTACAGTGCCGCCGCCCGTCAGGCGATCGCTGTAGCCTCACCGCGCCTTGTCTCCTTAATGGGGCGTCTTCTTCGAGGGAGGAGGCAAGCCGACTGCGGGGAGCCGGCTCTGTCTTGGGCCGACTGGTTGGAGGCGCGGTCGCCTTCGGGCGTCTTTCTGCCCGAAGGGGCCCACCATCTGTGGGCCACGCTGGCGGCCCGTCGTGGGTGACACCATGGTCAACATGGCAACAGTGCCGCGCCGAACGGGTCATACCTACTCCGTACGGTGCACTGTGTCAGGCGTGCTCCGGGATTCCGGGGTGGCAGGCTTCACTGTAGCCACACCCCGTCACACCACCGTTAGGTGGGTGCAAACTTTGAGGGTACGGTCTCGACTGCTTTATGGGAGCCGGCTTCTAGGAGTCGGCCTCCTCATGGCCGGATTCTTCGAGTCGGCCTCCCATGGTTTTCTTCATGAGGGGTAAAGTTGGGCCGCCTTCTTCGAGCTGGCCTGGGTGATAGCCAGCAAGGGGAAGGCGGCCCCATGTCTTGGATTCCTGAGAGCCGGACGGGCTCGTAATTTTTTCAGAAGGGCCAGGGGAAGCCGGCTAGGCTACCCATGGCTATTTACTCCGACAGTAGTCGCCGAAGCTGAGCGAGCCTCGAGGCGGACAGAGGGACGAGAAGCTTGGTCAGCTTCCTATCCTGAAGAGCCAGCTTTGCTTGTGCACGCCGACTTCAGAGAGCTCCGGTTCTCGCAGGTGGGGACGCGGACCACGTGGCGAGGAAATCCTACCAACGCACGCGCGCGACGGGACGTCGCCACAGGCCCGGGCCCCCCACTCGCAGGCCTCGGTCCGAGCGCGGATCTTCCATGGCCCACATGGGCCGCTCGCTTTCCCGTGGTGGTTTTATTCCACCATCATGGCACAGTAATCGCGGGACATGGGGGTGTGGGCACGATCGGTCCTCACGCTTCCCCACGCCGCGCCTCCTCGGTTCCGCCACGCGAGCCTATAAGTAGGGGGAGGAGGGGGAGCGACAGAGGTTCGCACGCTCTCTCTCGCTCCGCCCCCTCTCGTCCTTGCTTCTTCCTCTCGTTGCTGCCGCAGCCTCCCGTCTCGGCACCGCCGCGCCTCCACATCGCCTCGCTCCCATGGCGCTGTCAAGCTCGTGGGATGGCTCCAACGTCCATGAGGATCACGTGGAGTTCCTCCGCCAGACTCGGCGCCTGCCTGACGCCAACCTCGTGCGGGTCCGTCTGGCGCCGAAGACAGAGATCCCGCCGGCGCCGGAGGAGGGCGAGCGGGTCGTCTTCCGCTCGCACTTCCTGCGCGGCTTCGGCCTTCCGGCGAGCGGATTTCTATGCTCCTTCCTTGAGTTCTACAACCTCCAGCTGCATCACCTCACGCCAATGCGGTGATGCTGCTATCGGCCTTCATCTCCCTCTGCGAAGGCTTCTTGGGGCTGCTCCCCGCGCTGGAGCTCTGGGGAGAGTTCTTCCAGAGAAAACTTGGCACCGTCGTCGCGGGCGTACCCGCCCCCTGCGGGGCCTTCATCGCCATGAGGAGGGCGAGCGAGAACAACCCGTTCCCGCCCATCCCCCTGATCCAGGCGGTGAAGATCTGGCAGAAATCATATTTGTACGTGAAGAACGTCGCCGAGCAAGGAGACCACGTCAACCTGCCGGCTTATGTAGCCGGCCCGCCGGCTGGGAGGCAGCCCTCGTGGAGTTTCCCGTCTCGGTCACTATCTCAGGCCGGGAACGCTGCCGTCTCCCGGCTTCGGGTGATGATCCAGTCGGAGGGCCTGAACGGGGCCGACTTGGTGGCCGCCTTCGTGGAGCGCCGGATATCTCCTCTCCAGAGCCGGCCCCACATGATGTGCCAGATGAGCGGCCGCTTCGACCCAAGCCGGCTGAGCACCAGGGAGATGCCTCATGCGGAGGTATCGTATATGGTAAACTACATCTCAAATTGCAGGCTCGCCGAAGACTGGCGATACGGCAAGGCGCTGTATTCTCGCGCCAACCCTCCGCCCGTGGTAAGTTTTTCTTCTCTTTCTTCTCTTTCTTCTTTTCATGGGTAGCGCAGCATCAACAACTGGTTGGACTTCACGGAAGCCTTTATCCGCAACTTCACCAGCACCTACAAGCGGCCCCCCAAGCCCAGACAGCTCTCCTTGTGCGTACAAGGCCCCACCAAGTCCACTCGTGACTACCTCACGCGTTGGGCCGAGCTCCGCAACTCTTGCGAAGGGGTGCACGAGGTGCAAGCCATAGAATACTTCACAGCCGGATGCCGAGAAGGCACCCTCCTCAAGCACAAGCTCCTCTGCGACGAGCCGACTACCCTCGACGAGCTTCTGGACATAGCGGACAAGTACGCCACCACCGACTCCTCGATGAAGGCCGAGCTTCGGGTAGACACGTCCGGAAAGGTACTCAACCCAGCGCCCAAGACGCCAGCTGGGGATTCCGGCCGACACCCCCACTCGAACGACCACAAGCGCAAGGGCCCCGCGCCGCCTCCCGCCAGTCGGCAGGTGGCCACAGTTGAAGACGCGCCGCCTGAAGAGCGTCCGGCGCCCAAGAAACCCAAGGGCGGCAGGCCGGCTTGGCAGCCCGCGTTCTCCTACGAGCAAACTCTCGACGCCCCGTGTGAACAGTAGGATATAGTCCACCATGAACATAAATATCGTGAAGGCTATGTTGATTTTGTTTCAACTACATGCGTGAACATGTGCCAAGTCAAGTCACTTAAATCATCCAAAGGAGGATACCACCCCATCATACCACATCATAATCATCTCAATAGCATGTTGGTACACAAGGTAAATCATTATAACTCATAGCTAATCAAGCATGGCACAAGCAACTATGATCTCTAATTTTCATTGCAAACATGTTTATTCATAATAAGCTGTATCAAGAACGAGGGACTCATCATATTTACAAAAACAAAAGAGGTCGAGTTCATACCAGCTTTTCTCATCTCAGTCAGTCCATCATATATCATCATAATTGCCTTTCACTCGCACGACCGAACGGTGTGAATAATAATAAGAGTGTACGTGCATTGGACTAAGCTGGAATCTGCGAGCATTCAATAAACAGGAGAAGACAAGGAAATATGGGCTCTTGATTAAATCAACAATAATGCATATAAGAGCCACTTCAACAATTTAATTATGGTCTTCTCATACTGACCCCCAAAGAAAAGAAAAGAAATAAACTATTTACACGGGAAAGCTCCCAACAAGCAAAAGAAGAACGGGTAATATTTTTGGGTTTTCTTTTTAATTATTACTACTACAGCAGAAAAATAAACTACTACTAATTTTTTTGGTTTTTCTTAAGGTTTAACAAACACACAAGAAGAAAGCAGGAAAAAGAAAATAAACTAGCATGGATATTATAGTGAAAAAGTATGAGCACCGACATCTAGCAATGAGTGTGTGTGAACATAAATGTAATGTCAGTGAGAAATACGTACTCTCCCAAGCTTAGGCTTTTGGCCTAAGTTGATCTATGGCCATGGCTAGCCTGGCGGATATACATAATAATAGTTGTTGGGGTCGTACTGTGATTAGGAGGAATAGTTGGGATCATACTGTGATGAAGAAGAAGACTCTAACTGCCATCGGCTGACAGTCATCTTTGGATCCCAAGAATAAACAGATTGTCGTGGTGGCTCATCTCGTGGCTCCTGTTCCGGGGCTGGTGCAGGATTCTTGTAAGCTTGGACGGCAGGCCACGTGACGAGGTAGGGTCCTACAAAATTAAACAAAGAAGGAGCAGGCAGGGTAATAGCCTCAGGATGATGTTTGTTAAAGAACAATTGATATTTAAGCTCTCCTGCCCTATTCTTAACAATAAAATCATGTGCCACCATACTTTTATGATCTAGATAAACACGAGGCAGCACCTTTTCTTCCTTCTCAGCATGCCTAATAGGTATGTTAAAATGTGCAGCTAGGCGTGTGGCATAGACGCCTCCAAAGATGGGACCCTTAGTACGCTTCATACTTAACCGTCTAGCAATAATACCGCCCATACTAAAAGTGTTATCACTGTATAAACTGTGGTGCAAAATAATTATATCAGGGATACTAAGGTTTCCATTGTTTCCGCTTCCAATTAAACAACGACTAGCAAATAATGCAAAGTAATGTAAAATAGGAAAATGTATGCTAGTGATTCGTGCATCAGAAACCTTCCTAGTTTCTCCTACAGTGATAGTATCAATAAACCCAGCCACATCATCATGATGTGGTTCTTCTATCTTGCCCTCAAAACGGATTAAACAAATCTGACAGAAATCATAAAGTGACATCTCCTTATGCTTATAATATAAATGAAACTCCACCGTAGGTGGTGAGTTCCTAGAATGAAAATGAAAGTTTTGGACAAAAGTATTTGTGAGCAAGAGATACTGATCGCATTGGTCGTGGACGAAAGCAGTGAGGCCTGCATTGTTAGCCAATTCATGAAAATCTTCATAGATACCGGCTGCTCTCAAGAAATCTTCAGAAGGCCATTCACATGCCCGAATCTCCGTGGTGCGAGGCAAATTATACTTAGGCTTTGGTGCCTTTTCCTTCGAGCTTTGGCTCGACGAGCCCCTCAAAAATCCCCTCATTATTTTTCTGAAACAATCTGAAATTTTTAGTAACTTCAAAATAAAAGTAAACCAAACTCAATAATATTGATAGCAACTACTCCTACAAGTGCCTAGAGCCTATATCAAGCATTAGAACTACTTAGAACCATATAAATTTGACATGCAAGCTCAAGAACATGGTCACCTATGCAGCACAAATTTGCAAAGAATAAAGCACTAGAACAAAAACTAATTGGACCAATGGAGGAGTCACATACCAAGGAACAATCTCCCCAAGCAATTTTGCGAGAGGTGCTTTGAGCAAGGAGATCGAAAATCACAGCAAAAGTGGCTGGAACATGAGCTTGAGTTGGTTTTTTGGGTTTGTGGTAGACAGACGAAGAAGATGGGTGTTGGGATAAGTGGAGGGGGCCACCATGGGCCCACGAGGCAGGGGGCGCACCCTATAGGGGGGGGGGCGCCCACCACCCTCGTGGCCAGGTGGCAGCTCCTCCCGCGGTAATTTTTGCACAGTAAATCCTCAAATATTCCTGAAAAAATCTTATTAAATTGGCATGGCATTCTAAGGACTTTATTTTTGGGATATTTTTATATTCCACAGATAAGTCAGGAAACAGACAGAAAAATACTATTTTTTCTTTATTTAATATAAATAACAGAAAGTAAAATTGGGGTACAGAAGTTTGTGCTTCTAGTTTCATCCATCTCATGCTCATAAAAAAGAATCCACTAACAAGGTTGATCAAGTTATGAACTTGAGGTTGTTTCCTCGGAAAGTATGCCGTATGCTCATTACCATTAACATGAAAAGTGGCATTGCCTTTGTTGCAATCAATAACAGCCCCTGCAGTATTAAGAAAAGGTCTTCCAAGAATAATAGACATACTATCATCCTCGGGAATATCAAGTATAACAAAGTCCGTTAAAATAGTAACGTTTGCAACCACAACAGGCACATCCTCACAAATACCGACAGGTATAGCAGTTGATTTATCATCCATTTGCAAAGTAATTTCAGTAGGTGTCAACTTATTCAAGTCAAGTCTACGATATAAAGAGAGAGGCATAACACTAACACCGGCTCCAAGATCACATAAAACAGTTTTAATATAATTTCTTTTAATGGAGCAGGGTATAGTAGGTACTCCGGGATCCGCAAGTTTCTTTGGTATTCCACCCTTAAAAGTATAATTAGCAATCATGGTGGAAATTTCAGCTTCCGGTATCTTTCTTTTATTAGTAATGATATCCTTCATATATTTAGCATAAGGATTTGTTTTGAGCACATCAGTTAATCGCATACGCAAAAAGATAGGCCTAATCATTTTAGCAAAGCGCTCAAAATCCTCATCATCCTTTTTCTTGGATGGTTTCGGAGGAAAAGGCATGGGTTTCTGAACCCAAGGTTCCCCTTCTTTACCATGTTTCCTAGCAACAAAGTCTCTTTTATCATAACGTTGATTCTTTGATTGTGGGTTATCAAGATCAACAGCAGGTTCAATTTATACATCATTATCATTACTAGGTTGAGCATCTTCATGAAAATCATCATTAATATTTTTACTAGGTTCATGTTCATTACCAGATTGTGTTTCGGCATCAGACATAGAAATATCATTTGGATTATCAGGTGGTTCAGCAATAGGTTCACTAGAAGTTTGCACAGTTCTATCATTTTCTTCTTCTTCTTTTTAGAAGAACTAGGAACATCAATATTATTTCTTTGAGAATGTTGCTCGATTCTCTTAGGGTGGCCTTCAGGATACAAAGGTTCCTGAGTCATTCTACCAGTTCTAGTAGCCACTCTAACAGCATAATCATTTTTCTTACTATTCATTTCATTTAGCACTTCTTTTTGAGCTTTATGTACTTGTTCTACTTGAGTGGTAACCATAGAAGCATGTTTGCTAACAAGTTTAAGTTCACCTTTAATATCATCCATATAGTCACCCAAGCATCTAATCATATAAGCATTTTCTTTTAATTGTCTACCAAAATAAGCATTGAAGTCGTCTTGCTTAAACATAAAGTTATCAAACTCATCCACGCACTGACTAGCAATTTTAGTAGGAGGGACTTCAGCTTTATCATATCTATAGAGAGAATTTACCTTTACTACCTGTGTCGGGATATCGGGATCAGGAGGTTCTTCAGTAAATAAATAATTAAGATCATATGTTTCTTCAACAGGCGGTGAATTAAGACCATGTATTTCTTCAATAGGAGGTAAATTCTTAACGTCTTCAGCTTTAATACCTTTTTCTTTCATAGATTTCTTTTCCTCTTGCATATCTCCAGGACTGAGAAATAGAACACCTCTCTTCTTCGGAGTTGGTTTAGGAATAGGCTCAGTAATTGGCTTAGGAGTTGGCTCAGGAGTTGGCTCATGAGCTGGCTCAGGAGGTGCCCAATTATTTTCATTTGTCAACATATTATTCAATAGAATTTCAGCTTCATCCCGTGTTCTTTCCCTAAAAGGAGAACCAGCACAACTATCCAGGTAATCTATGGAAGCATCGGTTAGTCCATTATAAAAGATATCAAGTATTTCGGGTTTCTTAAGAGGATGATCAGGCAAAGCATTAAGTAGCTTGAGAAGCCTCCCCCAAGCTTGTGGGAGACTCTCTTCTTTAAGTTGCACAAAGTTGTATATTTCCCTCAAAGCATCTTGTTTCTTATGAGCAGGGAAATATTTAGCAGAGAAGTAATAAATCATACCCTGGGGACTACGCACACAACCTGGATCAAGAGAATTAAACCATATCTTAGCATTACCCTTTAATGAGAACGGAAATATTTTGAGTATATAAAAGTAACGCGATCTCTCATCATTAGTAAACAGGGAAGCTATATCATTTAACTTAGTAAGATGTGCCACAACAGTTTCAGATTCATAGCCATAAAACGGATCAGATTCAACCAAAGCAATTATACCAGGATCAACAGAGAATTCAAAATCCTTATCAGGAACACAAATAGGTGAAGTAGCAAAAGCAGGGTCGGGTTTCATTTTATCTCTAAGCGATTCTTTGTTCCATTTAATTAATAACCTCTTAAGCTCAGACCTATCTCTGCAAGCTAAAATAGCTAAAGAAGCATCTTGATCAAATAAATAACCCTCAGGAATAACAGGCATATTTTCATCATCACTATCATCATCGTATTCAGATTCAATAATTTCTCTTTCTCTAGCCCTACCAATTTGTTCATCAAGAAATTCATTAAGTGGCATAGTAGTATCAGGCATAGCAGAAGTGGCATCATCAATAACATGCGACATATCAGAACGAATAGCAGAAGCAGGTGTAGGTGTCGCAAATTTACTCATAACAGAAGGTGAATCAAGTGCAGAGCTAGATGGCAGTTCCTTACCTCCCCTCATAGTTGAGCGATAAATCTTGGTTTTTGGATCTCTCAAGTTCTTCATAGTGTCCAGCAGATATAAATCCCAAGTGACTCAAAGAATAGAGCTATGCTCCCCGGCAACGGCGCCAGAAATTAGTCTTGATAACCAACAAGTATAGGGGGTCGCACCAGCTTTCGAGGGTAGAGTATTCAACCCAAATTTATTGATTCGACACAAGGGGAGCCAAAGAATATTCTCAAGTATTAGCAGCTGAGTTGTCAATTCAACCACACCTGGAAACTTAGTATCTCCAGCAAAGTGTTTAGTAGCAAAGTAATATGATAGTGGTGGTAGCGGCAACAAAAGTAAAGACAACAAAAGTAATGTTTTTGGTATTTTGTAGTGATTGTAACAGTAGCAGCGGGAAAGTAAATAAGCGAGAACCAGTATATGCAAAACTCGTAGGCACTGGATCAGTGATGGATAATTATGCCGGATGCAGTTCATCCTGTAATAGTCATAACATAGGGTGACACAGAACTAGCTCCAATTCATCAATGTAATGTAGGCATGTATTCCGAATATAGTCATACGTGCTTATGGAAAAGAACTTGCATGACATCTTTTGTCCTCCCCTCCCGTGGCAGCGGGGTCCTATTGGAAACTAAGGGATATTAAGGCCTCCTTTTAATAGAGAACCGGAACAAAGCATTAGCACATAGTGAATACATGAACTCCTCAAACTATGGTCATCACCGGGAGTGGTCCCGATTATTGTCACTTCGGGGTTGCCGGATCATAACACATACTAGGTGACTATAGACTTGCAAGATAGGATCTAGAACTCTCATATATTGGTGAAAACATAATAGATTCAGATCTGAAATCATGGCACTCAGGCCCTAGTGACAAGCATTAAGCATAGCAAAGTCATAGCAACATCAATCTCAGAACATAATGGATACTAGAGATCAAACCCTAATAAAACTAGCTCGATTACATGATAAATCTCATCCAACCCATCACCGTCCAGCAAGCCTACGATGGAATTACTCACACACGGCGGTGAGCATCATGAAATTGGTGATGGAGGATGGTTGATGATACCGACAGCGACGAATCCCCCTCTCCGGAGCCCCGAACGGACTCCAGATTAGCCCTCTGAAGAGGTTTTAGGGCTTGGCGGCGGCTCTGTATCATAAAACGCGATGATTTCTTCTCTCTCATTTTTTTCTCTCCAAAAGCAAATATATAGAGTTGGAGTTGGCGTCGGAGGGTTTCCAGGGGGCCCACGAGGTAGGGGGCGCGCCCTAGGGGGGGTGCCCCCACCCTCGTGAGAAGGGTGTGGGCCCCCTGGTCTTCATCTTTGGCGAGGATTTTTTATTGTTTTTTGTAAGATGTTCTGTGGAGTTTCAGGTCATTCCGAGAATATTTGTTTTCTGCACATAAAACATCACCATGGCAATTCTGCTGAAAACAGCGTCAGTCCGAGTTTGTTCCATTCAAATCATACAAGTTAGATTCCAAAACAAGGGCAAAAGTGTTTGGAAAAGTAGATACGACGGAGACGTATCATCGGTGGACTTGGACCTTCTACTGCACTATAAGTACCATCAGAATCTGGACGGCAGATCCTTTTCCATTTCTCCTAACGAGTAACACCAGTCCCTACTATATCATTTTCCTTGCTCTTTTTTGACATTGCCATGTGAAGCCATACCCACAACACACAATAATAAAATCGCTCTTCAGAACTCATTGATGCATGATACAGACAAGCAATACTTTGATGTAAGATAATCGTATGAGCATAGAATATGTAAGAAAAACAGGACGGCATGACATATTCATAGCTACGATGTGTAAACTAAGCAGAAGGATTTTCAAGAAAATAGAAGTAATGCAATCTAGACACCATATGAAAGATGCGACCAATATTACTCTGCAAAGTTAAAAGTGTCTTGTCATAAGTGGCAATTCGAAAAATTAGAAGCAGTACAACATAGAAACCAATGCAATATGCAACCACTATCAAATTGCCATGTTAAAAGCGTCCAATCATGAGTGACTGATGCGGGATACACAACAACAGTACTTTGATGTAAGAACATAGTATGATAGATAGATGCAGTGTATTCTAGGCACAGAACACCATGTCATATGCACATGTATAACATATAAACTCAACATGTGCAATTTAATAAAAATAGAAGAAATGCAGGCTAGACAACATATGCAACATGAAACCAGTTATCACACTATCAACTTAGAGCAAGCACCTGTGATGGTGGAGTACGGGAGATGAACTCATCATGTAGACTTGGGACTTTAACATCATTAGCAATAGTATTGGAAAATATAGAGAGTTTCTGTTTGCGTCGGTGCGGAGGACCACCAACATCCCCTAACTTACTCTTTTCCTTCCTATTTTCTGATATTTCCTTATGAAGTCAAAACCACAAGAAGATGAATAAAATTAGCTCTGCATAACTGGTTGATGCATTATACAGACGAACACTACTTTGATGTAAGGCAAGCGCATGATAGGAGGATGGAATATATACAAAAAAGACAGCTTTTCATATTCACACGTACGATAGGACGATGGAATATGTATGAAAAAACAGTAAGCGGAAGGCATTTCAACAAAATTAGAAGAAATGAAAGCTAGGCACCATATGAACATGCAACCAATATCACTCTATCAGGTAAAAAGTGTCTCGTCGTAAGTGCCATTTCAAGAAATTAGAAGCAGTACAAGCTGGAAGACAATGCAAGATGCAACCTACATCATAGTCCCAAGTTAAATGTGTCTTATGGGTAAGTGATTGTTGCAGGTATAAGTTGTAAGCTACGCAGATGCAATTCAACATAATCAGAAGCAATACAAACTAGACATCATACGGAAAAACGCAACCACATATAACAGTTCCAAGTTAGAGCAAGCACCTGTGATGGTGGAGTAGGGGAGATGTGCTTATCATGTACACGTATGTTCTAGAAACAGGAACACGTGTCATATTCACATGCATTATGTGTAAAGTAAGAAGATGCAATTCAACAAAGTTAGAAGCAATACAAGCTAGACATCATATGAAACATGCAACCACATATAATAGTGCCAAGTTAGAGCAAGCACCTGTGATGGTGGAGTAGGGGAGATGTGCTCATCATGTACACGTATGTTCTAGAAACAGGAACACGTGTCATATTCACATGCATTATGTGTAAAGTAAGCAGATGCAATTCAACAAAGTTAGAAGCAATACAAGCTAGACATCATACGCAACATGCAACCACATATAATAGTGCCAAGTTAGAGCAAGCACCTGCGATGGTGGAGTAGGGGAGATGTGCTCATCATCTACACAGCTACGTTGACTGTCTAGCCTTGCGTTGTCTTGCGAATCTTGTTGGGAGGATGGCGGAGTAGAATCTATAGAGAACCTCCATTTCAGTTGCTCGGAAGGACCACCGTCATCCCATGCCATGCCAATTTCCTTCAGCTTTATTGATTTTGCATTGTGAGATCAAACCGACAACAAAAAGGAATATAACTCGCTCTTCAGAACTCATTCATGCACGATAATGATGAACACTACTCTGATGAAAGGCAAAGTCATGATACGAGGATGGAATATGTACGAAAAATGGACGGCTTGACATATTCACACCTATGATGTGGTAACTAAGCAGAAGGCACTTCAAAAAATTAGAAGCACTACAAACTAGACACCATATGAAAGGTGCAATCAATATCACTCTGCCAAGTTAAAATTGTCTCGTCATAGGTGGCGTTCATCAAACTAGAAGCAATACATGCTAGAAATCATATTCAAGACGCAAACCAATATCACACTGCCAACTTAAAGGTGTTCCATCATAAGTGACTGATGCAGGATACACAAGAAGAGTAGTTTCATGTAAGAACATGGTGTGATAGACAGATATAGTATGTACCAAAAACAGGAAAGCGTGTCATATTCACACCTATCATGTGTAAGCTAAGCAGATGCAGTTTACACTAATTAGGAGCAATACAAGCTAGACACCATATGCAACATGCAACCGGATATCACACTGCCAAGTTAGAGCAAGCACCTTGGATGGTGGAGTAGGGGAGCGGAGACTTGGACCTCGTAATGCACTATCGGTACAAGGAGAATCGGTACAGATGCTCCGTTTACGTTGCTGCAGAGGACCACCATCATCGCCTTCCTTCCTCTTTCTTGATTTTGCCTTGTCAAGTTAAACCCACAAGAAAAAGGAATAAATTTTGCTCTTCAGAACTCATTGATGCATGATACTGACGAACACTACTTTGATGAAAGGCAAAGTCATGATACGAGGATAGAATATGTACAAAAAAATGGATGACTTGACATATTCACACCTATGATGTGGTAACTAAGTAGAAGGCACTTCAACAAATTAGAAGCACTACAAACTAGACACCATATGAAAGGTGCAATCAATATCACTCTGCCAAGTTAAAACTGTCTCGTCTTTGGTGGCGTTCATCAAACTAGAAGCAATACATGCTAGAAATCATATTCAAGACGCAAACCAACATAACACTGCCAACTTAAAGGTGTTCTATCATAAGTGACTGATGCAGGATACACAAGAAGAGTAGTTTCATGTAAGAACATGGTGTGATAGACAAATATAGTATGTACCAAAAGCAGGAAAGCATGTCATATTCACACGTATCATGTGTAAGCTAAGTAGATGCAGTTTACACCAATTAGGAGCAATACAAGCTAGACACCATATGCAACATGCAACCAGACATCACACATCCAAGTTAGAGCAAGCACCTTGGATGATGGAGTAGGGGAGCGGAGACTTGGACCTTGTAATGCACTATCAGTACAAGGAGAATCCGTACAGATGCTCCGTTTACGTTGCTGTAGAGGACCACCATCATCGCCTTCCTTACTCTTTTCCTTCCTCGTTCTTTATTTTGCCTTGTCAAGTCATACCCACAAGAAAAACGAATAAAATTTGCTCTTCAGAACAACTCATTGATGCATGATACTGACAAACACTACTTTCATGTAAGGCAGCCGCATGATAAGAGGATGGAATATGTATGAAAAACAGGATGGCGTGACATATTGACATGTATGATGTATAAAGTGTAAACTAAGCACACGGTACTTGAACTTGTTAGAATTAATGCAAGCTAGAAACCATATGAAAGATGAAACCAATATCACTCTGCCAAATTAAAAGGGTGCCCTAACAAATGTATTTGACCAAATTAGAAGCAATACATGGCAACAGGCTAGAAATAATATGCAATATGCAACGAATAAAGGTGAATCATCGTAATGATTGATGCAGGATACAGAAGAGAGGTAGTTTCATGTAAGAACAAGTTTAAAACATAGATGTAGCGTGTACCAAAAATAGGAAGGCATGTCATATTCACATGTATAATGTGTAAACTAAGAAGATGCAGTTTACCCTAATTAGAAGCATTACAAGCTAGTCACCGTATGCAACATGCAACCACATATCACATTGTGAAGTTAGAGCAAGCACCTGTGATGGTGGTGTGGGGGAATTGTGGTCGTCAACTAGAGAGCTACGTTGACTATCTTCATTTAGCCTTGCCATTTCTTGAGAATCATGTGGGGAGGATGACACTGCACTCTTTAAACGAGTATGGCGTCTCACAGTAACCCACTCGGGTGATTATCTCATCATAAGTGATTGGCAAGGGATACAAAAGAGCTTTAGTTTGATGTACGAACATGGTTAATAGACATATGTAGTATGTATCAAAAACAGGAAGTCATGTCATTATCAAACGTATAATGTGTAAAGTAAGCAGATGCAATTTAACCAAATTGGAAGCAATACAAGCTAGACACCATATGCAACATGCAACCACATTTGACAGCGCGAAGTTAAAGCAAGCACCTGGGATGGTTGTGTGTGGCTTGAGACCATCAGCTGCAGAGCTATGTTTACTGTCACTAACTGCTGACACTGCATCCTTTAGAGCGCTGGAAGGCTTAGTGCTTATCTTTGAGTTACACTGGAGCGACTTCTGTCTTTTCTTTTCAGCATTCATCAACACTGCGGCAGAGTCTAAAATACCCATGCATAAAAAACAATAGTGTGAGTATGGGTGAAGTGTGTGCACAATTAGTATAGTGTAAAGGTAGCAGATAGTAGTTCGGTGAGAAATAAATGATGGGAGACATATGATAGCTATACAACATGCATGGCACACTAAATTACTACAGGATTCTATGAATATAACATTCAACCAAAAACAAATAGGTCAGTCCATTTTTTATGCACCGTCCGATGTACAAAGAACTGGCAGATCACCTTCATCTATCTCCATCCAGTCAGTGTTGACGATCTTCCTCGAAATGGCAGCGACCACCGTCCCAGTCCCCTGCCTGCGTCCTCCCCTTGACCTCACAGCACCACCATGCTTGGCACCGCCCCCGGCCATCCATTCAAGCCTGCCGACCTCCAGATGGCGAGCAAGCAGCTCCTGTGCCCCACACCCCTATGATAGACACCGATGCGCCGCTTCCCCGGCGAACAGGCAGACTAGGTGCTCCACACGCCTAAGCGGGTGCTGCTTCTTTTAATTGTAGTTCAACTGACCCTGAATTGAAATCCAAGTGGGCTACCGACCTCTAGCAAAGGTGAAATAGTAAAGGGAGGAAACCTTGTGCATTTACTATCACGAAGAAGATGCAGCAAGAAGCGCTCAACTAGTTTCTTTCGTGGGATGAATACGATGTGAGCAGAGACGTAAGGTTTGCACAAATAAGGGAAGAGGAGTACCTCTTTCTGCTGGCAGTGTTGTGTCCTCCTTCTGTTTTTCCAACGATCTTCTTGTGGTTCACTTGAAACGAGAAGTTGTGGAGGACGGTGCAGCCTTGGACGAAACCATGGCCAAGTTGTTGAGTGTGGTGCGGTCACCGTCTGGCGGCGGCGGGGAAGCAGATCCGAGGCGGCGAACGACGGCATAGCGGGAACAGCTCCGATGCGGTGGATGGTTGCGACAGTGGAGCGGCAGTAGTGAGGCGCAGGATGGCGTGGTCAGAGTAGTTTTGGTACTGTGCACGTCGGTGTCGGCGTCGTGGAGGCAGCTCTACCTCGGCTTCAACTGCTAAGACCTTAAGGGCATTGCGGTTGCGTTGGATGATGACGTCGGGGTACCTGAGGGAGACCTGGACTAAGGGGTCCTCGGACATCTGGCCTGTTATCTATGAGCCAGACTGATGGGCTGTGAAGATCGAAGACCATACTCGTGTCCGGATTGGACTCTACTTGGCGTGGAAGGCAAGCTTGGCAACCGAAGATTCCTTTTTATGTAACCGACTCCATGTAAACCCTAGATCCCCTCGATGTCTATATAAACCGAAGGGGATAGTCCGAAAAGGAGACCACATATATTCATTACCATATTCATAGGCTAGAATTCTAGGGTTTAGCCATTACGATCTCGTGGTAGATGAACTCTTTTAATACTCATATTCATCAAGATAAATAAAGCATGAAGTAGGGTATTACCTCCATAGAGAGGGCCCGAACCTGGGTAAACATAGTGTCCCCTGTCTCCTGTTACCATCGATCCTAGACGCACAGTTCGGGACCCCGTACCCAAGATCCGCCGGTTTTGACACCAACATTGGTGCTTTCATTGAGAGTTCCACTGTGCCGTCGGTGGAAGGCTCGATGGACCCTTCGATCATCAATAATGACACTGTCCAAGGAGGAACCTTCCTCCCTGGACAGATCTTCGTATTCAGTGGCTTTGTACTGCGGGCCAACTCGCTTGGCCATCTGGAGCAGACCGACAGCTATGCCCCTTGCCATCAGGTCAGATTCGGAAGCCTGAATTATGTTGCGGACGTCCGTGGATATTTGATCTTCAACGGATACGAGATCGTGGCAACCGCTCCCCATCGCCTCGATGAACATGGCCTAAACTTGTCATCGGACCGCATCTAGGAGATAGCTCCTGTAACAGCTATGGCCTTAAATTCGGAGCAGATCAAATCGCCCGAACACGGGAAGCTCGACCCTGTCACGAGGGCTACCGATTTCGCGGCGCTGGAGCCGCACGCAGATTCTCCTACATACGGTGTCCGCATCAACGGAACCTCGAAGTCGCCTCCGATGTCGAACTTCGAACCCTGCAAGCCGGCGTATACCGAACTCGATCAGTTATCAATGCTCAAGTTCAGCGTCGCAGATGTCTTCCAACACTCGCCCATGGGTGACATGGTAAACTCTCTAAAAAAACCTATCACTGGCAAGCGACCCATCGTCGAACTATGTTCGGTTCGAACTCTCTGTGGACGATGGAGAGTTTTGTTTCCCACACGACGCCCACTTCGTAGCCACTGTTGAAGACCTAACCAACATGCCCGCCCCTGCCCCGAAAACATCGATGGTTTGGACAACGATGAGGGAAAGGCCAGAGCTCATTACCCATTCGACACGAGAAGACCACTTCCTGGTGTGACATGTGTATGAAAGACACACCTCATGGCGCTCTCGAGGATGACAAGAAGGATACAGTCGAGAACAAAGTGCTTGGTACACAGCCCGGAAACTGGCACCCTAGGCCACATCGCCCAAGAGAAAACACTGCCAACACCAGAGAAGACGACACCCCGGACAACAAAGACGCTGCTGAGGTAGAATCCGAGCAGGATGAACAAGAAGGCGGGTAGGACAGCTCTGATGAACAGACCACATACGGGGACTCGGAGGACAACAATTATCTCCCACCCTGCGAGGAAGAGGAGATCCTCGGGACGAAGACTTTATCATACCCAAGGAACCTCCCGAGCAGGAGCGCTTTAAACGCCAGCTTATAGCCACTGCAAGGAGCCTAAGAAAGAAGTAGCTGCAGCTTCAAGAAAGCCAAGATTTGCTCAATGATAGATGGATCGAGATCTTGGCCACCGAAGAACACGGCCTTAGCAGCCCAGTCAAAAGCGACCAAAAGAATAGGTGGCCCTCTCAATACGATGGCAGGGCGATGGAGCCCACACCACCATCGAATAACGCAACAGGCATACCACAGTTCGGTCCAGTC
Source organism: Triticum aestivum (assembly GCF_018294505.1). NCBI lineage: Eukaryota > Viridiplantae > Streptophyta > Magnoliopsida > Poales > Poaceae > Triticum > Triticum aestivum. The sequence continues at coordinate 569,809,050 of NC_057809.1, read as the reverse complement.
AAAGCAGCAGCCCAAGCAGAGCACTATACCAACCCATCTGGCCGTGAAAACAAAATAGCTCGGAGGAATACCCGCGATATCAACCAATACACTGAGGGTAGAGCAGGACATACACGATCGACGTACAGATCACAAAGATATTTCTCGACCGACGATGATGGTCGCCTATTCGGATGCTATAAAGCCGACCATGCCCGGGTCATACACCGTAAACAGAACCCGCCGGAGGTGCCTTATAGTGTGGCCCAACATAGAGGGGCCACACACCCTCTCTGCTTCACTAACGAAGTAATGGAGCACGGATTCCCAGACGGGTTTAAACCCATCAACATCGAATCATACGATGGAACAACAGATCCCGCGGTATGGATCGAGGATTACCTCCTTCATATTCACATGGCCCGTGGAGACGACCTCCATGCCATCAAATACCTACCTCTCAAGCTTAAAGGGCCAGCTCGGTACTGGCTAAACAGTTTGCCAGAAAGTTCCATTGGCAACTAGGAAGATTTGGAAGACGCCTTTCGAGGCAATTTCCAGGGAACATATGTCTGGCCATTATACGCTGATGACTTAAGTCACATTGTCCAGGATCCCGGCGAGTCAGCCACGGAGCTCTGGACCTGGTTCTTAGTCAAAAAGAACCAAATTGTTGACTGTTCGGATGCAGAACCCCTTGCAACCTTCAGACACAGCGTCCGGGACAAATGGCTAGCGCGTCACCTCGGCCAGGAAGGACCGAAATCCATGACAGCCCTTACCGCTCTAATGACTCGCTTTTGTGTGGGAGAAGACAACTGTCTGGCTCGTAAAAACAATGAAGCCAGCAGCCCGGGTACCTCCAAAATCCGAGATGGGAATGGCAAGGCATGACGAACCGAATACAACAGCCGTAGTAATATACATGACACAACGGTGAATGCCGGATTTCACAATCCGAAGCCCGGACAACGGAAGAAGCCACTAAAGGCAAACCAGGATGGACCATCCACCCTCGACAGGATATTGGACCGTCCTTGTCAGATTCACAGTTAACCTGACATGTCAGCTAATCATACCAACCGAAACTGTTGGGTCTTCAAGCAGGCAGGCAAGCTTAACGCTGATCACAAGGGGAGGAGGCCACCAGATGATAAAGACGATGGATCGACTCGCCAGCAGAACGCCAGGGGCCAGAAACAGTTTCCCTCCGATGTTCGACTACTCCGGGAACGCGAATAGCAGTCCGTCTTCCGCCACCCACGTAATGTACTGGCATAGTTTGCACCACACGCACATCACTACACACTCAAGATACCATGGGCATCGGCGAAAGCATAATACGGACACCCTGCATGCATTCCCGTAACATTTTCTATCTGCTTACTTTATTTTTTATGTATCATCCCTAAATAACAGGTGACCAGCCAGACAGCATGTACAACGGACTCTATCGGAGTCTGGATCCATACACTCACCTAAGGGGCTACTTCCATTAAGGATTCCCCTCCCCGAGGACGGGCGACGCAGACGTGCGACAGGAGGTCCAAAAATAACTTTTTGTGGACCACACTCTTTCTTCCGAGCCTGTACTATGCCCTCTTTCCTCTGGTCCTGACCCCGTGCATATCAAATAGTCGGGTCCGTGGTCTTTTCATTATTATTATTAATATATATATATATATATATATACAAATTTATCATTGGCACATCGCTCTGTTCTCAGTAAGTCTCATCCGAACTAATCTTCCATACTCTTTTAAGCACGGCCTTAACGGCTGCTCTACAGATACACCTCGGAATACCCTGCCAGGGGCTCGGCATGGGAACGAATGAGCTGCTAGTAAAAGTACGAACAACTCTGTAGCGTACTTCGGCGTCGCAAGTTTGGCCATATATGCATCACCTCCGAATCATTATCTTGGGTCAATAGTTGGGTTGCCCGGCTCCTGTGTTTGCTACCCTACATTCCACCCTATCGGCTAGGGTAGTAAAGGGAGAACTACTGCGATTGTGCCATGGCCTAGACCGGATGAGCACCTCAGTAGAGAAAGCCGAAAACTAACTATCATGATGTGGCGAGAGCTGGTCAACCACTTGAAAACTTGTTGAAATCCTTAGCGATTCTCCGTGTAACACGAAGGATCTTTTTCAGATCAGATATGCAAGGCACCACATGCCGCATACACACCAGGGGCTATGTCGTAGCCCCACCATAAAACTCCTATGGTTAAGTGGAAGTGTTAATTCCTTATCATCCGATTGCCTGGTTCGCCGCATTATCACCTCCTTGATGGACCAAGATGTTGGATAAAGAGTGATTAAACGCTTTTCTGAACACCCCTGTACTTTCTATGAGGGGGTTGAAGCCGATGACTGGAAAACTTTCAGATTATATTCAAACAACCACACAGGAGGAATTCAAGCTTTCGAGCAAAACACAAATAGATTAACTATAAAGTTGTCTTTTACAATCATCATACACCTCACTCGGACATTATATTTTTCGAACATTGACCCTCTATCAAGCGGGCGGCCTCCAGGACGTCTTCAAAGTAACTCTCCGGTTTCGAATGGTCCCTGCCCCCGGGCGGACCCTTCGTAGCAACGTCGACAACCTTCGTCTTTTCCTAAAAAGTCTTGACATGGGAAAGGGCCATCCGTGAACCTTCAATGCATGCTAATCGCTTTGCAGCATCGATTCACGGCACCACGTCGACAAGCTTCTGCACCAAACCGAAATAACTACTCGACGCAGGCTTAGTTGGCCACAGCCGGATTATAACATCCTTCATGCCAGCGCCAGATACCCTATGAAGTTCGGCCCATTGGGACATCTGCTCATTAAACAGTAGCGGGCGCTTAGACGCATCGAACTGTGACCACAAAAGCTTCTCCGTCGCATATCCAGCTCGCACTTGGTAATACCGTGCTGCATCAGAAGAACTCTTCGGTAAGTCCAAATACTCGTCCGGAGAACTCCACACTTGTTTCAGCTGAGCATAGTCCGGGATCGTGGACATCGTGGACATCACAAAGTTGCATCGCTACAAATAGTATACAAGTTCAACCGACACATATCATCATGATCGGCATCATAAATCACTATAAGTTCCATCCTTCCATATCATCGAGGATGGACCCTAGCTTCTTGAACGACGTGAGGTCTAGACGTTGCATGCCTATGCGAGTTCGGACGTCAGCTCGCGATATAGGGCCGTGGTGGAACATCCCCTTCTCATCGACGACTTCTTTCATGATGATCGTCGCAATGTCACTTTGGATGCGAAAGAAGTCATCTCTAAGTTTATAATCCGCTTCTCCATGAGATTCTAGCCACTTGTGGATATGATCATCATTTCTGCTTCTCATGCGAAGCTTTTGGTGATCCGTGTTGAACTGAATCATGAGATGGAGGATGTAGAATCGATCCTTCTTGCTTGGTTTTGGGACTTGGATGCAGGAGAAGTTAGTTTTATGCGCGAAACCCATCTTCTTGTTCCTTTGTTTCCTGATCTGCATGTGGTCACCTCTAAAGCTGAAGCCTTGGAGAGCATCATCTAGAATAATCATTATGTGGGTGTAGTCTTTTTTCTCGTAGTCTCTGGAAGGGTCAAAATACACGGCGTGGGAGACTTGCGGATAAAGAACGATAAGGACGGCACGCCCGTTGCTGCGGGGAAAAGACACCTCAAATAATTCCCCATAGAGAGAGAAGGAATGATTGAAATGTATGAAAGGGTTGTTAGAAACTGACTTACTTTGGATGATAAGGCACGAGGACAATTTCGGCATGACCTTTGCTAAAAAATGGACATATCGAGCGCCTGAAATTCACTGGAACGGAAATGAATCAACATTCCAGTGTAACATAGGCAACTCGGATCATTTACCAAAACATGACATATCCACATATCACATGTCCAGTTCAAATTTGCATATAAATTCAGCAAATTTTGAAACCTATCTAAATTCATAACTAAATAGATAACATAATTAACATAACTAAAACCTAAGTAAATTAACCCTAGCTAGCAGAGAGAGGGGGGTGGTTTACAGAGGGTGCAGGGCGAGGATGCAGGCCCGATGACAGCCGAGGTTGGGAGGGGAGGAAGCAGAGGAGGGAGGCGAGGGCCGACGGGTCGGGGGCGAGCGTCGGCGCCGGGGGCGAGCGCGCCTGGGTTGGGGCGGCGGGGTCGGGGGCGAGCGCGCCGAGGTCAGGGGCGGCGGGGTCGGGGGCGAGCGCGCCGGGGTCGGGGGCGGGCACGGCGGTGTGACGGGGCCGGGGAAGAGAGAGTGGGGATTTGGGGGAAAAGAGGCGGGATGAAGCAGGGAGAGGAAGAATTTTGGGTTAAGTGGACGTAGCAGTAGCGCGTTTTCACGAAACGCGCTACTACTATTACGAGCAGCTATAGCGATTTTCTGCAGAAACCGCTACTGCTACCTTGACTAGCTGTAGCTCTTTTTCACTAAAGCGCTACTGCTATAACCAGTTTCCCTTTTTTCTAACGTGTGGCAGATCAAGAGGGCACACGATCTTCTTGGCCTCATCAACACTACTAGGACATAGATTACCCTCGGGAAGAACATCCTTTAGGTACTTGAGATGCTCATCGAGGCTAGTGTTGGTCCATTTGTTTTTAGCCTTCGTCTTCAGCACTTGAAGCGTGAAACTCAAGCGGGTCACCTCAGGATTGCAACCATCATACAATGGAGTGTTCGAGTCTACCACCAGTTGCTCCAGCTTAGCCTCCTCTCTAGAAGCAGCTCTCTCAGTACTCGTCTCCTTGCGAAGCAATGCTTGAACATGAGGGTCCCGCACGATTGAACTTAGTACCGACGAACTCTGCTGCGTGGAGTCCATGTCGTTCTCTCGGCCGCCATGTCCGGCCCCTTCTCCGCCGCCATGTCCGGCCTCTTCCCCGCCGCCATTATCGATCATCTCTTCGTCTTGCCCCGTGTCATCATTGCCTGCCCCGTCGGCATCCTCAACATCGTCATCCTCATCTTCAGTTATCCATCGAGTATAGCCATCCATGAAACCAGTCATGAGTAGGTGCGCTTCGACACGACCATCGACATGGGGGTCAAGCCAAACTATTCCTTTGCATTTTCGACACGGACATAAAACCTCTGTCAGGTTATTTTCCTTCATGTCCTGCACCGCCGACTGCAACCACTTGTCCACCATCGTTCCACTGACCATCGTCAACTCTACATGGTAATAATAAACAAATTGATTATAAAAATGCGTGCATTCATCAAAGTCATACAAAAATTCGGCATGACCTTCCTTAAAAATAGGACATATATAGATCTAGAGTTTGCCTGGAATTCGCCGAAACGGAAATAAATCAACATTTCGGCAAAACATAGGCAACTCAAAAGCACAATTTGGCGTCAACTCATGCCACACACACAATTTCCATAAAAATATCACACACACATGCATAAACATATTTCCATTTTGCAAAAGCATGAAATATTAATCACACCTCTATCTCGACAAAACGGTGGAGATGATGATGTAGGGAGGTCAAAAGTGCACAAAGCTCTTCTTGACAAAGAAAGATCTAGTTAGGGGGCAAATAGGTCACTTAACTAAATGCTAGATCTACCTAGCTAGCTAATTTGGGAGGAGACAACTTCAACTAGTGGAGGGGGAGGAAAAAGAGAAAGGAGATGAATTAATGGAGGTGGTGTAGTTATAGCTAGGAGTAATGAAGAGAGAGAAAGGTAGGTAGAAGAGGGAGAGTAATGGGGGGAGAAGTATTGAGGAAGAAGAAGAGTGAGAGAGGGAGGATGTGGGAGGTAGGGGAAAGGGAGGAGAGGAGATGGGAGGGGGAGGTGGAAAAGGTGGTGGGTTCTGCATCTTAGCAGTATCGCGGGAGAGAAAGCGCGCTGCTACTAAGAGCGTAGCAACAGCGCGCTTTCCTGTCACACGCTACTGCTAAACGGGCCAACCCTGTGCACAATTTTAAAATTAGCAGCAGGGAGGTGACCAAAAAGCGTGCTGCTACTATGGCATTAGCAGCAGCGGGCTCCTTGGCGCCGCGCTACTGGTAAACTTATGTCGTTGTGTACTGTCGGTGGATTTTTGTAGGAGCGCGGTTTAAGCATCACGCGCTACTGCTAAGTTTGCACCAGTAGCGAGCTTTCCGTAGCCGCACTGCTACTACTTAACAACAGCGCCTGTTTTTATGCCGCGCTGCTGCTAAGATTCTGTGTATAAGATTTTCCCTAGTAGTGGCACCCCGAGACGTGGGGTGACTCACTAGCTGACGGATGCAAATAGCAACCGGGCAGGCATGATGTGATGTCATAAACAATTGGCAACAAGTTGAGATCATGGGATATTATACTCTCTACACACAGGTCTGGATATACTTACTTCACCCAAAGACTGTTCTCGAGTTCGGAAGGAGGGAACTCGCCTTGCAATGCCGAAGACAACACTACTAGGGAAAAGGCTAGCAGCAGCGCGGGTTTTGGGCTCACTAGTAGCGTGGGTAGGCGCGCTACTAATAAGGCGCTACAGCTATTGCTTAGTAGTAACGCATGCCCGCACGCGCTACTACTAGGGCAAATAGCTGCAGCATTTGTTCCCTCCCGCACTACTGCTAATGTAACTACTGGCAGCGTGTTTTCGCGCCATCGCTACTAGTATTTTTTTTAGTGTATTTATGCGCCATAGGACAAATATTGGTACAATACCAGTTATGAGGTTTACATCATTATGTCCATAACAGTGTGTCAAATGAAGGTGGATTAGGTTCAAGTGGAGGCAATATGTGGTGCATGTCAAAAGTATACTACTAATCCAAACTTGATCTAGTTTGGACTAGTAGTACTTTTGATGTGCACCACATGTTGCCTCCACTTGAATTTAATCCGCCAGCACAAGCTATTTAATCATCAACATAGTCATTACCACCAACAGTATTTATTTAATCACCACTAACACTAGCTAATAATAATCATCATAGTCATTACCACCAACACTAGCTATTTTATCATCATAGTAATAGTGTAGCACATCATCATCCTCAAACTCATTTCTAGCTAGCTAATCACTCCTGCTGCTCTCTCTTAGGTAAAATAACATAAAACATGTGTAGCTCTCCTCCTTGATCAAGCTGGAGCATGCAGATGAACCTCTCTCCCCCTAGTACTTCTCTACGCTTCTCCATCACACATTTGGTCCAGTCTTGCACTATTAAGCATCCGTCGCTAATCTTGAAAGCACTAAAGTGATCTGTAGGATATCTTGGCCGTAAGCTAATAATACTCATGGTACCTTTAGTCTCGATCCCATAAGGCACAACATTCATCAGGAGTCCCTGTTGAAGAACATCGTATGGTAACATACTTAGCAATGAAGTTTAGCTTCAAAAATAATGTATGGTAAAGATGCACTGAGAACAAATAGTAAAAATCTTACCATCCTTCCTAATAGATGTGACCATAGTTCATTACGAACACTATTGGTCGCACGTTTTTAGTACTAACATTTCTAAATGCAGGAAGAAAATTTGTCTTGACAGTATCAAGATCCTCAAGCCATGAAACATAATGACTTATCTCCTCGCAATTGAGTTCAACCTCGGGACAGTAGTAGGTCCTGTTTACCAAGCCCTGGACATGTTTGCTTGCACCGAAATAAGCTGACAATACAAATTAGTTGTCAACCATTTTTGAATAAACAATATCGAAGACATAAATATGGTTGAGAAACTTACATAATGGTATAACTGGAGGAGTCTGCACATCGACCCAGATGTCGGTATTACCTTCAATATCATCTTCCGGATGAATATCAAAGGTGATAACCATATCAGGCTCAAATGCATAAGTCTTGCATAGTGCTCGCCATGTTTTGCATCCAAAATAGGTGTAGTCGTCTGAATTGTATAATTTTGCATGGAAAATATAACCACGCTCGGTCTTCAAGTAAACTTTCTTTACCTCCATAGTATGACTGAAACCTATCTTATGGAATACAAAAACTCTTGCATGGCAGGGGATACGCTAGTACAATAGTAAAAAAAATATAAGTTGAAGCAAATGAAGCAGATATCATGCTTAATTACGAAAAAAGACTTGTCGTTGTGACTTACTGTATCCACTTAAAAGTTCTCGTCCAGCTTGATGCTGAAGCGCCTATCATCATCTAGGAAGATTCCGTCGCACAGGCTGCGCTCGTCTTCGCAGTATTTGCAAATACCGAAATCCTTTTCGTAATCAGACATTTCCTATGTTCATAGTTAAAACATTAATTGAAAATCGATCGAAGACAACTACAAGGATACTCAACACACAAATCCGGGGCACTCGATATTTCCTACATATTCTGGCACAAGTCATGCCAAAATTCACGGAAAAATCCGGCATGACCTTTGCTAAAATAGGACATATCGAGCGCCTGAAATTTGCCGGAACGGAAATGAATCAACACTCCGGCAAAACATAGGACACTCGGAGGTGTAACCTGCAAACATGACTGGCCACTTGGATATTGAGCAACACAAGATATACATTTCAAAATATCTTATAGGACTCAAATTAGCATGCATTCAATAAGCAAAAGTAAATCATCTCATGCATCCGTACATCGTCAAATATTATCACTAATACATCCCAAATAGTGTCATACATATAACATCACTAATACAACTAAAACCCTAGCACACGACGGGTATCGGCGCGGGCGGTGGACACCCACAGAGAAGGAACCATCATGGGATCATAGCTCCAATGAGATCCGTGGAGAACCTGCCATGTATTGGAGAACTTGTGCTCCAACGCAAACAAGTAGCGACGGACGTGCGCGTCCTCTTCACTACACGGTGACGCACCACCTCCGCGGAGTCCTCGAGCCTCTGGACCGTCACTGGCCCATGCGACCGCCACCAAAGAAGGTTTGGGTCAACGACAGGCTGGCTCCTCACCAACCTGCGCTCCCCGGTAGGTAGCGTCTCCCAGTACCACCCCGGCGAAGCCCAGTCCTGGACATGGCCCATCTGGTCAAGCATATGTCGTCCTCCGCCGACTCGACGACGAGGATGCGGGATAGGCATCGTCCACGTCGATGCAAGAAAAATTGCTTTAACTAAAAAAATAACAACAAGTTCTTACTAACGAGTTATATTAATTCAATTAGTTCTTACTAAAAATAAACTTACTATAAATAAAAATAAACTAATACCTAATTAGTACCTAGCTCTTACTAACTAATTAGTACATAGGAACTACTGCCCTAATTACCATATAAGTAATTAACTAACTAGCACTAAAAATAGCCTAGGGTTCATACTAACTTGCACTAAATAGCTAGGGTTCATACTAAGCAGAGAAGAGGGATTGGAAGGGGAGAGTGCTTATAGAGGGCGGGGAGAGAGATGGGGTCGGGGGAGACGGCGACACCGAGGCGCGGCGAGGCGGGGTCGGGGGAGACGGCGGCGAGGCGGGGTCGGGGGAGACGGTGGCGAGGCGGAGGCGAGGCAGGGGCGGGGGAGACGGCGGCGAGGCGGAGGCGACGAGGAATAGTAGAGGAGAATTGGGGGAGGAAGCAGAGGAGGGGGAATCAGGCCGCACGGGGGGTTAGGTGAAAATAGCTTTAACAGTAGCGTGGGGAGGCAAAACGCGTTGCTGCTAAAATCCGTAGTAGTAGTGCTGTTCGTAGAAGGGCGCTACTACTATACCTAGCACGTCGGGAACGGTGTGGCAATTATAGTAGTAGCACGTTCTATTCCTGCCGCGCTACTGCTAAGCGGGTAACAGTAGCGCCGTATTAGCAGACGCGCTACTACTAAGTAGCAGTAGCGCCTCATTTTAACAAGCGCTACTGGTAACATTCCGTGTATAAGGTTTTCCCTAGTAGTGCAAATCTACGCGCCAGACTCCTCGTCATTGAAGCTAGGTTCAGGGGCTACTGAGGGAGTCTTGGACTAAGGGGTCCTCAGACGTCTGGCATGTTATCTATGGGCCAGACTAAGGGGTCCACCAAACATTAGTCTCGCGCGGTTTCGGGTGACTAGAGTCCTATTTCGCGCTTTGTTCAATATTTGGGAGGAGAAGCATTAACGTTTTCGGTTCTCTTGAATTGAACATTCAGGATTTGTCAAACTTCACAAATCTTTACTCTTGAAAATCCTAAATCTATGATTATTTTGGAATGGAGGTGGTACATTTAAATATACATTGTACACGAGTATATATTAAAAAATAAGCAACTTACCTCACTTCATGCATGGTTCCAGATATAATCTCCTTGGTTGCAAAAAAAAGTTAGACATGCGTATGAATATATATAGCATGTTCAAACGGACAACAAAGATTGATGCCCCCTTCTACATCTGATTTACAAATGCCATCATCTCGGGTTCAAATAGATGAATGCACTTCCTATGAATTCGAATCTTCGAGACCCTCTTTATGTTGAATTCGACATGTATTCTATTTCGTAGCTAGCAATTTGGAATGTATCCATGCAAGTGACAAATGTATAAAGTGCTTCACACTAACAACATGGAGTGCACTAATTAATGTTTATATATGAATTGCAAAAGCGTCCATTGCTTGTATTTCCAATCGATCTCACTCTATGGATCGATAATATGAAATAAACACATGCACATGCTAGAATTCAAAAGAGTATGGGTGTCTAATAGACCGATTTTCGTCCATACGCAATTTGCAAAATTCATGATCTCATCCAAAAATAATAATGCCATTTAAATTTAAATTTAATGCGCAGAACCGCCTTTTACACATAGATGCACTATGCATCAGCCCGTTCTCACAAACGCGCTATATATCTCTCTATCTACCGCATTAGTGCACACACTTTATATGCATCGATATTTCTCTTTTCACACATGCTCACAATCTCTCTCGGGTGTCGGTTAGTCTCACACACATGCTCTCTTTGTATCTCTCTCTCTCTCTTTCTGACTACTATGTACCACTCTTTTCACTAATCTTAGTTGGAAAACACTATTTCTCTCACATGCATATATACACACACACGGTCTCTACTAGCCCTCTATACCCCCCCCACACACATATACATATATATGTATATATATATGTGTGTGTATGTGTGTGTGTGTGCCTACGTGTCTCCCGCACGCACATTATCTTTAGGCCTCTCTCGCACAGATTGCCCTCCCCCAGACACACCTCTCTCTAAGTAGTTGGCAGATATGATTCCATCATATCATTTGGTAGGATATCCCTGACTGTTAGGCTGGATGGTAATATGAGGCAAAGTTTTACTCTAGTTTGGACCCTTGCAGTTGAGGAAAAAGCATACTCCTGGTACTGTATATTAGTGACAGGGGTGTGTACAAAGTACACGTGAATACCAGCCATTTGTGTGTTTGTATACAATCGACGAACTAGCCCCCAAGCTTCTATAAGATACTGGGGGCCTAGGGTTACAAATCATATATAGTCGTCTTATCAGCAGTGGGGATAGAGTCCTCCGCGACTCTGGTAGCTAGCTTCATGTTGTACGCCGAGTCCTCCACATGGGTCTTCATATAACGGGTCTCGATCCAACCTATGTGGCGTAGGAGGGAACCGACCCATGAGTCCTCATGTTGACCCACCACAACTAGAAATGATGTGCCCACCACACCACACACGCAATCAACCACTAAGAAAATAAGCATATACAATAGTACAATGTTATACATGAAAGTTAATTGCATGGTGCATGCAAAAATATTTGTTCTGCATTGTGAATGTTTATATATTCTCCTAAAATATTAGTCACGGGAAAGAGAAACGAAGGGCATATCTCTCCTTGTCTCCGCCGGACATCCCCTCTTTATACACCACTTTCACGTACGCACACAAACTATCTCTCGGCCCTCTAAAAGTATGCATGCCCATGACACATTCACGCATGATGGTCACTGTATTTCAAGCTAAAGAACTATACGGTCACTAGAGTTTAGAATATGCTCATTACGGTCATCGTATACATTCTCGTGGTGATCATACGTTATCTAGCTCACGATAAGTCTCCGTAGTTTCTTGATGACACTGACGGACTTTGCATTTGATGCGTGGTCCGTATTTTGTTGACGACACTTATGGTCATTGTATTTGAAGCGAAAGCACGATATGGTCACTGGACTTCAGAATAAGCTCATCACGGTCACCACATACATTATGTCGTGCTAACCAACATGTGGTTGGATGGTTAGGAGGACATTGGTTTCTCGAACCCACTAGGGTTGAAGTCCCGGTGCTCACATTTATCCTGGGTTAATTTCAGTATTTTCCGGCGATGTGCGTTCAGTGGGAGGAGACGTCCCACTTGACTACGAGGCAGCTATGGTGACTCCATAAAATCTCAAGATCACATGTTGGCTCACTCTCTCGAAGGTGCTCAAAGAGGTAGGGTGTGCGTGTGTGTGCGCTTATAGCGGTGAATGCTTGCGCGTATATATGAGCCCATGCGTCTGTACCGTGTTAAAAAATACATGTCATGATTATATGGTCACTGGCTCACCCGTAAAACTCCGTATTTTGTTGATGACACAATCAATTGACTAGTCAAACATTCCACGTGGCGCAACTAGTGTTTCACCATCGGGGCACGTAACCGTGGGGCCCACCTGTCAACCCGTATATGAAAGAAAGAAATGGTAGTTTGAGTCTATACTATGTTAATAAAATACATTTTAGGGTGATCATACGGTCACCGGCTCACCATATAGCTTCGTAATTTGTTGATGACACGATCAATTGACTAGTCAAACGGTCCACAGTCAGTAGCGCACATTACCATAGGGCCCCCCGTCAGCGCGTATATGAAGGACAGAAATGGTAATAAATTAGTGGTCGGTCGGTACTCGAAGACGTGAGACCTCTGGTTGGCAGTCGCCGGCGGTGGGGGGCGTGTTGATGGGGCGGTGGGGTGGGGATCGCCGGAGAAAAAGCTCAGCGCGGGGGGGGGGGGGGGGGGGGGGGGCTAGGGGGATGGCCGGTGCGGCGGCGGACCGGGGGTGGGGAGTGGTTTCAGGGCGGGCAGGGCGGCGAGGGTCGGCGGTTCGGCCGGTGGTGGCTGGCGGCTCAGGGGGGGTGAAGTTTGATGATAAACTGCAGGCCCTTGATTTCGTATCCAACGGCTGGAAAATCTAATGACCAGAGATGAAAAAGTCAGTCGACTGACGTGTAGCCTCACCCCGCACGTACACATGCACGCATGCAAGACATGCACGCATGTAGGCGTGCAACACTAACATGTACACATAACAAACACACGCACGCATGCAGGCATGCAACATTGACATGTACACATGCACTCACGAACACACGCACGTACGCACACATCCATTCAACACTGAAACGTACCCTTGCATGCATGCAACACTCGCACGCCTGCATGCACACATCACATGACGCAAGACAAACGCTCAACCTATACGTGCATGCACCCTTTGTTCAGGACATGGATTGTTACGGGTACTAATCAATCTTATCTGTGATAAGTAGGACATTGATGTTTGCAGTGGTCTTTATGAATCACAACGTATCAAACGGGCTATCAACGTAGTAGGCTTATCTACATGAAAACGATGATGTCACACTCAATGAACAATCATCGGTTTATGAAATGCCCGCTTCTGACCGCCTTGGCCCACCAAAGGTTCCTCTGCAGTGCGCTGCCTGCGTTGGGTCACTAACATGCAGGTCATGTACCCAACGAGCCCACACGTCAGTGGAAGAACGGCGCGGTGTCCTACGTCAGAGTCGAGGGCGCCACTCACTGCACGCCCGACTGAACACGCCTCCTTGCCGCATTCAAACACCTCCATGAAACCCGCCTGTGTGGAAGCCGAGAAACCCACTCTAGACACACGTCCGTTCATAACCGGGCCGACATTAAACGCAATGCCGGCCGAGCTCCTCCCATCCGCCGTCTATTTAATCTCCTATTTAAACGAGGCCAAATGCCAGCCAAGAATCGCACACCTCCGCCGCTCCCCTATCTCCTCCTTCACCATTTTGTCCACTCTTACAATGGCTTACGAAGAGTAGTTATTCCGCACAAGCCATTTGTCTAGGTTTGTATCTCTCACACACACCCACGTAGGTGGGGGACGTGCACGAAGAGAAGAGGTACACGCACGGCACACGTACTCCTGTCTATTTCCCAACCACACCCGCGCGGGTACACGGTGGAACTCATTTCTGTACGATAAGGCAGCCCACGTGGTAATTTGACTGTGTACTGGTTGTCCACTTGGTGGAGGGAGGATCGTCTACCACGGGTGAACGAACAAATTGCGACCTGACACGTTATGCTAAAAAAGAGGCAAACCATATGGGGCCTACCTTAGAGGCAAGTATCTATACTCTGGAGTACTTTTGATGTGTCTCGTCAACTCACAAAACGAGGAGAAGCTTGCTTAGTACGCCGTCTCTCCCGCCCATGGGCGCTGTGGCTCGCAGGATGAGGTGAAGCTTGCTTACTAGTAGTACTATTGTACGCCTTACGCCCACTCCCTCGCCCACGTGCGCAGTGGCTCGCAGGACGAGAAGAAAATTTTACTACTCCCTCCGTTTATTCCTCGTCCCTACTACCTTGGTTAGAGAGATTATCATATTGTTTGGAATATATATGTTCTTTAGTACTCCCTCCATTTACTTATACAAGGCCACTATAAAAAAATACATTTTGCATCTATACAAGGCCAAAAATAGTAATCGAGACAACAGTTACTACTCCCTCCTTTCCAGTTTATGGCTTAATTTCAAAATCTCTCCAACCAAGGTAGACGGTGAGTGGTCGAATTAATTTCGTACTCCTAGTTTGCACAAGTAATTAGTATGCTCATTTTTCTCAAGAAGTTATGTTTACCGAGGCATTAATTAGAACGAATGCATGAATGACCACTAAATTTCCATGAACTTCTACATGCATTGATGAGTTTTCTCTTGACACTGCTTGGATCGGGTAGTCTAACACACCTCAAAATCCAACATGTGATGGTACTACTACTAGTAGTAGAATTGAGACTTGTAAAACGGAAAAACAAATATTTTTTAGATGAGCCCTATAAACCCTAGTGGGTACGTACTTCGTAAAATAAGATTCCCCAAAACTAAGTCGCTCAACCTTTATTTGCTTGTTTCCCTTGCTACCTCCTTCCCTCGAATAGACTATGCCAAACTCCCCTGCCTGCCGCGTGGGAAAAGACCCGCCCTCGCCTTTTTTTAGTCCGGGTTTGTATCAATGGATCGCGCGAAGCAGGAAAAGCCCAAGTCCTGTCTTGTACTCCTCCGATGACGCTCGCTTTCATGAATTTTGTACTTCCTGTCTGACACGTGGGACATACAGCAACTGAGTTCTCAGGACCCCGATTCCAAGTCACATCGATCTAGCCGGTAACACCTCATATCACATTGCGGCCTCATGCATGGTATTCCCACGGGTGTCGCCTTACCATGGCCCGGGACCGTTTGCGCCTTTTGGCTCACATATATGATAGTGTCGCTAGCATCCATATGACAGAGAACCCGGGTCGACATGGCTAGTCGTGAACCCAAAGCGGCGCAGACCTATGGAGACAGGCATACATGAATCACATCGAGCATGTCGGTCATCAGCAAGTGAATCCGGGCTGTAGCACTGGGCTAACAGGACTCCGGGGAACTCAGGCTGTAGCAGGCTAGGCAGGACTCCGTATGTCACCGCGTGACATTTCCCCGAAGGGACAGACATAGGAACGAAGTGAAACACATGCTGGCCAGTCAAGTGTCCTGAGCAGTAGTGCTGGGCTAGCAGGACTCCGGTGAACCGGGCTGTAGCGGACTACTATGGCTCGAGGAACTCTAGACTACATTTCCCCATAAGAAAGGCTGCCAAGGATAAACAACTAGATTGTCGGATCCCACTCATACCAAGCATTTCAATCACACACACAATATGCCCGATATGAGTACATACAACATGGCATCACAACAAAACTCTAGAACTCAAGTACTTTATTTAAAGGCTCCAAAGAGCCATACATAACATGTTCATACAGGTAGGGGTCACATGACCCAACACTCAAGTCATACAAGCATACAAGCACATGCGGAAGCAAATAGTCTGAGTACAGACACTAGAAAGAAAGAAGGCTTCTCGAAGCCTGTCTATCTACATAGGGCCCTCCATGGCCAGGATCACCACCTGGGTGGCTAGTCACTCGTCGACATCAAGGTCTACATAAAACCCATCAGAGGGGGCGGTGTTGTCGTCTGAAAACAGTAATTAAGCAAACATGAGTACAAGGGTACTCAGCAAGTCTTACATCAAAACCTACTATACATGCACACTCTCAAGAAGGTGGTGGAGTTATTGCAGCAAGCCAGCTTTGACTCTTGGCTAAGCTATCCTACGAAACTCCACTAGTAAAACAGTTTTTCGCACACGAGTCCACTAATCACCAACACAATACTCCACCGAGGATCCTCCCTCGTCATCCTACGAGAGGGCCATCCTCGGTACTCACACTTATCTTGAGTCTTTTAGTAGTATCCATTAGCTTGTCTATGAACTGTATAGGCAACCAAGTAGTCCTTTACCGCGGACGCGGCTATTCGAATAGTTTTATACCCTGCAGGGGTTTACTTCTTCATACACGCTTTCACCACTTACTGCCATTTACACGACATGTACTCGGCAACCTTCAAGCGGAAGCCCAACGAGGGTGTCGGCCATGGCCTACCTAACACTCAAGCCTCTAGTCCAGGTTTATCGCCTATTCAGGTTCCATCCGCAGGGAGTCCGGCTGAGGTTTCCACATACGGCCCCGAACGATGTGAACAGGGTTCCCGAGTGTCAGGGCCCCGATCCTAAGTCACACCGATCTAGCATGTAACACATCATATCACTTTGCGGCCTCATGCACGGTATTCCCACGGGTGCCACCTTACCTGGCCCGGGACCGTTTGCGCCTTTTGGCTCACGTATATGATAGTGTCGCTAGCATCCATATGATAAGGAGCCCGGGCTGACATGGCTAGTCGTAAACCCAAAGTGGCACAGACTTACAGGGACAGGCATCCCTGACCCAGCATCGAACGTGTCGGTCATCAGCGAGTGAATCCAGGCTGTAGCACTTGGCTAGCAGGACTCCGGTGAACCGGGCTGTAGCGGGCTAACAGGACTCCGGTATTCATCGCGTGACATTTCCCCGAAGGGACAGACACAGGAACGAAGAAGGACACATGCCGGCCAGCCTAAGTGTTCCGGAGCAGTAGCAAGCTACCATGGCTCGGTGGAAACACTAGGAGACATTTCCCGGTAAGAGAGGCTACTAAAGATAAACAACTAGATAGTCAGATCCCACACATACCAAGCATTTCAATAACATACACACAATATGCTCGATATGTGCAAATACAACATGGCATCACAACATGACTCTACGACTCAAGTATTTATTCAATAGGCTCCGAGGAGCGAGATATTACAAACATGGGTCTCATGACCCAACATTCAGAGCATACAAGTCAAAGCACATGCGGAAGCTTAACATGTCTGAGTACAGACATCTATAAATGAAAAAGGCTGAGAAGCCTGACTATCTACCAGATCCTGCCGAGGGCACAAGATCGTAGCTGAGGTAACAAGCTAAACGTCGAAGTCCACGCGGAACTACTAGCGAGACCGAAGTCTCTCTGCAAAAACATAAAATAGGCAAACGTGAGTACAAATGTACCCAGCAAGACTTACATCAGAACTAACTACATATGCATCATTATCAACAAAGGGGATGGTGGGGTTTAACTGCAGCAAGCCAGCTTTGACTCGGTGGCTATCCTGAACTACGACTGCAAGTAACTCTTTGAGGTGGCGCACACGAGTCCACATATTCACCATATCAATACACCACTATGGATCCGCTCCCGTCTCCCTACGAGAACGCCATCCATAGCACTCACGCTTATCTTGCGTATTTTAGAGTATCCACTTTCACTTGTCTATGAACTGATATAAGCAACCCAGAAGTCCTTTTCCGCGGACACGGCTATTCGAATAGATGATGTTAACCCTGCAGGGGTGTACTTCTTCACACACGCTCTCACCACTTACCGCCGTTTACACGACATGTACTTGGCAACCTTCAAGCGGAAGCCCAACGTGGGTGTCGGCCACGGCCTGCCTAAACACTCGAGTCTCTAGTCCAGGTTTACCGCCTATTCGGGTTCCATCCATGAGGAGATCCGGCCGGAGTTTCGCTCACAGCCCCAAACGATGTGAACAGGGTTCCCGAGACACCAAACGGGCGCCCGGTACACCGTGCCACGTGCCTACCGCATCACAGCCCACCCCTACGGTCAGCGCTGCGCACGGCCTCCAGCATACTACAAACACCAGAAACTACTTGCAACTCCTGGACAGAGGACAAGGGTGATCAAGAAGCCGAGAGGGTCCATTGGTTTCGGGCCCAATGCGTGGTAGTAGCTGAATCATGGATCACAAACACAGAACTCAGTTCCTGAGGACGGCTGCAATGAGACAACCCACCATGTACTCCTACATGGCCTCTCACCGCTACCTTTACCAAATCGTGTTCACACACTTAGCTCACAGACAGTAGGACATGTTCACACACCTCTGATTCATCCCCGATGAATCAGACCTGACTCAACTCTAAGCAGTAGCAGGCATGACAAACAAGCATGAATGAGTAGGCACAACAGGGCTCAAACAACTCCTACTCATGCTAGTGGGTTTCATCTATTTACTGTGGCAATGACAGGTCATGCAAAGGATAAAGGGGTTCAACTACCGCAGCAAATAACAGTTGAATCGATGTTGTCCTAATGCAGTAAGAGAGCAGGAGCGAGAGAGTGGGATTTTATCGGAATGAACAAGGGGGTTTTGCTTGCCTGGCACTTCTGAAGATAGCATTGAGTCTTCATCAGTGTCAACGATCACATCGTCGGTACAACGTCTACCGAGGGAGAACAACACCGGCAAACACAGAAGAAACACGATCAATGCAATGCACAATATGATGCATGCTATGACATGGCAATATGAATGTGTTTTGAGCTAATGCACCTAGCTATGATTTAAATGAAGTTGGTTTGAATACATGATTCAAACTCCAACTCCATATATGATTATTTAAATGCCCTTTATTGGTTTTGTCCAAAACAGAGGACAAACATTGTTCAAACATGCATGAAAATGGTACAGATGGATTCCTTGAATTTTTCTGATAATTTTTCATATATAATTTATTTAATTTGGAGTTACGGTTGAATTTCTATGAATTTTAGAAGTTTATACCATTTTCTGGATTTTCTGATTTATTTTAAATCCAGAAAATCATTTAATGCGTCAGCATGACATCACCTTGACGTCATCAGGTCAACAGGGCAGGTTCAGGTCAAACCTGACCAGTGGGGTCCACTGGTCAGTGACTGGGGCTGATTAGTGTCGCTGACATGTGGGCCCAGTCAACAGCCACGTCAGCTTAGTCAAAGCTGACGCGTGGGCCCACTGATATTAGTTAAAACTAAACAGAAACTAATCTACGATTAATTAGACGGCGGGGCCCAGCTGTCAGTGTCACAGGGGTTAATTAGCAGGGTCATTAGCCCCTAACGACGGCGCCACGTCAGCACGTCGGAGACCAGCCGACGGCGACCACAGAACACGGCGGGGGCACGCCGGACTTGCGCTAGGGCGTCGGATTGGCGCGCTGAGGGCACCAGGGCATAGCCCTCGCTCTTGCGCATCCAGAGAGCCAAATGGGAGGGGTTGGGGTGGTTCGAGCTCGCCGGAGTCGAGCTCGTGGCGGCGGCCGGCGTTCGGGAGCAGCCGAGTATGGTGCTAGAGGGCACGGGAGGCGGAGCTACTGGTAGCTGCAGGTTCGTGGAGGCGCGCTGAGCACACTGGTGTACTCGGGTGGGAGCTCCAGTGGCTGCAGTGACGGCGGCGACGAGGTCAGCGGCGGCCGGAGTTCGGCCGCGACGGAGCTATGGCCTAGAGCTCGCAAACGCGAGGGGAAAGAGAGGGGTTCTGCACGGAGGCTCACAGCGAGGTCGATGAGCAGCTCGGTGGTCTCGGGGAGGCGTCGGAGGCGGCGAATCGACAAGCGGCATCCGGCGGCCGTGCGTGAAGAAGACGGCTCGATGACGGCGATGCAGGGCGTCCGAGGTCGCTTGACTCGGCGGAGAGGATGAGGGCGAGGTAGCCGAGCTGCTGGGCACACCGAGGGGTCGAGGGGGAGGCTCTGGGTGCGGCAACGGCGAGCGGCGGCGATGAGCTCTGCTCGGGCTGCGCGCGAGAGAGAGCAGAGGAAGGGGAAGGGGGTGAGAGCGCGGGAGAGTGAGGGAGAGAGGCAGGGAGGTGCGTGGCGCCATCTAGACGCGTCGGGGAGAAGGCGGCAAGCAGGACGTGGCCGGGGCGGCGTCGGCGCTCGCCACGCCTCGCCTCTGTCCTTCTGGCGAGGGAGGAAGACGACAGGGGGGAGAGCGGCGGTGGGCTGGGCCGTGCTGGGCCGGTTGGGGGCGCCAGGTAAGTGGCTGGGCTGCTGGTGGCTACCAGGTAAGTCTTCTGCTCTTTTTTAATTTCTGTTCTGTTTTATATTTTGTTCTGTGTTGTTTTAGTTTAGTAAAATACTAAACCCTTTAATAAAAATCCTGAAAATAGTTATGTGGCTAGAACTAAAATATACCAACCCACATAAAATGTTCCAGTATTATTGGACATATATTATTTATATATCAAATATATATCCAATGCAATAGTTATTGAATTAATTCAAAGGCCCCAAAATAAATGTTTCAGTCACTCCAAAAATATTGGTTTGCATTTAATTCTTGCCAATATTTTTCAAAGCTGAAAAGGAACATTTTCTTGGACTTCTTTGAGAAGATTTTAATGTTGATCATTTTTAGAAGGTTTCTGAGGCTTTGAAAATTCCCCAATTCAAATTTCATTTGAATTTAAACATGATGCACACATGAGGGTCTAGCCTAGTGCATAACAGGACCAGGGATGTGACAACTCACCCCCACTAAACAAAATCTCGTCCCGAGATTCAAGCGTAGGGTAAGGTGAAGGGGGAACGCAAACTAGCACAATCTTCATGATCCAGATGTCCTTCTCGAGGATGCTAATTCAGTGCTCCGATTGATCTTGACGTCTTTGCTCTTGAGATCTTCACTCGACACAACAACAGAAAGAAGGGGGCAAACCCTATAGAATTTATTTGTCTTTGAAGATCGAGCAACCCAAGATCAGTTCATGGAGAGACGTAGGAACAACTCTTGAGTTGAGACACGAAGCATACATCTAAGGAAAAGGAGTGAGACAGATGACGAGGGCTCACTAGGTAGACAACAATTCCACACCTAAGAGGGTGGTGAACGGTTGTCAACGTAGCGAGGAGTTGAGTTGCCATGATACCACAACGAGGCACCTTAGGATGGTGACTCGTAGATATATCCCCTTAAGTGGCAAAAAGAATTACCTTTGATATAGAGATCATTGAGACTCTCTATATCAGCCTAGGGCAAATCACAATCGATCATTTGGAGGAGTTCGGTGGAATGACATTCCCGGGCCAGAATGGATGATGTGGATTACCTTGTTGAAGACAACGTAATGGATGAATTTGCTTACCACCGGAAATGGAAGAGACCCATGGTAGAATGGCACATTGGCGGTGCAAGCTGGGAACAAAATGCAAATGCTGGGAATGATTCTGGTAACTAGGGAAGAACCCAACAATAGAGAGTGAATTCACTGTTTGAGAAGTTATAGCATAACCGAGGAAACTGAGAGCAAACCCAGTTAGTGCTGATGATAACACCTAGCGCTTGTGCATGCTCTCAAGAACTTGAGCATTTCCACAATCATCAAGGTTTTACCAACATCCGTGTCAAGGGTCCGGTAACACAACTCACTACCATGATGAATGGTGATGGAGGATGCAGATGCAAAGGAAGATAACACCTTCTCAGATTTCACCTTAACAAGGCCAAGGGGACGAAATCTGGATGATCGACCGAGAGACATTTAGCACTCCGCCTCTAATGTTCTCCTTGATGTGCTAGTGTATCCCATCCCATGGTTTGATATCTAGAACATCAAGTAAAAGGTCGGACTTCGGAACACAAAAATCATAAGGCACAACTAGGGAGTAAATCCTACGAAGTCCTTATGGGAAGGTGGCCAACTTCCTTAATCAAGATACTACAATAATAGGTCTTCCGGCTAGGTGGGTTGGCCACGACATCCACTTTACCGGTTATCCGAGGGACCGATATTATAGTTCTTGGGAAATGTTCCAACCATCATATCTGCCTGAGATTCAGATCTGGTTGGTGTCAGGATATTCCAGACTCATCGAGTCTAGGAAGAAAAACGAAAGTTTGCAACACAAATCGACGAGATGACGTTGCGAGATTCTCGGGAAATGAACTATGATAGCAAGCTCCAAAACATGAGCTGGTTCTGCTACAACATGTGAACATGTTGTCCAAGACAAGCATGACCACAGAGTAGTCTTATAATAAAACACTACCGAGTTCAAGAGGGGGAACCATCAACGAGGGTATCGAAGTCCTTACATAAGTCCGGATTAGCTCTTATGAAGGAACTCCTTCTCCTTGAACAAATCAATCAGTGGCTTGGTGTGCTAGGGACACATATAGAATGGAGGTTGCAAGTCTCCGAACCACAGAATACTTCGCACGTATGCATGACTGATTTGGGATGATTCCAAAGGAAACAACATTGACTTTCTCGAATCCACGGCGGCAACTTGCATCAAATGCACATGAACTGGAGGAAGTCACTTCTTACATCCGAACATATGCTTCATGAACTAGGATGAAGAAAATGCTTTCAAAAGTTTCCAACACTAGGTTGATGTTCAACATGATTCATGGGGGGAGACAAAATGCTACTGATGGGCTCAACAACAACTCATCGGAATTTCCATATCACTGGACCTCCACCATCATGCGAACACGGTGATAGCATTGGTCAGACCAAAGATGTAATGGTGTATGCTCGAGGGATCAACCACGAGTAAGACAACATTACGAGCATCGTTGGTACTGATTTGATTTGACGATAGCCCACACTCAAATCAAAGGATTGATAAGACAATAGGTCCAGCAACTGATCATAGGGACCAATCGATGAAGATATCATCTTTCTTCAACACACACTACACAAGAATATCCCTTTGGAACGAACTAAGTCAGGCAAGCTTTTATCTTCCAACTCTCCAAGTTGTTGTCTAGCTTAACCAACCAGCTCAGGGATATCTAACACCGATTCTTGGAGAGAAGGTGGTTCACAAGAAACCAACTTGATCACGAGCTCAACACAGCGGTCAGGTGACAACCTGGTAATACTTCCGAGAAGATCTTCGGAAAATCACGAACCACCGGTATGTTACTAAGCTCGAGAACAATCTTGCTTTCCAGGGCAAGACGATATGATCAAATAAGCAAGGATTGGCACTATCCTAACTCACTGATCGGAGAGTGCACCAGAAATAAGGACTAGGTAGCACAATCAACCTTAGGGTGACGATTCAATAATCAACACGCTAAGAATGAAATTATTATCCTTTAACTACCAAGCAACGAGGTTGCTGGGAGTATTGATTTCACACATCACAATTCATTTGTCGGTATTCCGGTTGCATCAACACGAGGGCCGAGGAATGACTAATGATGGTGAGAAGTATCACTACGTCAAAATTCATGAGAGTTGGTGCAGTTCTCATGACAATTCTGACATAAAGGGGGTAATACTCCAAGGTAGAACAGAACCAAAAGCTGGATTGGCATTTTGATCTGCGGAGTACAATTGTTTTGACCCAATCCTAGATATGGATGAGGTACTGGAGTTTGTTTCTCCAAGTCATTCAGGACAGAATGGCTTGACGGACAACAAGGGTAATAGGCATCGATAAACGAACGCACGCATACTCTTGACTATCAATTGATAAACGAGGGTCAGAGGACAACTAAAGAGGGACAACTCAAAGGAACATACGATTTTCTGAGTTGTGGATGCATGGATTAGCATGTCGAACGAGTTCGACATATTTCTTCCGGACAATCCATGCGGAAAGGTAGAACTGGCAGAGTCACAATATAGCATGGAGAACTCATCGAGAGCACTCTTGTTATGATCTTTTGATCCAACAAACTACTGCCATAAGTGGTTCATAGTATTTGGAAGAAGGAAATACCACGGACCTCGAGGACTAATGCAAAGGTTACTAATAACCTAAAGGAACGAGCAAACACTATCAACATGAGTAAGTAGAGTGAATCTCGGGTTCAAGAACCCAGAAATAGAATGCCTACTAACTAAATGGCATCACGGGGTGCTTTCGATAATGACGGCCAGAATCACCACACTGGAAACACAGATCATGGCTAGACTACTAGATGATCCCCTAAGACACCTAGGGCCATAATACTAGCTCCAACATATATGTCAAGGCAATAAAGTACCTCAACTCACTGATTTGTGTGGTTAATCTGGCCCAAAGGAACATCGAGACGGGAGGAAGGAATTTGCAAATGCATCAGACTGTTTAGAGACCTGGGATGACTCGGACAGCATAACGGCTGTAAATGCTCAGAAAAGATTTGAGACATTCACAAAGATGGTGGCATAACCACTCAGAAGCACAATATCAAGGTCTCGAGATCAATAATTAACATACAGAGGTAGAAACTGAACTGAGGCTTAATCCAACAATCTTATAAGTCTACGGATTAGTAACACGTGATCCTGATAGAAAGAAGAGATAGCCTAGTTCTTAATCCCCGTAGAAGAGAAGATGATGACTCAGATCAGAAGGCATGAGGTATAAGGAGTAAAAGAGCCTTACGTTCCATCCCACAATCAATTCCCTTATATAACTAAAGCATTTCTAGACTCAACTTCGACCAGTTTGGCTTGGTAATCCTACAGGCAGTCAAGCTCTGATACCAACGCTGTCAGGACCCCGACTCAATGCCACATCGATCTAGCATGTAACACCTCATATCACTTTGCGGCCTCACGCACGGTATTCCCACGGGTGTCGCCTTACCTTTGCCCGGGACCGTTTGCGCCTTTTGGCACACGTATATGATAGTGTCGCTAGCATCCATATGATAAGGAGCCCGGGCTGACATGGCTAGTCGTAAACCCAAAGTGGCACTAACTTACAGGGACAGGCATACATGACCCAGCATCGAACGTGTCGGTCATCAGCGAGTGAATCCAGGCTGTAGCACTGGGCTAGCAGGACTCCGGTGAACCGGGCTGTAGCGGGCTAACAGGACTCCGGTATTCATCGCGTGACATTTCCCCGAAGGGACAGACACAGGAACGAAGAAGGACACATGCCGGCCAGCCTAAGTGTTCCGGAGCAGTAGCAAGCTACCATGGCTCAGTGGAAACACTAGGAGACATTTCCCGGTAAGAGAGGCTACTAAGGATAAACAACTAGATAGTCAGATCCCACACATACCAAGCATTTCAATAACATACACACAATATGCTCGATATGTGCAAATACAACATGGCATCACAACATGACTCTACAACTCAAGTATTTATCATTAGGCTCCGAGGAGCGAGAATTACAAACATAGGTCTCATGACCCAACATTCAGAGCATACAAATCAAAGCACAAGCGGAAGCTATCATGTCTGAGTACAGACATCTATAAATGAAAAAGGCTGAGAAGCCTGACTATCTACCAGATCCTGCCGAGGGCACAAGATCGTAGCTGAGGTAACAAGCTAAACGTCGAAGTCCACGCGGAACTACTAGCGAGACCGAAGTCTCTCTGCAAAAACATAAAATAGGCAAACGTGACTACAAATGTACCCAGCAAGACTTACATCAGAACTAACTACATATGCATCATTATCAACAAAGGGGATGGTGGGGTTTAACTGCAGCAAGCCAGCTTTGACTCGGTGGCTATCCTGAACTACGACTGCAAGTAACTCTTTTGAGGTGGCGCACACGAGTCCACATATTCACCATATCAATACACCACTATGGATCCGCTCCCGTCTCCCTACGAGAACGCCATCCATAGCACTCACGCTTATCTTGCGTATTTTAGAGTATCCACTTTCACTTGTCTATGAACTGATATAAGCAACCCAGAAGTCCTTTTCCGCGGACACGGCTATTCGAATAGATGATGTTAACCCTGCAGGGGTGTACTTCTTCACACACGCTCTCACCACTTACCGCCGTTTACACGACATGTACTCGGCAACCTTCAAGCGGAAGCCCAACGTGGGTGTCGGCCACGGCCTGCCTAAACACCTCAAGTCTCTAGTCCAGGTTTATCGCCTATTCGGGTTCCATCCATGAGGAGATCCGGCCGGAGTTTCGCTCACAGCCCCAAACGATGTGAACAGGGTTCCCGAGACACCAAACGGGCGCCCGGTACACCGTGCCACGTGCCTACCGCATCACAGCCCACCCCTACGGTCAGCGCTGCGCACGGCCTCCAGCATACTACAAACACCAGAAACTACTTGCAACTCCTGGACAGAGGACAAGGGTGATCAAGAAGCCGAGAGGGTCCATTGTTTCGGGCCCAATGCGTGGTAGTAGCTGAATCATGGATCACAAACACAGAACTCAGTTCCTGAGGACGGCTGCAATGAGACAACCCACCATGTACTCCTACATGGCCTCTCACCGCTACCTTTACCAAATCGTGTTCACACACTTAGCTCACACACAGTAGGACATGTTCACACACCTCTGATTCATCCCCGATGAATCAGACCTGACTCAACTCTAAGCAGTAGCAGGCATGACAAACAAGCATGAATGAGTAGGCACAACAGGGCTCAAACAACTCCTACTCATGCTAGTGGGTTTCATCTATTTACTGTGGCAATGACAGGTCATGCAAAGGATAAAGGGGTTCAACTACCGCAGCAAATAACAGTTGAATCGATGTTGTCCTAATGCAGTAAAGAGAGCAGGAGCGAGAGAGTGGGATTTTATCGGAATGAACAAGGGGGTTTTGCTTGCCTGGCACTTCTGAAGATAGCATTGAGTCTTCATCAGTGTCAACGATCACATCGTCGGTACACGTCTACCGAGGGAGAACAACACCGGCAAACACAGAAGAAACACGATCAATGCAATGCACAATATGATGCATGCTATGACATGGCAATATGAATGTGTTTTGAGCTAATGCACCTAGCTATGATTTAAATGAAGTTGGTTTGAATACATGATTCAAATTCCAACTCCATATATGATTATTTAAATGCCCTTTATTGTTTTGTCCAAAACAGAGGACAAACATTGTTCAAACATGCATGAAAATGGTACAGATGGATTCCTTGAATTTTTCTGATAATTTTTCATATATAATTTATTTAATTTGGAGTTACGGTTGAATTTCTATGAATTTTAGAAGTTTATACCATTTTCTGGATTTTCTGATTTATTTTAAATCCAGAAAATCATTTAATGCGTCAGCATGACATCACCTTGACGTCATCAGGTCAACAGGGCAGGTTCAGGTCAAACCTGACCAGTGGGGTCCACTGGTCAGTGACTGGGGCTGATTAGTGTCGCTGACATGTGGGCCCAGTCAACAGCCACGTCAGCTTAGTCAAAGCTGACGCGTGGGCCCACTGATATTAGTTAAAACTAAACAGAAACTAATCTACGATTAATTAGACGGCGGGGCCCAGCTGTCAGTGTCACAGGGGTTAATTAGCAGGGTCATTAGCCCCTAACGACGGCGCCACGTCAGCACGTCGGAGACCAGCCGACGGCGACCACAGAACACGGCGGGGGCACGCCGGACTTGCGCTAGGGCGTCGGATTGGCGCGCTGAGGGCACCAGGGCATAGCCCTCGCTCTTGCGCATCCAGAGAGCCAAATGGGAGGGGTTGGGGTGGTTCGAGCTCGCCGGAGTCGAGCTCGTGGCGGCGGCCGGCGTTCGGGAGCAGCCGAGTATGGTGCTAGAGGGCACGGGAGGCGGAGCTACTGGTAGCTGCAGGTTCGTGGAGGCGCGCTGAGCACACTGGTGTACTCGGGTGGGAGCTCCAGTGGCTGCAGTGACGGCGGCGACGAGGTCAGCGGCGGCCGGAGTTCGGCCGCGACGGAGCTATGGCCTAGAGCTCGCAAACGCGAGGGGAAAGAGAGGGGTTCTGCACGGAGGCTCACAGCGAGGTCGATGAGCAGCTCGGTGGTCTCGGGGAGGCGTCGGAGGCGGCGAATCGACAAGCGGCATCCGGCGGCCGTGCGTGAAGAAGACGGCTCGATGACGGCGATGCAGGGCGTCCGAGGTCGCTTGACTCGGCGGAGAGGATGAGGGCGAGGTAGCCGAGCTGCTGGGCACACCGAGGGGTCGAGGGGGAGGCTCTGGGTGCGGCAACGGCGAGCGGCGGCGATGAGCTCTGCTCGGGCTGCGCGCGAGAGAGAGCAGAGGAAGGGGAAGGGGGTGAGAGCGCGGGAGAGTGAGGGAGAGAGGCAGGGAGGTGCGTGGCGCCATCTAGACGCGTCGGGGAGAAGGCGGCAAGCAGGACGTGGCCGGGGCGGCGTCGGCGCTCGCCACGCCTCGCCTCTGTCCTTCTGGCGAGGGAGGAAGACGACAGGGGGGAGAGCGGCGGTGGGCTGGGCCGTGCTGGGCCGGTTGGGGGCGCCAGGTAAGTGGCTGGGCTGCTGGTGGGCTACCAGGTAAGTCTTCTGCTCTTTTTAATTTCTGTTCTGTTTTATATTTTGTTCTGTGTTGTTTTAGTTTAGTAAAATACTAAACCCTTTAATAAAAATCCTGAAAATAGTTATGTGGCTAGAACTAAAATATACCAACCCACATAAAATGTTCCAGTATTATTGGACATATATTATTTATATATCAAATATATATCCAATGCAATAGTTATTGAATTAATTCAAAGGCCCCAAAATAAATGTTTCAGTCACTCCAAAAATATTGGTTTGCATTTAATTCTTGCCAATATTTTGCAAAGCTGAAAAGGAACATTTTCTTGGACTTCTTTGAGAAGATTTTAATGTTGATCATTTTTAGAAGGTTTCTGAGGCTTTGAAAATTCCCCAATTCAAATTTCATTTGAATTTAAACATGATGCACACATGAGGGTCTAGCCTAGTGCATAACAGGACCAGGGATGTGACACCGAGACACCAAACGGGTGACTCGGTACACCATGCCACGGTGTATCTACCGCCAACACATAACCTACAAACACCTGAGACTATTTGCAACTCCTGGACAAAGTACTAGGGTGATTAAGAAGCCGAGAGGGTCCATTGGTTTCGGGCCCAATGTATGGTAGTAACTGAATCTTAAATCACACATACAGATCTCAGTTCCTAGGGACGGCCTCAATGAAACAACCCACCATGTACTCCTACATGGCCTCTCATCGATACCTTTACCAAATCATATTCAACACATCCCTCACATTACCGACATAATCATTTCACTCTAGCCCATCACCCAGATGAACCAAACCTGACACAACTCTAAGCATAGCAGGCATAGCAAGGTAGGAAACACATACATGGCTCAATCAACTCATACACATGCTAGTTGGTTTCATCTAGTTACTGTGGCAATGACAGGTCATGCAGAGGATAAGGGTTCAACTACCGTAGCACACAGCAGTTTGAATCGCGTTGTCTTAATGGAGTAAACAAGAGCAGAAGCGAGAACATGGGTTTGTATCGGAATGATCAATGGGTTGCTTGCCTGATGTAGTGGTAGTAGGGTACTGCCCTTCAGACGGATACTCGGGGTTATCCTTGGAGGCAGAACCTACCACGAAAGACACACCGAACATAATCAACACATGACGATATGCAACAATATGATGCATGCTATGACATGGCAAAATGAAAGTGTCTTGGCCTAATGCAAGCTAAAAC
Source organism: Triticum aestivum (assembly GCF_018294505.1). Classification (NCBI taxonomy): domain Eukaryota; kingdom Viridiplantae; phylum Streptophyta; class Magnoliopsida; order Poales; family Poaceae; genus Triticum; species Triticum aestivum. The sequence continues at coordinate 569,779,129 of NC_057809.1, read as the reverse complement.
AGAAAGGAATGAACTCATTTGAATCAAAGATTCAAATGTTAGCTCATTTAACATGGCCTTATTAGTGCATTATATTATTCTGCTTAAACAGCAAGGTTAACTTGTTTTGTCATGCATCAAACCATTGCAGATGAATAGATTGAATTTTCTGATCATTTTTCATATATAAGTTGTTTGATTTGGAGTTATGGTTGATTTTCTGTGATTTTTAGAAGTTTTGGCTATTTTCTAGAATTTCCGATATAAGAATAATTCTAGTAATTGAATTAATGCGTCAGCATGACATATGTGTGACGTCAGCGGGTCAACTGGGTCGGCCAGGTCAAACCTGACTGGTGGGCCCTGTCTGTCAGTGGCTCAGCTAATTAACAGGATGAAATTAGTACTAATTAACTGTCAGTGGGGCCTGGGCCCACATTTCAGTGATTGAACTAATTAAAATTAGTTAACTCTAATCCTAAACTAATTAGCAGGCCGGCCCCACCTGTCATAGGCTCAGGGGGGAGTCAACCTGTGCCCACGTGTCAGTCCACGGTCAAAGGGGGTCAAAATTGCCGGCGTTTAGCCGCCGGCGAGGCCAGACGGGGCGGAGGGCTCGGGTTTTGCACTCCGGCGACCAAAAGGACGGCGGAGACCATCTACGTGATGCGGGGAGTGAGCCGCGTCGAGTGGTGGCAGTAGGTGGATCTGGGGTGGCCGGAGATGATGGTGGCGAGCACGTCCGCGGCACCGGAGATCGGGCGAGGTTGAACTAGTCGCTAGCAGGCACGGTAAGGGACGCGCGGGGGTGCTACGGGCTCCTGCGAGTGCGTTGAAGACGGAGGCGTGCTCGGTTGCGACCCAACGTGGGCACGACGACGACATGCGGTGGCGGCGGCGAGCTTCGGCTCCGATGGACATGGGGGTTAGAGGGCACAGACGAGCGCGGGGAGAGGGGGAAATGGGTCAGTAGCTCACTGCGGTTGCAGGGAAGCGAACAGCGAGCTCGGGGAAGAGATGGAGCGAGCGGGGCGGCGAAGGGGATCTCAGGCGACCGAGGTTGAAGACAAGCTCGGTGCAACGTCTCCGGGGCGAGCGAGCTCTCGGGGATGGGTCAAGGCGAAGCAGCGGACGACGACGGAGCTTCTTGGCACGGCGATGCAGCGAGTGGACAGCGGTGGCTGCGGTGGTGATTGTCGGCGGCGACGGCTGCGCTCGGCAGGGGATGGGGAGAGAGCCAGAGAGGGGGAGAGGCCACGGGGAGAGTGGGGAGAAAGAGAGGGGGACGTGGGGGAGTGCGTGGCACTCGTAGGCGCGTCCAGGGCGTCGGCGGAAGCAGGAGGTGGCCGGCGTGTGGCCGCGGGCGCCGGCCACACGCTTCTTGTCCTCCTGGCGGGAGGAGGAGGACGACTGGCAAGAGCCAGTGGACTGGGCCGAGCCGGTGGGCTAGGTGGGCTGCGCCAGGTAAGTTCTGTTCTCTCTCTCCTTTTCTGTTTTTTATTTATTCTATTATTTCTGTAACTTCAGGGCTTTATTAAAAATGCCAGGGCATTTCCATAATCATAAAATTAATCATGGCCACTACTTAGAATATATCCAACAGCAAACATTTTGGTTTATGATTATTTGAGCATTTAAAATATTTTATAGCATTTAAATGCCCAAATGCAAATACTATAAGAATTAATTCAACGACCTTAAGATGCCCTAGAAAAATGTGCACCATTTTTGTCCAAGGTTTTAACTCAAAACAAAAAGGGTGGGCTTTTTAGAAGGGCATTCCAGGTTCATTGAAAAAGTTTTTAGTAAACCCTAGTTGTTCCAGGGGGGGTACTGGGGGTTCTGTCATCCCCATTTCAAATTTAAGAGAAATTTAAACATGATGCACACTCTAATGCTTGAACTGGCTAGGGTGTGACATGAGTCGATGTGTCAAGCACCAAATAACAATGCAGAATAGCAGAGGGACGCACCCTAGTCGTACCGCCCCAGTAGTAGTAGTAATGAGCAACGAGACGTCAAATCACAATGCCGCACCTTCCCACACGGACGAAGCAACCATTATTTCACACTTCGGTTCGCCATCATCTCAAACCACGTAGTATTGCTTCTGCCTCAAGAGGGACACGTGGGACCGTATGACAGGCCATGCTCCCCGCCGATCGCTTGGTAAACTCACCTCATTTTTACTACTATACTTCCTCCGTATCAGTTTACTACATGCCGTGCACGTCATTCTAGGTTGAGAATTTAACGGGTTATATATGTGATGAACAGTATATGTTTAGAAACTACATCCGCTTAATAATCCAATGATATACTTTTTGTGACATAGTAACTCAGATTTAGTTAGTCAAATGGATGACCTAGAACTACGTGCACGCCCTATAAACCAAGACGTCTAAAAACGAGATGGAGAGGGTAGTTGTCGGTGTCAAAACCGGCGGATCTCGGCTAGGGGTCCCGAACTGTGCGTCTAAGGCGGATGGTAACAGGAGGCAGGGGACACGATGTTTTACCCAGGTTCGGGTCCTCTTGATGGAGGTGAAACCCTACGTCTTGTTTGATTTATTCTTGATAATATGAGTAGTACAAGGATTGATCTACCATGAGATCGGAGAAGCTAAACCCTAGAAGCTAGCCTATGGTATGATTGTATGTTATCCTACGGACTAAAACCCTCCGGTTTATATAGACACCGGAGGAGGCTAGGGTTACACAAGGTCGGTTATAAAGGAGGATATATCCATATCCGTATTTCCTAGCTTGCCTTCCACGCCAAGTAGAGTCCCATCCGGACATGGGACGAAGTCTTCAATCTTGTATCTTCATAGTCCAACAGTCCGGCCAAACGATATAGTCCGGCTATCCGGAGACCGCCTAATCCAGGACTCCCTCACTAGCCCCTGAACCAGGCTTCAATGATGATGAGTCCGGCGCGCAGTGTTGTCTTTGGCATTGCAAGGCCGGTTCCTCCTCCGAATACACCACGGAAGAGTTTGAATACAAGGACAGTGTCGGACCCTGCAAAATAAGTTCCACATACCACCATAGAGAGAATAATATTTCCACAAATCTAATCTGCTGACATGATTTGGCAGCATGACATCACGCCACGGCCCGGTAATTATTTGAACCGTTTTTCTTTAACCAGCCCCGCACATAACGCGAGGCGGTTTCTTGACACGTCTTGTCAAATTAGAGATCGTGTTCCCCTTATCATGGGATTCTCATCAATACGAACGTGGTTCACCCAACCGCGCCATCAATTACGGCGCTTGGGGGATAAGCGAGTTTTACCAGGCTAGTGGGGGCACATAGTTTCGTCCGCCCTTATAAAGGGATAAGGTTTAACCTTTTTCTACCCACGCCTTCTTCTTCCTTGCTCATCCATTCTCACGCACTCGAGCTCCAACGCCCAAGTCCACATCCTTTTCCTCAACTCTCTGCAAACATGTCCGGAGCGGGAGGCAAGTGGATGGCCTCCTCTGTCATGGAGGGACACATCAAAAAGCTATGTGGGGCCGGATACTTAGCCGCAGACATCGCGCACCGGCTGCCAGCCGCGGGGCAGATCGTCCCTACCCCGGAACCTCACGAGAGGGTGGTTTTCCTCCCCCACTTCATCCGTGGACTGGGGTTTCCCCTCCATCCATTCGTTCGCGGCCTCATGTTCTATTATGGGCTGGACTTTCATGATATGGCCCCGAATTTCATCCTCAACATCTCGGCGTTCATCGTCGTGTGCGAGGCTTTACTCCACATTCGGCCTCACTTCGGCCTGTGGCTGAAGACCTTCAATATCAAGCCGAAGGTGGTGGGCGGCCAACAAGTGGAATGCGGTGGAGCCATGGTGGGAAAAATGCCCATCATTATATGGATCGAGGGCTCCTTCGTGGAGACCATAAAGGGGTGGCAATCGCGTTCATTCTACATCACCGAGCCGCGCAACACCAACTGGGTGGCAGCCCCCGAGTTTCGATCCGGAATCCCCACGCGGCTCACTTCCTGGAAGGAGAAGGGCCTGTCCTGGGGTTCATCGGTGGAGCTGGACAGACTCCAGAAGTGTATCCGGAACATGATAAGCAAGAAACTTAAGCTTGTCAACATAGTCCAGGTCATGCTCTTCCGCCGGATCCACCCGTGTCAACAACGGGATTTCAACTTATGGGAGTTCGACCCGGCCCAGCACCAGACTCTACATGAGCTCTTCGACACGACGCACAAGGACGTCTGGAGGGTGCTATTCAAGGGCGCCGAGGTCCCTCCTTCTCTTACTGAGGACCGCGGGCTAAGCGTGAAGCGCCCTGCAAATTTGGTAAGTTCTGTACATCTGGTAGGATATTTATTTCCCATAGCTTAACCATGTGCGGGGTCTAAGCTCCTATGCCTTTGATAGGACTGGGTGGAGAGATTGGAGCAGATTAACTATCCGGCCCCTCTGCCCGAAGACACTGCGGACGCTCTCCTGACGGAGATGTGGACTCCGGCTCCTTATGAGGTGCCGGAGAAGACCAAGAAGAAGGCCAAGGGAACCCGAAAGAGTTCCCGGCGCCAGGTGGTATCGGACTCATCGTCCGATAACACTGAGACACCCTCCTCCCGTGAAAACGAGGAGAAGGAAGATGAAGATTACCCCCCTCCAGCCAGGGGAGACAAGAAAAGGAAGGCCGCCCCAACCAGGGAGGCCGAAGGGTCAAGAAGGGAAGGACTCTCCTTCCGAATTGCTCCACAACCACCGCCGACGGTGAAGACGAGTGGCTACTTAGGGCCAAGCCCCTGGTGAAGTCGTAAGTATTCGGATACCAGAGTAACTCATAGCATCCCTTTGTCGCACTGCTTCTCCTAACTTCGAATATGATTATACAGTCCGCCCCAAGCCCATATCGATGTATCATCATCGGACGGTTCCTTGGACTCGTCAGACATGAATAGTGATACACTTCCAACCGCCTCCTCTCCTTGCCCGATGGACAATGCCGAGGTATTGTCTCAAGGGGCACCGAGCCGGGGGTAGACAGTCCCGGAGGCGCCTCAAGGCGACCTTCCGGACTCCAGGAGCAAAGGGAGCAAGGCTCCCGGGGGCTCCAATTTCGGCTCTCAGCCGAACACCGCGCCGGAACCTCCAGTGTTTCCGGACTCGGGCAGGCAGCCCCCTTCAAAAAGGGGCAAGCCGCCCGTGCCGGTGACCTCTGTCCATCCAGAGGCACCCGACAACCTGCTGGGAGCATTTTGCGGTGCTTCCCTGGACGAAGAGCACCGCACTATTATGAGTGCAGTGAGCAAGAAGGTTCAGTCCGCCAAGACCGGACTGACTGAAGCCTGTGCCAGCCTTCTAATAGGCTTTGAGGTAAGTATTTACAATATAGGAAAAATATTACCGCATAGACAGTAGCCCCTGATGCTCTGTTTGGTGTTCACAAAGAAAAGGCAAATAGAGGATCAAATAATATCTGCAGGAGTCTAATATAAGTATGTTTCTATGCGTATGCAGGCTTCGCTACTGACCTCTGCCGCACTGACTGCGGAGGTCACCGCATTGAAGCAGGACCTCGAGGGGTCCGAGAAAGAGCTCGGCCTTGCCAAAAGGCAGCTCGAGGAGAACAAAGGTAAGTAATACCTTTTCTATATATAAAAGAAAATGTGGTTGCGAAATGACAGGATCATCATGAATGTGCCAGGGGCCACAATCGAAGTGGCGACCCTGAACCAAGTGCTGTCCCAGGCCAAAAACAAAGCGGCCAAGGAGCGCACCGAGTGGGATGAGCAAGAGGCACGGGTGAGCGAGGTGCAGCAAGAGCTCCAGGCTCTCGTGAAGAGGCACGAGGCTTTCGAGCTTGGCTCGAAGACGCGAGAGTCTGAGCTTGCCGCGGCCCTTGAGAGCACAAAGAATGCCAAGGCTGAAGCCCAAAAGGCCCTCCAGGAGATTGAGGCGATGAGGAAGATAGCGGCGGGTTAGGCATTCAATATGCAAAGCAAGCATGTGAAAGTAAATTACTTGTTACTTACCCGAGTCCAGAGCTCTCCAGGAGCATTCAAAGATTTGCCCCACAGCGTGTCGGATGCCGCGAAATTTGACCAGGACGAGGAGGGAAGCTCGACGGAGAAGTTGTTCTGGTCTCAGTATACTGGGACCAAACACCCAATGCCTATGAGCGACCAGCTGAAGCAACTGGTCGAGCTGCACAAGGCGGCCGAACAGGCCATGAAGGGCTTTATAGTCCGGATGTGGCCTGGCGACTCCCTTCCCAACAGCTACTTTGGCCTGGTGAGGCGGCTTGTGGATACCTGCCCACGGCTGGAACTCATCAAGCGGTCCGTCTGCATCGATGGTGCCCGCTGGGCTTTTGCCGGTACAAAGGTGTAGTGGGCCAAGATGGACGCCGAGAAGCTGGTGAAGGAGGGGCCACCACAGGGCAAGGAGTATCGCCATCCCGAGATGTATTATGAGGGTGTCCTGAAGGGTGCCCGTCTTATGGCGGATGAGTGTGCGAGGGATGTAATTTTTGAATGAACTTGCTTGTGTGATCCTGTATTATGAAAAGTTGTTCATATGCGCTATGCAATGCTTGTTTGAATTTAAAATATTACCTTCTGTGCGGCTATTTATCAAATCTGAGAGATCACCAGTCGTCGGCTTATGCCCCCATGCCACGAGTGCTGGGGTGTTCGGGATAAACCTGCGCACTCTTTTTCCTATTGTTGTGTCATTCGAGGGAGGTGCTCAGCACAATGAACAAGGCAACCGGACTGTGATGCTTTATCACTCTCACTTAGCCATAGAAGTCTACAATTTTAAATTTTAGCGAAGCCCCTAGTATTCGGAAGGCCGAATTCGGGGCGCTATACACGCCTTAAGCCGGACAAAGCCGACTCCTCGCTCTAAGCGGCATAAGTCTTTAGGGACTCGAGACCTCTTGAACAGCGACCAGCTCTCGCCTTATCATGACAGTCAATTTTAGCTTTCTCTACTGAGGTTCTTAGCCCAGATGAACCGGGGCACAATCATAGTAGTTCTCCCAGTGCTACCATAGCCGATATAGTGGAACATAAGGTACCAAAACATGGGAGCTGGGCAAACCCAACTATTGACCGAAGACATGATTCGGAGCTAATGCATATAATGCTATAAGTTCTGGGTGCCGCACTGTTGAAAGTGTTCGGACTTCTCACGCTGTATTATGGGGTATGCTTAAGCCCCTGGTGTATTGGCCGTACTAGAGTGTATGGGTGCTTAATGTCAGGAATGAACATCTAAAAAAAGAAGTATAGAGAATGCGATAATAGTCAAGTGCTATGCATTGTTTATTCAATAAGGTGCGTCGAAGCAGAATGATACAAGTAGTGCGATAAGCGAAAAGTAGGACTATTTGACATGTCCCCTCCAAGGGCAAGCTGAGGAATGGTATTTAAAGAAGGTATTTCACTCGTTAGCAGAAGCCACCTAGGAGTTCCGTGGTGCGACGTAGCTTTCTACCTCCTTGGTTGTTGCATCATGTGTCTGGCAATCATACTGCCGGATGTTAGGAATAAGCCACACGGTGGGCTGTGGTGATTAGTGTGCACGCTGGTTGTGTCGGGCACCGTGGCCAGTGTGCGTGCTGCGTGAAGCTGCGCATGTGCTGGAGAATTAGTTGATGCATGAAGTTGTAGGCCACATTGAGACGTGGAGTTTGTTTTTAGATATCTGAGTTGTACTGGTTGTTGAAGTGATTCTAGGAGTAGGATAAGACCTGATAGTGCATGCATAGGTTAGTGGGATTAGTTGCCCAAGAGAGGTGGCTGGCCGCTGCATTTATGGTCTTGTGTATATATGCGTAAATGAGCAATGAGAAAAGTGGCCGTGAGGGCTGGAGAAAAATGTAGCATTGTGTACACCAAGGGAATGGCCTCACGGCAAAGCTCTGGTGGTCTCCCTTGGTACATGTGTGTGTGTGTGTGTGTGTTTCTTCTTGTCTTGTGTGTTCTTATGAGACACCATGAAAGAGAGAAGAGAGAGTTGTGCGAGAGGAGGAAGTAGAACAGCGGCGCTGCGAGGATGAGGCGGCGCCAACAATTGGTATTCAGAGCCAAGTTCGAGGGGCGGCCGTGGCGTGCGGTGGCGTCCGCGGAGTGCGCAACGGACATGGAGGCCGCAACGCGCAGAGAGCGCGGTGGAGCGAGGCACGGAGACGCGGCACGGCGGCGCACGGAGCTGCGGGTTTCGGCAGCGGCAGCGAGTGGCGCTCGACGGGGCGCAGCGAGGCGGTAGCTGCATCGGCGGTGGTGCACGACAGCGGCCAGCGAGGTGGCCACATTGCACGACATCTGCGACGACTTGTGCTGGAAGCACACGGGGGCGTCGGACGACAGCAACCATGGCGACGAGCTTGTCGCGTCGGGCGCGTGTATGGGCGCGCGCCGGGCGCGCTAGGCACGCCGGGTCCAAGGCGGGTTGTGCGTGTGGTGTGCACGGGTGTGTCCGTGCATGAGTGCACCTTGTGTGCGTTCTGTTGCCGAGATCGGGGGGAGCGCGGAGTTGGTCCTAGGCGGGCTCGCACGACCCGGACGTGTGTGTGTGCATGTCGCGGGAGTGGGTAAAGCGGGCCGGACCAGGTGCTCGGCATGGACTGCGGCGTCGGGTACGTGCCCTGGCGCGCCCCAAGGTATAAGAACCCCCCGTATGCGTTGTAACAGGTGTTGCTCGAGTTCGCGCTTGAGGAAATCGGCCGTAGTTGCAGCCAGCGGCGTTAGTGCGCCGGGAAGAGAAGCTCCGGCATGTGTCGCCGGAGGTGAAGAAGGGCGTTCTCTATGGCAGTCGACGAGAGGCCGGAGTCCTATCAGGATGGGCGGCGAGGTCGTGGCTTAATGGGAGAATGTTAGGAATAAGCCACATGGTGGGCTGTGGTGATTAGTGTGCGCGCTGGTTGTGCCGGGCACCGTGGCGAGTGTGCGTGCTGCGTGAAGCATGTGCTGGAGAATTAGTTGATGCATGAAGTTGTAGGCCACATTGAGACGTGGAGTTTGTTTTTAGATATCTGAGTCGTACTGGTTGTTGGAGTAGGATCAGACCTGATAGTGCACGCATAGGTTAGTGGGATTAGTTGCCCGAGAGAGGTGGCTGGCCAGTGCATGTATGGTCTTGTGTATATATGCGTCAATGAGCAATGAGAAAAGTGGCCGCGAGGGCTGGAGAAAAATGTAGCATTGTGTACACCAAGGGAATGGCCTCACGGCAAAGCTCTTGTGGTCTCCCTTGGTACATGTGTGTGCGTGTGTGTGTGTGTGTTTCTTCTTGTCTTGTGTGTTCTTATGAGACACCATGAAAGAGAGAAGAGAGAGTTGTGCGAGAGGAGGAAGTAGAACAGCGGCGCTGCGAGGATGAGGCGGCGCCAACACCGGACAGGGTTTCCAGAGATTAAAGTCCTGAAACATAGAAAAAATCACAAAGCGGGAAGACCCTAGTGCGGTTGAGCGGCGTCTTGGGGCGTGCCGCAGTCATGCCCCCCTCCCCACCTGTGCCCATGGTATTTTCAATGCATAATTATGTACGCGTGGTATGGATTTCGCCGTTTGGCTGGGACTGGGGTGGGGCCGTATTGCTATGCGAGCTCGGAACGTGACAGGCGGTCTTGGTGCCAATTACTCCGGGCGCACTTGAAGGTGTTCGGGTCACTAATCGCCGAACTGGTGGATAGCCTTAAGATGCTGCTTTGCGCTTCTGCTGCGAGGGCCGCAGTGTGCTCCTCTGTGCGGAGAGAGCGCTATGTGTTTCCATTGAATGTGATGACCCCCCAAGGTCCTGGCATCTTGAGCTTGAGGTATGCATAATGCGGTACCGCATTGAATCTCGCAAATGCGGTTCGCCCGAGCAGTGCATGATAGCCACTGCGGAACGGGACTAGATCAAAAATTAACTCCTCGCTTCGGAAGTTATCCGGGGATCCGAAGACCACTTCCAGTGTGACTGAGCCTATGCAATGGGCCTCTACACCTGGTATGATGCCTTTGAAGGTTGTTTTTGTGGGTTTGATCCTTGAGGGGTCAATGCCCATTTTGCGCACTGTGTCCTGATAAAGCAGGTTCAGGCTGCTGCCACCGTCCATAAGGACTCGAGTAAGGTGAAATCCGTTGATGATTGGGTCTAAGACTAGTGCGGCGAATCCGCCATGACGGATACTAGTGGGATGGTCCCTGCGATCGAAGGTGATTGGACAGGAGGACCATGGGTTGAACTTTGGGGCGACTGGCTCCAACGCATATACGTCCCTTAGCGCATGCTTCCGCTCCCTCTTGGGGATGTGGGTTGCGTATATCATGTTCACCGTTCGCACTTGTGGGGGGAAACTCTTCTGTCCTCCGGTGTTGGGCGGCCGGGGGTCCTCCTCGTCATCGCTATGCAACCCCTTATCTTTGTTTTCGGCATTTAACTTACCGGACTGCTTGAACACCCACCAATCCCTGTTGGTGTGATTGGCTAGCTTGTCGGGGGTGCCGTGTATTTGACAGGAGCGATCGAGTATACAGTCCAAACTAGATGGGCCGGGAGTGCTTCTTTTGAATGGCTTTTTCCGCTGACCGGGTATAGAGCCTTTGAATCTGGCATTGACTGCCGTATCCTCGATATTGTCGCTGTTGATGTGGCGCTTGTGTTTGTTGCAACGTGACCTGCGATTGCCATCCTTAGTATCCGAAGTACCATGGTTCCTTGATATATTATTGCTGTGAGCCAGCCAACTGTCTTCTCCCGCGCAAAAGCAGGTCATGAGTGTCGTGAGAGCTGCCATAGATTTCGGCTTTTCCTGGCCAAGGTGTCGGGCGAGCCACTCATCGCGGATGTTGTGCTAAAAAGCTGCTAGGGACTCTGCATCCGGACAGTCGACGATTTGATTTTTCTTTGTTAGGAACCATGTCAAGAATTGCCTGGCCGGTTCCTCTGGCTGCAGAATTACGTGGCTCAAGTCATCGGCATCTAGTGGTCGCACATAAGTGCCCTGGAAGTTGTCGAGGAATGCGGCTTCCAGATCTTCCCAACAGCCAATGGATTCTGCTGGTAGGATGTTGAGCCAATGCTGAGCTAGTCCTTTGAGTTTGAGTGGGAGGTATTCGATGGCATGTAGATCGTCATCGTGGGCCATGTGGATGTGCAGGAGGAAGTCCTCGATCCATACCGCAGGATCTGTTGTGTCGTCGTATGATTCGATATTTACGGGTTTGAAACCCTCTGGGATTTGGTGATCCATTACTTTGTCTGTGAAGCATAGGGGGTGTGCGGCGCCTCTGTACTGGGCTATATCGCGACGCAACTCAAATGAGTCTTGTCCGCTGTGTTTGGCCCGGCCGGATTTACTTTTACTGTATCCGGCGTGACGGTTATCGTCTCGCATAGTGGCGCGCCCTCGTGATCCGTAGATCGATCTTGCGTGTTTTGCTTTGTCCTCCAATACATCTCATAGGTCTGGCGTATTTCCCCATGCCTTGACATCATTATTTGAGTGGCGTCGGGGTGCGGGCTGAGCTTTTGGCTGAAATGCCTCTCTGTCGTGGCCACGAGGTGGCCGATCAGCCGCGCCATACGCTGGAGATGTAGGTTTTGGTGCTTCCTTCTTCAGTCAGGGTAGCAACCTGCGCTTTGGGTAACTCTTGGAGGGACGTTCGAGTTTATATTCCTCGGCCGCAAGGACTTCAGTCCATCTGTCAGCTAGCAAATCTTGATCAGCTTGAAGCTGCTGTTGCTTTTTCTTAAGGCTATTTTTCGTGGCTATAAGCTGGCGCTTGAAGCGCTCTTGTTCGGCGGGATCCTCAGGCACGACGAATTCGTCATTGTCGAGGCTTGCCACGTCTTCGGAGGGAGGCACGTAATTATCATCCTCCGCCTCTCCATCTCCCGCTCTCTCGAGAGAGCTGGCTTCTTCATCCTCCTTCCCTAAATCTTGCTGGAGGGGATTGTTGTCATCTTCGGCACTGCCCGGAGTGCTATTATCTCTTGTGCCGGTGTCACCGCTTTTGATTTGGCGAGACTTAGAGCGGCGCCGCTGACGTCGGCGCTTGGGTTGCTTCTTGGAGGGGTCGTCCTCCGTTGTCCTGTTGCCATTGCCCTCTTTGGGTGTGTCCACCATATATATGTCATATGATGAGGTGGCTGTCCAGTGCCCTGTGGGCAGTGGTTCTTGTTCGCCTACTGCATCGTCGTCCATGCCATCGATGTCTTCGGAGTGGAAGTCGAGCATGTCGGTCAAATCGTCGACAGTGGCTACTAAGTGGGTGGTGGGTGGGCGGCGAATTTATTCGTCATCCGCATCCCAATCATGCTAGACATAGTTCGGCCAGGACTATCCTGACAAGGAGAGAGACCTTAATGAGTTCAGTATGTTGCCGAAGGGCGAGTGCTGAAAGATATCCGCGGAGGTAAACTCCATGATCGGCGCCCAGTCGGATTCGATAGGAACGGGCACAGGCGGTTCGGAGTCCGTGGCTGCGGAATGATCTAGCAGCTTGGCATCACGGCTCTCGTGAAGGGTAAGGTCGATACTTGGCTCAATCGCCGTTGAGGATACGGCCTCCGTGGCGGGGTCTATCCACCCGTCCATGGATGGTGTTACTGGCTCCGAATTGAGGGTCGGAGTGGTTGCCGGCACGATCTCCTGAACACTGTCCGATGGTAGAGCTAAATCATGTTCATCACGACCATGTGGTGCACTAGGCACAAGCTCGAATCCGTCGAAGATCAAGTCTCCGCGGATATCGGCCGTGTAGTTTAAGCTTCCAAACCTGACCTGGTGGCCAGGGGCGTAACTCTCGATCTACTCCAGATGGCCAAGCGAGTTGGTCCGCAGTGCGAAGTCGCCGAATAAAAAGATCTATCCGGGGAGAAAAGTCTCACCCTGGACTGCATCGCTATTAATGATTGAAGGAGCCATCAAGCCTAATGATGATGACACAGAGGAACTCTCAATGAAAGCACCAATGTCAGTTTCAAAACCAGCGGATCTCGGGTAGGGGGTCCCGAATTGTGCGTCTAAGGCGGATGGTAACAGGAGGCAGGGGACATGATGTTTTACCCAGGTTTGGGCCCTCTTGATGGAGGTAAAACCCTATGTCCTACTTTAGTTGATCTACCATGAGATCGGAGAGGCTAAACCCTAGAAGCTAGCCTATGGTATGATTGTATGTTGTCCTACGGACTAAAACCCTCCAGTTTATATAGACACCAGAGGAGGCTAGGGTTACACATGGTCGGTTACAAAGGAGGAGATATCCATATCTGTATTGCCTAGCTTGCCTTCCACGCCAAGTAGAGTCCCATCCGGACACGGGACGAAGTCTTCAATCTCGTATCTTCATAGTCCAACAGTCCAGCCAAAGGATATAGTGCGGCTGTCCGGAGACCCCCTAATCCAGGACTCCCTCAGTACTTTAGTACATATATTTTTAGATCAATATAGTCGGGATTCACCAAGGAGTAAAACCAAGTGGTAGGCTGCACCTATTGTGTTGGCGTAGCGACCCAAGCAGGGTCAGTCCGCACACGAAATGGTGACACACTTAACATGACCCCTTTGGCCGACATGTGGCTCATCCACCGTCTTGTTCCACGTGCGATGCACCAAATTATAATTCGGAGCAGCGGTTGGAATTGGAGGCACCCCGTTCGTAGCGCCGCAGTAGTAGAAAATGAGTGATGAGCGGTCAAATTACAAAGCCCCACCTTTCCCGCATTAAGCTGGACGTATGAAGCAACCATCATTTCACTCTAGGGCACAAGAGAATAAAGAAAAGAGAAAACCAATGATGTGTGCGGCAGCTACCTAGGGCACCCTATGGTAGGGGTCTCCACTACAAATCTTTTTTTGAAAGCGCCTCCACTACAAATCGGCTTCTCCCTCGTCCTCTTGGAGAAAACCAATGATGCGTGCGGCGGTAGTGTTTGTAGGAGTACTACTAGGGCGTGCGGGGCCACGTCGTAGTAAACGGGAGAGGGATTGAGTTCGAGTTGACGCCTTAAATATGTGTGGGCCACTTGGTTTTACGGGAACGAGGCAGCATTTTGGGTTCGGGGAATAGTGGAGGTATAGTACGTACAAAAAATTGTGGACGTAGGTTCGAGCGAAAGGCAATGATGCATGGGCCCTGCATTTTGATATACCCGGGGTCGCGTGACATTTTCTACTCTACTCAAAACTAGTAAGATACACATGCATTTAATGCATGAGATTTCGAAACCAAATTATGAATAAATACACACTTTAGCATGTAAAGCTTTGAGTCATATATGCATGATGTAGATGTTCGTTTAGTTCTTATAGTTCATCTCATTCAAAATCAATTAGTTTTATAAAAATGTTAAGATTCATGGGGTTGTGCATTGTAAAGCATAAAGTAAAAAAACCAATAATGGCAATTCATTTAGAAAAAAATCAATTATGATACAGAAGATTCTAGAACAAAGGAGAAGTGCTTGTGTTTTGAGGTTTGTGCATTATGCTTAAGTTCAACCATGGAGTCTTCTAAATTGTACATGTGGCAGATCTGGTGGAATGTTGATGATATCCAAGGGCATCATGAGGATGATTACCATCACATGTATATTCATTTCCAACAGCAAGGAAATCACTAATATGCATTCATGCAAATGATCGCATCATCACATAAAATAACGAGTTCTCCGAAATAAGGTGGTGTTATAATCGTGTCAACCAACACATCAAAAATATTATGCCAGGGTTCAAGATGCTTTCCTTCATGGTGTGGAAAGGCAGGGTGCACTCCAAATCTTTTGAAAGCTTTCTTCTCTTCAAAAATCCTATTTTCAAAAATATGCAAATAACACATATTTCAAAAACAGTACAAAAAAGGTGTTTGGAAAATTTTCAAATAAATCTTAAAATAAACTAGATAGAATTTGAGAGATGTAGGAAAAAGAATCAATTCATTTGGAGTTATAATTAAAAAGTTATAGCCAGTCAAAGTTGTGGTCAAAATCTATTTTTTAAAATAAAACAAAAAGAAAACGTTTCAGTCACGAATACGCTTTCGGTGCAGGGAAAACGTACTGGGGAATTATACGTCTTCACTTAAACATGTGGACCGGTGCGGGGGTCACTGACAGTGGGCCCGCCTGGCCCACTGGTCAGGTTTGACCACTCGCCGCGCCCCTTCTCCCTCCTCTGTCCGAGCGAGGCGAGGCTCCGACGACCAACGCCGGCGAGCGGCGGCTCCTTGCGGCCTCTGGGGGGCGGGGATGGATCTGCCAGACTGGGGCGGTCCTCCTGGTAGTCGTTGGATCGGCAGGGACGGAGTGAGCTACCGGTCGGCGAGCTTCGCGGCGGAGGGGGTTTCGGGGGCAAAGTGAATTTTCTCCTGCGGCGAGTCCCGAGCAAAATTGAGTGGGGGTTTGGACTCATGAGAGGGAGAGGGAGTTCCTGGTGAAGAGAGTGGAGAGGGGGAGGTCCTGGTGGCGCCGGAGTGAACGAGGCAGTGGCGGCGGCCGTGGTTGCCGGAGAAGAAGGATACGACCATCTCTGGTCCTTCTACTACTACGGGAGGATCCGCGAGAGGGTGAGAGAATTTGCTTGAGGGTTTGGCGAGCTCGGGGGGTCCTTATATAGACGGTCGGGGGCAGTTCCGACGATGGCCGAGGACAAGAATGCCGGAGACCGCCATCCTGTAGCTAGGGCGACGTGGCGGCGACGAGAGCTAGCAGACACAATTGGGGATAAGCTTGCGCTGTTCCCAGGGGCAGGTGGCGAGCCGGGGTGGCTTTGGCGGCGCCGACCATGGCAGAGGCGCTGCAGACGCCGGCGTGCCGCCAAGAGGGCTCTGGCGGTGGCTCTGTAGGGCGCCAGGGTGGGCTGGTGTGTTGTGGCGAGAAGGGGAGCGCGTGGCGTGGTTCTACAGTGTGGGCCAAGCCAGGGGCACGACGTGGCGGCTCGTGTGCGCGGCTGCAGTTTGCGCGCTCTGGGCGCGCCCAGTGCACGCCTACCAGCTGCTCGGCGAAATGCCATGGCACTCCAGAGCACTCGGTTGGAGCTGGGGTTTGGTAGGTCTAGGCTAGGTCTTGCAAGGAGATCAGTGGACAAGCTTGATGGGTCAGAGGATCAAGTTCATAACACAAACTTACACTCATGCCAAATCTGTTCATGCCCACAGGGTGTTTGTCAAAATGCCAGAGGCATCTAGGCAGTTCTTGGAGGGGCCAAAATCTCCAGATATAAATCTCTTTGGATGCACAAGAGGTTGGTGAGGTTAGTTGGTGGAAAGCACAAACTTGCTAGTGCAAGTTTTGCAGAATTTCAATTCTGGACAGAAGGTTAATGGCACTATTCCATGAACCAAAAGTGATCCAATGGGTGCATGCTCCTGGACTTAGGGGTTTGGTAGGGCTGTCTACAAGTAGGAGAAAACATAAGATCATTGGAGCAAAATTAAATAGGGTTGTAGTAGAAATCACAAGGCTGGACCAGAATGAAAACGAGGTTGATTCACTCAACTTTTTCAAAGAACAACACTAGGTTTTTGCATAATGTTGAATCATATGCTACTACGAACATCCCATAATTTTGGTGGAGGCTAGAAAGAAATATTTAAATGAGTTGCAGTGCAAAATTGCACTCTAGACTAGAGAAGAAAAATTGATGCAGAGCTCAAAATATTACATGAATAAAAGATATTTTTGCATAAAAGTGATTTAAAAACATCACATGACATCTCCAAATTTTGGTTGGAATTTTAAGTGAATTTATCAAATGGTTGTAGTTCAAATATGGCCATATAACCTTGGAAAATACAAATTAAGCAAATTAATTATTTAATTAGTTCTACTAATAAAAGAAAAGTTTTTCTTGAGAGGTTAAACAAGTCCAATAACATATTTGAAAAGTTTTCACTTTGGGGAAAAACTCCATAAATCAAGGGAGAAAAAGGTTCAAAAATAAAAAGGGAGCCCAGAAAATAAAAGTTTTAGTTTCCTAGCAAAAATTTTAATTAATAAAACAAGGTCAAAAATTTGGGGTGTCACACGGCCGTGTCGTTCTCTCCGAGAGAGCGCCGGCTTTGGAGGGCCTCCGACCCCTTCTTCCTCCCTGCGGTATTGTGGCCAAGATGCGGCCTCCCGACGCCGTCTTTGCCACATGTCGATGACCCTCGGGTATATATTCCTTCGATACCTGCCTTGCTCTACTGCCCCAGCTCCCCACTTGTCTTCATGTGGATCTTTTTGTACTTCCGTCCGCTGTTCCAAAGCCACCTATCTTTTACTATTATTAGAGGTAAAGCTAGTTCATACAGTCGACTCTAAGAGTTGGTTCAAATTGGGAAGAAAGTGGGAAAGCTGTAGCATGAATCTAGGACTTGGTTCTAAGAGGAAACGGGGGAAAGTAGTAGATACTGGCTACCCAAGTGGTCTCTTGGTTGAAAATACGAAGAAAACACGGTGTATGGAGAATGGTGGGGGAAGTGGACCTATCTCTTGGTTGAAAAAGGAAAGAAAGTGATGGGTGTTGGGGGACAACACAAATGAGAATGAGCAGGTCTAGATTTCCTGTGCTCGCATAGGAAAATGTCGCCGAGGAGATAAAAAATGGGACAAATGCAGACATGTTGCCTGAGTGTTTTCCGCTCTCGACAACCACATCTGCCTCACCACTTTATGCCCCTACTGTCCCTACGCCCATATCGCTACCGTTAATGTAAACTCACAAGAAGCATTAAGCAATGCCACCTAATGCACTAATAAGTAATGGTCTAGTGCCATCCATAAATTGAAGCAATGCCACCACAATTTTATGAAGTGCTTCCATCTTGCTTTATTTCCCATGATTTGTGTTTATGCAGTTACACTTAAATCTCACACCGCTAACATTGCTTAATCCCAGTGGAACTGCACACATTTGATTGCACATTTACTAACCATGTGCTACTCTCATGACAGTAATACTAATGCTATTGTCCTGCATGTTAATCTAGTGGCAGTGTTGATGTGATGTGATGCTACTTACTTAAGGACACTTTCATACTATCAATCTATTGCCAATTATAACACAATAGATGTTGTTGTTAATCATACGCCACTGCAAATATCTGTCACTGTTTAAATAACTGTATTTCGTATTTGTGCAAACCAGGATGTTTGTCTCCATATCGTTTCGGGATGTTTGTCTCCGTATAGTTTCTATCCGCGCAATCAAAAGCACACACCTTAGTTTTAGTAGAACTGCGCAAAATGAGATGGATATCCCTCGTTGCCGTCGTCTAACCACCTGTCTTCCAGGTATTCCTACATTGGTAGTTACTAGGTAGAATGACCAACGCAATATAAAAGAAGTTGATTCGTACGTTTTACTTCCTGATTGTAGTGTAGGGACGAGCGAAAATAACTGCATCCTAGTCCAGAATGCACTTTCTACCAGTTCATCCATGGACCAAGGACTAGCTGGCAAGGCTGCACGGTGGTTTTTTGGATAGGTGCACGAACAAGAGGCATTGTGGTCTGCTTATTTCTGCAAATAGCGTTGCTTAAATTTAGCGGAATGCACAAGAATTTCAGCTGGTCAGTACACTACATGGTTCAGTTCAGCATTACAGCTGAGAATACAATTATAATTGGTTATTCTGGAATGAGAGAACCTAACCCTAGATGGTAGCAACAAGAAAAAACCAGAGTGAACTCCAGGAAATTTAAGCCTGTTGGGAGGCCCTTTGCTCAGAGAAGCCTTTCCTGATTTGTAAACCTTCTCACAACTTTGTCTTTTGCTGTGAACTAGTATATATTTTTTATGTTCTATGAATCATTGAGATGTATAAAATTGCTTAACTTATGATTTTCAAGTTTTTTATGAATCCGAGTTTAATGTGAGTATTCCACATGAACACTGGACTAGCATGTGAACGTTTGGAATTTACATTGTGGCCTCAGTTAACTGCATGAACCACTGTAACAAGATACATATTTGCTTATATATCAGACATCAGATTGTTGATTGTTAGCTGGTCGATAGCCTAGTGTTGAAGCGAGCTGAGCCAATGTCCCGTGTTTTGCACAACTGCTTACAAGTGGGTAGCACCAACAGTGTTTACAAGTACTTATGTATATGTCAGCGCACAGTTCTCAAACGAGTACTCTATTTCATCAAAACACACACTGCTCGTACGATAAAACTAGTGAGGACGCTTCTGTTTCGGCAAGAATTACGATGAATCACGGGCACACAAAAGTAGCAGCAGTTCCCATAGACGGATTCAAACAGAGTACTAGCCCAGAGGGCTCGATAACAGGCAAGGTTCGGATAATTAGAAAGAATTCAAACTACTATTAAACACTAGCTGGGGCAAGTATTTCACGCCTCGATCTAATTTGGGCTGGACACAAGACTGACCTTGCCATGAACATCATCGAGGATGTCCGGCAGCAGCTCAATCCTATGAACCTTCATGAAGACAACCTTGTGGCCTTGCCACTCATAAACTTGTTTGTGGAGGCATGCCACATTATCTTCCTGCGTAAGCTTGACAAGAACAGTATGCCTCACAAACGAAGGAGTAGCTTTGAACTTCTTGTGCTTCAGTACACCCTGGACAACACGCCTGACAACAATGAGGGTGGAATACAACTCTTCATTGGTATAAGCGCAAATGGCTTCTAGGATCCAACAGCCTAAAAACTCTGTTTTCCTAGTGCGTATATTCAGGTCATCCGCCTCATAGCGAGTGACATGTACAACCACACAATCCTTGTCTACATCTGGGCTCTAATTGAAATAGAAACAAATTCTAAATTACTTTCCAGTATAAGAAACACAAGTTATTTAAACAACTATGTATAGCATGGCATCGAAGCTAATAAAATTTTGCATTATTCATCACCACATACTTAGATGAAAAACCACAATTGAGATTGGCAAAGAAGAAAATCACCTTGGGCAGCTTAGCAGGGGGACACATCCTCAAAGGTAGAAAACCGCTCCTGCAGTGCCACGGGGGCTGTAACCTCAAACAGGTCGTTGACCATGTCAGTAGTGGTCGTGAGCGTATCTGGGGTCGGCTTGGTGGCTGCCTCCATCTTCTTGGAGCTCTATGTCTCGTGGGGATCAGCCTCCCACGTCTGCTCCAATATCGGTAGATCTTTGCCTGGTTCTCCTTGGTCCATCATGAAACTGACGAATACTAGGAGACCACTGAAAGGAAAACACAATCGCAATGACAATGAAACAAAAAAGAGAGTGAGGATCGGTTACTGCTTTGCAAAAGTTCTTTTTTTTCTCTGAATGAAAATATACCAACATCACGGATCCACTTACCTTCCCTTCGTTCGGAGAGAAGAATAGTGGCCGATGCGGGTGTTGCCTTTCTTGAAGACGGTGAGGGAGAAGGGGATTCAACAAAGAGTGAAATGATGTTGCTTCCTCTATCAAACTTAGACTGCGGGGATGTGGGGTTTTGTGATACGACGACTCGTTATTGCCGCGCTACGACCGGGGTGACTCTCCGCCTGCATACTGCCTTCTAATTTGGTGGATGGCATTTGCGCCCGCGCGCTGCATGGCCCACATGTCGGTGAACAAAAGTATAATGGCATTTAGTAGAGGGAGACGTTTCGATGACCTAGGAGGAGCCAGAAGCGGTAAGAAGCGGCGGCGGCGCCTGTTGTAGATCATAGCGCCAAGAAGATGAGGCTCCCGCCAACGGAGACACCAGTTGTAGATCCCGCACCCGGCAGCGTGGGGAGAAGCACCGACCCTGCCCCCGCCAGATCTGAGGAACCCGTAGAATCTCGGGTGGACCGCATCAGCGATCTCCCGGATGCCGTCCTTGGGGAGATCATCTCGCTTCTCCCCACCAAGTATTGCTGCCGCACCCAAGTCCTCTTAATTCGGTGGCGCCCTCTATGGCGCGCCATGCCCCTTAATCTCGACCGTCATCAGCTATCTCTCTTCAATGATTTTGAAATCCCCAGAGCCATCATCTCCTCCCACCAGGGCTCCGTTCAATGCCTATGCATCCCCTCATGCTACCTGAGCAAGCATACCATGCCCTGCATGGTGGACGCCTGGCTGAAATCCCCTGAATTCATAGAACTACAGCTGCTTGAGCTCTACTATTCCCCTGGAAATCACCTACCAGATACCGAACGCCATCTACCCGTGCCCTCAGCACCGATGTCCATCTCATGGTTTTCCTCCTCTCTCCACACCACCACCTTTGCGTTGTGAGACCTACCAGACAATTTGGTACTAAACCTTCGACTCCCATTTCTCAAGAAACTTTCACTTGTGTGGCTTCGTATATCGGAGGCCTCATTGCACAGCATCATCCACTCCAGTTGCCCTGCCCTAGAGTGCTTGGTGCTTGTTTTCGCAGTTAGAATCGGTTGTCTCCAAATAAAGTCGCCTAACCTTGTAAGAATTGGAATTTGTTTTGACGGAAGGCAGCTCATCATCCAAGATGCCCCTTCACTCCAAAGGTTGATACTTGATTCTAGTTATTCACCATTGCAAATAATCGTCCTCTCTGCGCCTAAACTAGAGACCTTGGGTGTAATACATGATCTCTATGCTCATCTCAATATGGTGTTTGGCTCCACAGTTCTTTAGGTAATTTACATTATCGTCTACACGTGTAACAATAAGCTGCATTTTAAATTTCTGCGCATAAGTTATATGTCATCTTGGAGTACACATTTTGTATTAATATTATATTCTATGCTCAATGAAGAGTTTCTCCATGGATGGCCTATCAATGGTGCTGGATTCTGTCAAGATCTTATATATCCAAATGAATAGTTTTGATCTGAACAAGATTATTGGCTTGTTGCAATGCTTTCCATGTCTGGAGAAGTTTTATATAAAGATGATAATTTCACGCACATTGGAAGCCCGCATATAGTGTACTAGAATAACCATTCAGTTGTTGCTCTTTCGACACTCTTTTTTAGACCTTAACTGTTTTCAATCTTCTTGTCTATTTAGGCAACAGGACAGGGCAAGAAAGTTATAACCAATCAGTGGATTCATAAGCATCGGGATTTTCTCACTTCTCATGAGATTCGATTGAACACAATAACGCTAGAACGATATGTAGCCATCCGTGCAAACACTAGATTTGTCACATTCTTCCTGCTGAATGCGAGATTACTATTGTGCATCAGGCTTAAGTTTATCAACAGCATGGTATTGACGGATGGGTATGTGGAAGAGCAAAAAAAGGAGTTTTAGGTGGGCAAAAGAGCTTCTGAATGTGTCGGGCTTCTATTTACAACATATTGTGGTCATAATCCAGTAAATTTAACGACCCAAGATGTTCATTCTATGGACCTGACCGATCCATTTGATTGTGACTGCCGAAAACACTGCTGGAGTTAGATGTTGTTGCCCTTTTCAACCCGGGTTTTTTTGTAAACCTGATGAACAATTAACCCTCGTGCTTTTGTATAGTTTGTAAGCTGGAGTTAGATGTTCTTGCCCTTTCCAACTCGGTTGTGACTGTTATATTGTCTTTGAAGCAAGGCAAATGGCTTGCCAGTCGTTTAATTTAGAGTGATATATTGTAACAACTAACAAGTCCCAACCAAGGGAAATAACATCACTCTCGCCGGCTGCTTGAGCTCACTGTGCATTACAGAAACCAAGTGATTAGCCCCCACCAGCACCCACAAACTTATTGCAAACTAGCACATCAAATGGGCTACAAATTTTCGTAGGAAAGGCTGCATGACCGTGACAAATTTGGATTCTGGCATTTGGGACCCGCGAGGAAATAGTCTATCCAAGGTGGTGTCGACTTACTAGCCAGTCAACAAACGATTCTGCCTACCAGCCGTTGGATTGACATCCAACATCTGCGTGTATCTTCTATCTCTTGCCTACTTCTTCCTCCAGCCACCCAAACCAAACCACCCCGTCGGCTCCGCCTGCTCCTGCCTCCCATGGCTAGCTGCGCCTCTGCCGCCCTACCGTACGTACCCTCCAACGTTGGCCAGTCCCTTCCTCTATTCCCCCACATGTCCTGTTATTCTCCAGCGACGTCAGCCCCAGCACGCACCCGCACCCAAACCAGTTAACCCTCGTACTCCCCTCCGCCTGCGACTGGACCGGCGCATCTTCCTCGTCTCCTGTTCGTCCCGTCCGAGGCCTCGACGTCATCCTCTGCCATGCCGCCTTGGTTCGCTCACCATGTGCGGTGTGTCGCCCTCTTGTGTTGTCAACATCGTCAACAACCGACAGGAACAAGGAGATGATAGTACGTGGAGAGGATGACAGTAGGGACCCACCAGCATCATGGCAGTACGCAAGCAAGTGCCTCTATATTACAAGCCCAAAAATATTGTTCCTCCTAATGGTTGGACATCTGGGGCTCACACCATTGTCAACATTGTCAATAAACGAGAGAATTACACTACGAGCGGCTGACACCAGGGACCCAGCAGGTCACGCAGTTTTTTTACGAACAAGCAGTTGGTATCTATACTAGTTTTAGAGACGGATCAGGGTAACAACGGGGCTGTGCGGGGGCCGTGGCCCGTCTGGCTAGGGTTTTATTTATGTTTACCAAATCATGAGCCCAGTTGTGTTTTTTTCTTGCTGAAAATGGCTAGCCCAGTTCTTTTTTTTAAGAAATACCCAAATGAGGCCTACTTGCTTTATCAGCCCTGCTGGGCTGCAAATCTTTCAAGACGAGGAGAGTTTCATTCGGTTTGCCCAGAAATGGGCTGTACATTTTTAATACACATCAAACCGGGAATTAGTTCCAATTTTTTTTCATTACAAGATTTTAAATTCCATTGATTTTTATGCATGGACAATTATTTGGATTTTATATTTATATAAATTATTTTTCAAAATAGTTTGAATGTGAATCGATATTTCGGGATTAAAAATAGTTAACCGCACCGAAATATGCAAAAGTTCGTATACTTTTTAACAGTGGCCACAATATGGGGTGTAATGCTAACAAAAAGAAGATGGGCTCCAAAAAATTCTTAAGAATTAGCAAATTGGTTGTACATTATTAGAAATAATGCACATGAGAGCAGTGACTGTTGGATGTCCATCCAATGGCTGTCGTGCTTCTTCAATCTCTCCTTTTCTTGCTCCAGCCACTCAAACAAGGACCGGCGGGACTGCTTGCTCCCTCCTCCCACGGCCGGCTATGCTGCCGTGCAGGCCTCACCGCCCCACCATACTCCCATCGCTGGCCTAGCCAACCCTCCACTCACCCACACCTGTTGTTATTTTCCGGGGACGGCAGATGAACCAGTAAACCCTCGTACTCCTCCGCGTGGGAAACAACTGCCGAGTCTTCCCTGGCTCCGTGTCGTTCCCTTCCTAGGCCTTGCCGTCGTCCACTGCCCTGGTGCTCTCGGCGCGGCCTAGTTAACGTGGTCAATGAACGACATCCATCGGAAGTGGACTGTACGTGGAGAGGCTGACAGCTGGGTCCATGGCCGCACGTAAGGAAATGCCTCCTTATTACACGCACAATAATGATTCCTCCACCTGACAGCTAGGACCCATGGGAAGGGCTTCTGTATTTCATGAAAAAAACGTTCCCCCCACTGACAGGTCGGACCCACTAGCTATATCTTCAACGCAAGGAAGTGCGTCCTTATGACGCACAAAAAAATGAATACCCCTTGCTAGCTGGGACCCACCATAGTGGGTGGCTGACTTGTGGGCCTACTAAGTTGACAGGGACAGAGGGCTTTGTCAACTTAGTCAATATGAACGATTCTAGGCTCCAGCGACCGTCCGATGTCCATCCAACGGCCATGGTGCTTCTTCAACCTCTGGTCTTCTTGCACCAGCTGCCCAAAGCAGCGCCGGTCGTGCCGCCTGCTCCTGTCTCCCGTGGCCGGCTGTGCTATCGCGGAGGCCTCACCACCCCCATACCACTCCCACCGCTGGCCAGGCCATCCCTCCACTCACCCACACCCACTGTTATTCTGCAGCGACCGCAGCCTCACACCGCAGACGAACCAGTGAACCCTCGTACTCTTCTCCGCGTGGGCATCCACTACTGCGTCTTCCGCGGCTCCGTGTCGTCCCCTACCTAGGCCTCGCCGTCGTCCACCGCCTTGATGCTCTCGGCGTGGTTTGGTCAATGTGGTCAACGACTGACTTCCATCGGAAGAGTACTGTACGTGGAGAGGCTGACAACTGGGTCCATGGCCGCAGCTGGGTCCCAGGCCACAACCCAGTTTTTTTGTGATTTGCCAAGTAAGTCGCTTTATCAGGCATGTGGGGCTGCAAATCTTTCAAGACGAGGAGAGCTTCATTCGGCTGGCCGAGAAAATGGCCTATCACTAATGAGAAATGGGCTGTACATTTTTAAAACACATCAAACCGACAATTAGTTTCAAATTTCTTTTTTTCATTTCGAGATTTTAAATTGCATTGATTTTTATGCCTGGACAATTTGTTGGATTTTATATTGATATACATTTATTTTTAAAATCAGTTTGAATGTGACTCGAAATTTCGGGATTAAAAACAGTTCGGACCGCACCAAAATATGAAAATTTTCGTATACTTTTTTAACCATGGCCACAATATGGGCTGTAATGCTAACAAAAAGAATATGGGCTCCAAAAAACCTTAAGAATTAGTAAATGGTATGTAAATTATTAGAAATAATGGCAGATGGGCTATATGATGTTTTCCACAGATTTGAGGCTTTCCTAAAAAAAGGTTGACGCACAAACAGTGATTGTTGGATGTCCATCCAACGGACGTCGTGCTTCTTCAATCTCTGCTCTTCCTGCTCCATCCGCTCAAACAAGTGCCGGCGAGACTCCCTACTCCCTCCTCCCCATGGCCGGCTGTGCTGCCGCGCAGGCCTCACTGCCCCACCGTACAACCATCGCTGGCCTAGCCATCCCTCTACTCACCCAAACCTGCTGTTATTCTCTGGCGATGGCAGACGAACTAGTAAACCCTCATACAGTCATACTCCCCTCCACATGGGAAACAACTGCCGAGTCTTCCTTGCCTCCATGTCATTCCCTTCCTAGGCCTCGCCGTCGTTCACCGCCCTGGTGCTCTCGGCGTGGCCTGGTCAACGTGGTCAACGACCGACATGCATCTGCAGTGGATTGTACATGGAGAGGCTGACAGCTGGGTCCACGGCCGCACGCAAGGAAATGCCTCCTTATTACACGCAAAAAAAGATTCCTCCACCTGACATCTGGGACCCATCGAAAGGGCCTTTGCATTTCGCGAAAAAAACTTTACCGCCGCTGACAGCTTGGATGCACCAGCTATATCTTCGCACACAAGGAAGTGCCTCCTTGTGATGCACAAAAAATGAATACCCCCCTGCTAGCTGGGACCCAGTATAGTTGCAGGCTGACTTGTGGGCCTACTAAGATGACGGGGATGGAGGGCTTTGTCAACTTAGTCAGTGTGCATGATTCTAGCTCCAGTGACCGTACGATGTCCATCCAACGGCCGTAGTGCTTCTTCAACCTCTGGGCTTCTTGCTCCAGCTGCCCAAACCAACGTCGGTCGTGCCTCGTGCTCCTGCCTCCCGTGGCCGGCTGCGATGCGGCGGAGGCCTCACCGCCCCCTACTACTCCCACCACTGGCCAGACCATCCCTCTACTCACCCACACCCCCTGTTATTCTGTGGCGACGGCAGCCTCACACCGCAGTGAACCAGCGAACCCTCATACTCCTCTACGCATGGGAATCCACTGCCACGTCTTCCCCGGCTTTGCATCGTCCCGTTTCTAGGCCTCGCCGTCGTCCACCGCCATGGTGCTGTCGGCGCGGCATGGTCAACGTGGGGAAGGAACGACTTCCATCGGACATGGACTGTACGTGGAGAGGCTGACAGCTAGGTCCACGGCCGCAGCAAGGAAGTGCCTCCTTATTGCGCGCAAAATAATTATTCCTCCACCTGGTAGCGGGGACCCACCGTACGGGCCACCATATTTCGCAAAAAAAAACATTTCCTCCTGACTGCTGGGACCCACCAGCTACATCTTTGCATGCAAGGAAGTGCATCCGGGCAAAAAACAACGATTCGCCCCCCTGACTACTAGGACCCACCAGCTACATCTTCATAGGCAAGGAAGTGCCTAACAGTCGGGACCCACCTAGTCTAAGCATACGTAGCATTGTGATTCTGGTCGTGAACGTGTACGTACATACTGGTTGATGTAGAGGCGCACACGTATCGTAGTAGAGGCACACACGTAGCATGTACACGTATGTACAGCGACAAGTGTGCAAGAAAGAAATACGGCCACGTACGTACATACGGGCAGGGTCTCGAACGCCTACTCGCGCATACGTACGGCCAGGGCTCGTGTACAGGCCTGGGTCGGAACGAAGAAACTGCATCATCGTCGTGTTCATGGGGAGCCAACCGGCTGGGTCGGAACGGAATGCTTCATCGTGTTCATCTGGAGGGCTTGGACGGAACATCCGATGGAAATGAGGCCTGGCGTACGGCAGAATGGAGGAAACGGCCTTGTGTTCGACTGGCCACGTTCAAAACGGGATCCTGTTCATCGGGAGGGGTCTGGCATACTACAAAACAGAGGAAACGGACCTCCTACGGTCGAAACAGGGGTCCTGTTGATCGAGAGGGGTGTGGCGTACCGCAAAACGGAGGAAACGGACTTGTGTTGGAGCGCTACGGTTGAAACGGGGGTCCTATTCATCGGGAGGGGTGTGGCGTACCTCAAAACGGGACTCCACGGGATACTATTCATCTCCACCGCCGACCCCCTCTAGCCTCCACGGGCTACTGTTCATCCACCGTCGACCTCCTCCAGCCTCCACCTGCGACTATTCATCCACGGGCTCCTGTTCATCGAGCCTCCACCGCGTGCTACTCCACCGGCTACTATTCAACCAGCCCTCTCCACGGGCTCCTGTTCAACAACCCCTCCATGGGCTACTGTTCATGCAGCAGTCCACCGTCAACTGTTCATCCTGCCCTCCACGGGGTGGTCCTGTTCATCCAGCCCTCCACGGGGTCCTGTTCATCCAGCCCTCCACGGGGTCCTGTTCATCTAGCCCCAACCGGTTCGATCGATCGGGGTCGTGTTCATCTAGAGGCAACACCACGGGGTCCAGTTCATCCACCCACACCGGGAACTGTTCATCCAAACCCCCCAGCAACGCTCACTGTTCATCCAGGGGCAACACCACGGGGTCCTATTCATCCACCGCCACCGGGAACTATTCATCCACCCCCCAGCAACGCTCACTGTTCACCCAGAGGCAGCATCGATGGTCTTTAGTTAGTAGCAGTAGCGAAGGAATCGCTCGATCGGGTTCAGTTAACAGCCATCGATCGATCGCTCGGGTTTAGTAACGCGTAGCCTGCAGTGCAATCGCTCAGGTTCAGTTAGAGCCCAACGCCTCGCTCGGGTCCAGTTAGAGCCCAATGCCTCTCACCCACGCACGTGCATGTACAAGAGAAACGCGCATCGCTCGGCCCCGACCACCCACCATAACCGGGAACACCCCGACATTTTCCTCGCCCTCGCTTCTACCACGGTTTTTTCCGTCATGGACGGCCTAAAGAATGTCATGCAGTTGCGTCTCTGGCCCGCCCAGGACGAAAAACCCATTTTTTGTCATGATTTTTTGTCATAGAAGTAGGACCTGACCACATCTATGATGATACCGTGTTTTGTCACAATTATTGCCATAGAAGTGTCATAAGTATGACATAAAAAATTTGTTCGGCCCAAAATGTCATGGGTGTGTCTTTTTTTGTATTGCTAGCTTGCCATCCACGCAAAGGAGAGTCCCATCCGAACATGGGAGGAAGTCTTCTATCTTGTATCTTCATGGCCCAATAGTCCGACCCATGTCCAACAAGCTGGACGCCCGAGCACCCCTTAGTACAGGACTCCCTCAATATGCTTGAGTATTGAAGTCTTCATGTCAAAACTAGACTATTGCTTTGAATGATATAAAATTCCAAATGTCCATGCTACATAGAAGAGAATATGTGATGAACATGTTAGGCAGCATTCGACATGAAAAATTCTGTTTTTATCATTTACCTACTCGAGGATGAGTAGCAATTAAGTTTGGGGATGCTAATACGTCTCCAACGTATCTATAAGGTTTTATTGTTCCATGTTGTTATATTATCAGTTTTGGATGTTTTACAATCATTTTATAGCAACTTCATATCAGTTTTTGGGACTAACCTATTGACATAGTGCCCAGCGCCAGTTGCTGTTTTTTTTGCTTGTTTTTTACTTCGCAGAAAATCAATACCAAACCAAGTCCAAACACAGCGAAAATTTTTGGAGATTTTTTCTGGACTAGAAGACACCTGTTGGGCCAAAGAAGTACGAGAGGGGGGCTCTGAGGAGAGCACAACCCACCAGGGCGCTCCTGGGGGCCTAAGCGTGCCCAGGTGGGTTGTGCCCACCTCGATGGCCTCCCGCACTGCCTCTTTTCCCTATAAACACACCAATATTCCAGAAACCCTGGGGGAGTCGACGAAAATCAATTCCAGCCGCCGCAAGTTCCAGAAACCACAGATCCAATCTAAACACCATCACAGAGGGGTTCATCATCCTCATTTGTGCCTCTCCGATAATGCGTGAGTAGCTCATTGTAGACCTATGGGTCCGTACATAGTAGCTAGATGGCTTCCTCTCTCTCTCTCTCTCTCTCTCTCTCTCTCTCTCTCTCTCTTTCTCTCTTGATTCTCAATACAATGGTCTCTTGGAGATCAATTTGATGTAGCTCTTTTTGCGGTGTGCTTGTTGGGATCCGATGAACTTTGAGTTTATGATCAGATCCATGTTTTTATCCATGAAAGTTATTTGAGTCGTTTGATCTCTTATATGCATGATTACTTATAGCGTCGTATTTCTTCTTCGATTCTTTGGTTTAGTTAGGCCGGCTAGATCGATTTTTCTTGCCATGGGAAGAGGTGCTTTGTGATGGCTTCGATCTTATGGTGCTTGATCCTAGTGACAGAAGGGGAATCGACACGTATGTATCGTTCCTATTAAGGATAACCAGATGGGATCTATTTCTACATAAATAGATCTTGTCTACATCATGTCATCTTTCTTATTGCATTACTCCGTTTCTCCATGAAGCCAGGAGTTGGTCTACTAATCTTGGACGTGATGCCTATATAATGATCATTGCCTAGATATCGTCATGATTATTTGAAGTTCTATCAATTGCCCAACAGTAATTTGTTTACCCATCGTATGTTATTTTTCTCGAGAGCGGCCACTAGTGAAATCTACGGCCCCCGAGTCTCTTCTTTATTATATTTGCATTCACGATCTATTTTTATTTGCTTTTATTTTCAAATCTATTACTCCAAAAATACAAAAATATCTTTCTGCAATTTATAATTATTTATTTTATCTCATGTTCCAGCGAGATCTATTTATCCAATCTAATACAAACTTACCGATCTTTTTACCTGTGAGGGATTGACAACCCCTCTCTTATGTCGGGTTGCAAGTATTTGTTCTTTGTGTGCAGGAGCTGTTTACGTGGTGTTGCGTGGTTCTCCTACTGGCTCAATAACATTGGTCTCATCACTAAGGGAAATAACTACCGTAGTTGTGCTACATCATCCCTTCCTCTTTAGGGAAATACCGACGTAGTTCAAGCCGCATCAAGTACCAAAAAGGCCTGCAGATGGGGTCGTGGAAGAACAGAATCTTGTGGTGGCATAAAAAGAGTTTCAGGTAGCTCTTTGATCGTTTGGGAACATTTGGGAATTTATATAGGTGGAATTAGGTCAAACGGAGTTGCATGGGGCCCATGAGCCCAGGGGTCGCGCCCTGTGAGCTCATGGCTCTCCCATAGCTCTTCCGGCCTCCTCCCGAACCTTCTAGGTTCCCTTCTGGTCCATAAAAAATCATCGTAAAGTTTCATCGCGTTTGGACTTCTTTTGGTATTGATTTTCTGAAAAGCCAAAAACAAGCAAAAAAAACAAGAACTGCACTGGGCACTACGTTAATAGGTTAGTCCCATAAACTGATATAAAATAGTATAAAAATGCATCTAAAGCATCCAAGATTGATACTATAATAGCATGGAACAATAAAAAATTATAGATACGTTGGAGATGTATCACCCTCAGTGATCGATTCCACCGTCGACAGAGTACCGGAAAAGGCCTCCAGACAGGGTCACGGAAGAATAGAAGCTTGCGGCAGTGAAAAAAGTGTTTTAGGTAGCTTTCTGTTGGTTTGGGAATATTTGGGAATTTATAGTGGTGAAATTAGGTCAATATTGCGTGGGGCCCATGAGCTCAGGGGGCGCTCCTGTCGTGGTTCTAAGTCTGATAGTAGAATGGGGGGTAGGTATGAGGAAGCAAGATCCTAGCTATCGTGAAGTTGTGCATGCAAGATTTATGAGTTCAGGCCCTTCTCAGAGGAAGTAACAACCCTATGTATTTGTGCCCGCAGGCTGGTCGATCGGATTATGCGTGAAGTTACAGGGGGTGTGAACCCTTGTCCCAGAGGAGGGGGTGGCTTATATAGAGTGCGACAGGACCCCAGCCATCCCCCGTTACATAAGATTCAATGTACATAACACTACTGGAATCAGCTTATTTGCCATCCGCCGTGGCGGACGGCAAAGGCATGGATCATGGACGGCGAACTTCTTTGCCGTCCGCCAGCAAACGTCAAACTTCTTTGCCGTCCGCCAGCAGACGGCAAACTCTCCGTCTAAACACGTGCCAGCAAAGGCCTTCTTTGTCGCCCGCTTCCTAGAAACAAACGGCAAAGGGTTGTGGCGTCGGCCGTTGGTGGCCAGCAGACGGCAAAGATCGTGGACGACAGTGAGGTGGGGTGAGAGCCATTAGGGGTTAACGGCGTGCTTTGCCGTCAACCAGCGGACGGCAAAGAGGCTAAGGTCTTTGCCGTCCGTTGGCTGACGGCAATTTGCTCAAACATGCCAGTACCAGGAATCACAGGTAGCTGCCACGTGGAATGTTTGCCATCAGCTAGCTGACGGCTAAGAGCCTGTACAGCCCTGTTTTTAATTTAATTCATTTAATTTGATAGCAATTCGCAGATATACATATATCCACAACAAGCATATCCAACACAACAAGCATAACCAACACATATATAGTTCCATCCTTACATATTACGAAAGTTCCACATTCATCCAACACCGTTGTCCATCCATCCATATAACAAGTTCCAACCATGCAAGTTCATTGATACAAAATAAAAGCACAAATGGAAAAGAAGCACTCCATCCATGAAAGCTTCCATGAATTAAATCAAATCTGCAAAATGATAAACAAGATGTTAGAAGAAGAAGAAGAAAATGAAGAAGAAGAAGAAGACTATAAGAAGTAAGCATACTTATTATGTAAACTTGGTCATTTTGTGCTAACATAAGTAATTTTGGAATTAACCTATAGGAAACTAAGCATATTAGAGCTAACTTAGAGCTAAGTTATGTCATTTTGGAGAAGAAGAAGAATAAGAATAAGAAGAAGAAGAAGAAGAAGGAGAAGGAGACTATAAGCTTATTATGTAAACTTGGTCATTTTGTGCTAACATAAGTAATTTTGGAGCTAACCTATAGGAAACTAAGTATATTAGAGATAACTTAGCATATTAGAGACAACTTAGGTAAAATGGAGCCAACCTAGCTAATTATGCCATCTTTAAGTGAACTAAGCATATTAGAGCTAACTTAGAGCTAACTTATGTCATTTTGGAGAAGAAGAGGAAGTAGAAGAAGAAGAAGAAGAAGAAGAAGAAGAAGAAGAAGAAGAAGAAGAAGAAGAAGAAGAAGAAGAAGAAGAAGAAGAAGAAGAAGAAGAAGAAGACTATAAGCTTATTATATGTAAACTTGGTCATTTTGTGCTAACATAAGTAATTTTGGAGCTAACCTATAGGAAACTAAGCATAGTGGAGATAACTTAGCATATTAGAGCTAACATAGGTAACTAAGCATATTAGAGCTAACATAGGTAACTAAGCATATTAGAGCTAACTTATGCCATTTCGGAGGAAACAAAGCTAAGTATATATAGATTATTTTGGAGATCTGACATACCTAAGATAGTTCAGTTCTCATTGTTCTTCTCCTTCTCCTTCCTCAGCCTGATGCGCCAAGAGTGGCGAGGCGGTGGAGGCAGTGGGATGTAGTCTTCTATGACAATTGGCGTGGTCATGTCGCCTAGCTCTGGGATCACCGGCACCACCACCGGCGCGAGGTCATTCTCAGGCACCACCACCATCGCGAGGCCATCTTCAAGCACGACAGGCACGACCATCGCTAGGTCGTCCTCAGCCACCACCATCTCTTGCCCATGGTCAGCCACCACCATCTCTTGCACTTGGCAGCCACCACCATCGCTAGGTCATCCTGAGCCTGATGCCCACTCTGCTCCTCTTCTTCCCCACTCTAGTCCGGATCATCCTCCTTGTTGTCTTTGCTATAGCCAGAATCGCTGCTGCTTTTGCTACAGCCAGAATTGTTGTTGCTTTTGCTCCAGCCAAAATCACTACTGCTTTGGCTGTAGCCAGTGTCGTTGCTGCTGATCCCATTGCCTGTCCACATGCAACAATGACCATTAACAATCGATGTGAGACAAAGCCAAATGTAGAGGAATAATAAGAGGCAGAACATACTGGCATCATCGTTGTCAGCGTAGCGCATGCGATACATAGTCGCGTTGAACACCTTCACGATGAGCATGGTGGCATCATCGCCGTACCTGAAGAGAAGGAAGTACCCTTGCCGCGGGTCGTAGGCACGGTAGAACTTCTCCCAGCCATGACACAGGTACATGTGGCCCTCCTTGATAACCAACTCCACGTCCCACAGCCTGCGAAATCCGCTGCCGGTCTGTCGTAGCTTCACATTATTTGGCGGATCTTCACCCAGCATGTTCATAAAAGTATCAGGCAGCCTCTATAGTTTGGGACAATGAGTGATGTAGCAAACAATAGAGTTATCATAATGAGATGGTTGAAGGGGAGATCTCTCCTTTTATATACCTGCCTCATGGATGATAGTGAATAACTCGAAAGCATCCAACTCGTACACCGCTCTGGCAGAGCGGAGTATGCGGTGGCAGCTTCCCCCCATCTCTGATAATGTAACACCCCAAAAATTTAACCATGATTTATTAATTAAAATTTTTCCTTGGTAAATTAAATTTTTATTCTCTGGATTTTCTTTTAATTCAGAACCACTGTTTTCGCCTGAATTGTGGAGTTTTCACCCCAAGTGAAAACCTTTGAAAAATATTCTTGGACTCGTATATCTTCCCAAGAACATTTCTTCTATTAGTGGAATTATTTCTACAATTATTTTCCTTGAGCTTTATTTCTTTTAAAGTGATTTTTCATAAGTTTTGGAGTCCCATTTGCACTACAACCCTTTGATAAACTTATTTAAAAATTCCACCAAAATTTGGGGATGTTAGTAGTAGTGTATAATTCAACTTTATGCAAAAACCCATAGGTGTTCTTTGAAAAATTTGAGCAGACCATCCTCATCTTCATTCTGGTCTAGTTTGGTGATTTATACTGCAACCATATTTTATCTTGCTCTTGTTGCCTTGGGATTTGTCATGCTTGAAGTACACCCTACCAAACCCTTAAGTCCAGGATTTGGGAACCATTTGATTATTTTTGGTCCATGCATTAATGACCTTTATTTTCTGTCCAGATTTGGTTTTCTCTAAAACTTGCACTAACAAGTTTCTGGTTTTGCCAAACTAACCTTGCCACCATCACCTACATCCAAAGAGACTCTGATCTGGAGTTTTTGGCCACCCAAAGAGATGCCTAGATGCCCATGGCATTCTGTCGAGCACCTTGTGTGCATGGCCAGTTTTGGGCATAGTTTTTAGTTTACATGGTGGACTTGATCCCCTGACCCAGCAACCATGTCCACTAATCTCCTAGCTACCTCTAACCTAGCCCTGTTGATTTCCAGCCTCATCCTAGTCCTCTAACTTACCTTGGCATTTTGCCGAGCACATGGCGTGCGTGCTCTGGGCGCGGCCAGCGCGCGCGTTTTGCACGTGTGTGCGCCTGAGCCGTCGCATTCGCTCACCCCGCGCCCCTGGCCTTTGCTCGCCCGCAGGGCCACGCCCTGTCCTCATCCTCTCATCAGAACCATCCAAGGCACCCCTGGAGCCCCGCAGCGCCACCTTCAGGTCGGCCATGGCAGCTAGCAGACGGCCGCAGCAGGCTCCTGCCATGGATGGCGCCGCCCGAGCCACAGCCGCGCGCCAACTCGCCGCTGAACAGCCCGAGTTCATCCAGTCGCTCCTCCAAGCCACCCCTTGCATCGTCTACGACCATAGTAGCAGCTCACCGTCGATCTTATCCTCGGCCGCCGTGGAACCGACTTAGTTACACTATAAATAGTGACCCCGAGCTCGTCCAGACCTTTAGGCGACCTCAGGCCATCCCTCTAGAGCCCCCACAGCCAGCAATCAACGGAGGGAGGCCTTCTTCCTCATCTCCGGTCAGTTCGGCCGCCGCCACACTCCGGTGCCGAACGTCGCGAGCAGGGCCTCCCCAGTCCATCCGGAGCTACCGTCCGACTCCCCTAGACCTTGCGAAGCCACCCCACCTCTCAAACCCGATCAGGAGCCACCGTAGCTCGAGACCCCAATCCACCAGAAGCCACCGTCCGTCGCGGAGCTCGCCGCCGGCGACCCCCTTTGTCCCCACGACCGTCTTGACCACTGGGAGGACCGCCCTGGACTGGCGGATCCATCCCTGCCCTCGAAATCTCGTGGGGAGCCGTCGTTCGTTGGCGGCAATCGCCGGAGCTTCGCCTCTGCTCGGCCAGAGGAGAAAGAAGGCGAGGGCGACTGGTCAAACCTGACCAATGGGCCCGATGGACCCACTGTCAGTGACCCAGCGACGGCCCGCGCTGGCTTTAGTGGAAGTGTAAAACCCAGAGTACATTTCCCCCTGTTCGAAAACATATTACTCCCGGAACCGTTTTCCTTTTCTGATTTTATTAAAAACAGATTTTGACTAAACTTTAACTGGCTATAACTTTTAAAATACAAGTCCAATTGATTTGATTCTTTTTCTGTTGTTTCTCAAATTTTGTCTAGTTTATTTTCATATTTATTTGAAAATTTTCTGAAAAACTTTTTTGTACTGTTTTGAAACCATGTGTTAATTTGAATTTCTCTTAAATAGGATTTTGAAGAGGGAAACAACTTTCAAAAAGTACACGCCACCTACATACTCTTGGAAGGCAAGCATTCTGAAACCCGGCATAATATTTGTTGTGTCTCGTTTGATGCAAATACGACACCACCTTGACGCGAAGTATTCGGTATTTTATGTGGTGCTATGATCATATTCATGAGTGCATAATGATGATTCCTTGCTGTTGGGATTTTGATATGCTTCTGATAGTAATCACCCTCGTATACCTTTCATGCCTACCGGAAGGAACCCGGGAAAGTCTGTCTTGGGTAGACACGAGCTTGTCTCTAGTTCTTCGTCGAGACGGTTATGTCCGGTAAGGCATGGTGAGGTATGATGTTTGGTGATTCTGTCTGATTGGTGTGAAATATATTTCTTATGCTTATCATGCAGGAAATGCTTTAACCTCCTGAGTCGACCATCGATCGAGTCTAGTTCCAGTAACCCCCATACTTGTTTTGTACTACCACTTGTCCCTGCCATAGGTAGGGTACGGTTCAGTAAGTTGTCAACCCCTTACTAGCACACACTGTACAGAGAGGCCATGGTGGAAGATAACGGCTGCATCCGGCAGGCATGCCACCTGGTCCGGCGGCATGGGTGTTTCCGGTTGGAGCCGAGGGGGTAGCTCCCCTAGTTTGCGTGTGTTATAAATTTTGTGATCCCATGCTAGTCGAGGTTGTAGCCTCCCCACTTAGAGTTTTGCTTAACGAGTGTCGTGGGTGATTCCAGACACCGGTAAGTTAGGCTGGTGTGTGCGGTCAGGTGTGTTTTCAACTAAAAGACCGTAGACGAAATTAGTCCCGATGGACTAAAGGAATCCGTTACTCGTGGGTAAAGAGTACACCCTCTGCAGAGATTATATCAATTCGAATAGCCGTGTCCATGGTTAAGGACTACAGTCTGGGATGGGTCAAGTGTCGGTCTTAGTGTCGGTCTTCGGAGGAAAAACTGCTAAACCAGAACATGGATCATGACTTGTGACTCATGATGACTATGATTATTATTATTATGGACTAACCATTTACATTATTTGAATTATTGAGTATCCCTGGGACGGTTCTACCTCCTAGGTGTTCACTGTGATTACTCTCATATAAGCCCTTTATGTGTTGTCGCGGAGACGCCTGACTGTGGCATGCTTGTTATTCAGTTACTTTATAAGCCCTTTATGTGGTATCGCGGAGATGCCCGACTGTGGCATGCTTGTTATTCAGTTACTTTATAAGCCCTTTATGTGGTGTCGTGAAGATGCCCGACTGTGGCATGCTTGTTATTCATTTACTTTATAAGCCCTTTATGTGGTGTCGCTGAGACGCCCGACTGTGGCATGCTTGTTATTTACTTACTCTATAAGCCCATTATGTGGTGTCGCTGAGACGCCCGACTGTAGCATGCTTGTTATTTACTTACTCTATAAGCCCTTCATGTTGTGTCGCACAGACGCCCGACTGTGGCATGTTTGCTACTTATTTCCTTTATAAGCCCTTTATGTTACGTCGCTCACATGCCCGACTGAGGCATGCTTTATATTATTATCCTTTTGAGGCGTCGCTTGAGACACCCGATCGGTGCATTCTATTTCTACTCCCTTATTGCATATTCATGTTGTATATGAATAACCTACTTGCGTGCATCATGGATGTTTATTTTGTGACTGATGTAAGATCATAGAATACTTCAGAGCATGATTATCAATTGTTATATTACACCTGTGTTCATAATGTTTGCGAGTACATTCAAAGTACTCACTGGCTTGTCCCTGGCTATTGTCTTGGCTAGAATCCTTGCATGGAGAGGAGCGTTGCGATGACAGCCCCGGAACCTACACAATGGTGATAGCAGCCTCGTGAAGATAGGAGTTATCCAGGTCAGCTGTTCCTGTGGGAAATGGAGTCCCATAGACGCTGATGTACCGCAAACCGCTTCTGCCATCAACCACTAGAAACCATTTGTTGTACTCATAGGCCAGAATGGTCTTGTACTACATTTTGTATATTTAACTTGGAGTTTCTGTATCAAGTTGGTGTCTCATTAGCTAACAGTAATCCTGGGGCTGGTGAGCACAAGGGCCATTTTCTGGAAAATTAATATCCTGAAAATCCGGTCCTGACAACCTTCGTATCAGAGCCAGGCTGACCATTGGCTAATCCTCTCTTGGCCAGGTCAATAAACCTAGGTTAATCAACCCACCAGACCTTAACCTAACCTCGTCCAAGCTTCTCGTGTAAGATAGCCACAAAGTGTCCCCGACACCTTTTGGCAGTCGGTACCCAACCTATCATCCTAGCCTGTCGATCACGCGCAAGTGACCGACAGCTAAATCGTCTCTTCCGCAAGCGTGCGAAGGAAGACTCCATTCCCTTGTTCTATAAAAAGGGCATGCTAGCCCCAACCCAGCACAGCACAGCCTCTACGCAAAACTAAGCCAAAATGCCTAGGCCCATTGTTCACAATGAAACCACATCAACCAACCTTGGAGGTTTTGTGACCGTGCTAGCAAACCTCACCTGCCGTGCCTTTGCTTTGGAAGAGCCCCCAGAATATGTTGCGTACCAAGGGCCCATGAGCGGTGAGAGCCGTCAATTCTGGGCCACTATGCACGTCTATGGTAGGGGTCTATCGCCAGAACGCCCCTACAGGTTCACCGGAAGGACAACTTCCTTTTAGCCACAAGCCATCCAACTAGCTACTCGAGAGGCCATAATTCAACTCCGGCACTTGTCGCCCAGAGGTAACTGTCACTCGTTCTACTACTACCCCAGCCATGACGGGTATGGTAGGCCACCCCAGGTTGCCAATGGAGATCATGAGACGGATCCTGCATTTTTGCATCTGGTGCGCTATGTAAGTGCACTAGAGGAACTGTTCGATCAAATCACCCTTGATCTGATCGCTGCTCGTGGAGAACTGGTTCGCCGAGCCCCAGCAAGAGGAGAAGATGAGCCCGACACCGACAACCCAGTCATGCTGTTCGGACAACCGATTGAGTCCTTGAGGGCTGCCCCAGCCATCGACCAAAATGCTTTGGTGTCCCCAGAAGTGCTTCGTCGCCTTTTGGGAACACGCTCCAATGGGATTGTGGCCAACAACCCTGGCGATGGTCATCATCGCTACCCCGACCCTGCAGCCCCTCAACTCCATCCAGCTAACCCCGACGGAGAAACCTGTGGAGAAGCCTTGACGTCCACAAGGCACGCCCGCTTAGATATAAACGAGGTAGACTAAGTCACTCGATTAGTACTGAGTCTTGGTATGTGCACGCCCTGTAATTGTGTGATCTTGTGCTGCCATAATTAAATGTTGTCTACTTGTGCGCCCCGATTTTAAATAGTAGCCATTCATAAGTATGTTGGCGTATGGTTACATTTTTTATTCCGGACGTAGCTACCAAAACCCACCGTGATGACACCCACAGTAATACATCACTTTTGTGAGATATGTGTATCTATGGCATTGACCCCGACCCCATAGAGCAGTACCGACAAACTAGTTGCCCCTCACCGTGATAAATGACCCACCTCATATGCTATATAAAAGGCCACCGCGTGAGCTTACCAAGCATCCCTTTCCTCGTGCACAACCCTCACAACCATTTCTTTGCCATGCCGAGCTCTAGTATTTATTCGAGAACTCCAGATGCAAGCCCTGGTAGTTTTGTTAAATATTGTGGAACTTTACCTGCAGTACCATAAGTTCTACCCATCCACCCCAGTACGAGTTGCTCAAATCGAGGATCACCCCATCCACCTAGAAATATTGGGCAGTGGTGCACATTCCTCCCGCAAACCCAAACCAAGACCCAACGAAAGTCTCCTTCGTGGGAAAATCTATGCCGACTCCGCAAATGGCCATAGAAGCTGCTACGTACGAAGCGCTTGCTCACCTTCGATTCGCGGTCCCCTATGCCAGCGAATGGGGATATTATTACTTCCCGAGTCATGCAGCACCCGGAGAAGTAGCATCTTTTCCCGATGGACGAATTAAGAGAGACCCGGTACTGGCCAACCTTGCCCAGTATGTCATCGCTCAAGAGCGTTTGACCCAGCGAGTAATGGGTTATCTCCAGAGCATCGCTGATTTAAATCCTCAGATAGCTATTGGCAGACCACTGAGGCCCGACCAGGAGAGACGCATTCATCGACTAGTCAATCCGCTTCCCCCTATAGAAGAAGAGTGTGCCCTAGTACCAGAGACGTTTTCTCAGGAACCTGTCTATTTGCCGTTTTCATTGTAGACATCACTGCTATGTTTATTGTCCCAGCATTTATTTATGTGTTGCAACTTATGCGTGGTATCCTAAATTTGTGCGATGAATTAAATATTTGGTTTCAATTAATGAGAGTAGTTTTTACTTCTGTTAATTTTATTAACTGATTTCACTCTCGGTAAATTCTGAAGTGAGATTTTTCCCTGAGTTGTTGCAGCGTATATCTCTTCACGACATAGATTTTTATTCACGCAACACCATGACAGTGGACTCACAACCCCAACCACTCGACTACATGCACTAATTGCAAATCCACGTGCACATGTTGCACCTAACTGATTACCTCCCTAACACACCACAGTCTCTGAAGGAGAGATTTGTGGGTAATTATTCAGGTGCAAGTTGCCTACAACACACTGACAGCAGTTAACACCCGACCCAAGCACCTAATCCTCATGATCGCCACTGCCGTGAAGAGCTAACACTCGAGCAGCAGCATCATGACGATCATCGAGGATCATCACGCACAAGAGCATGGATAACCCCAGCAATGCCGCCAATCCTCCGCACATCAGGATCATGTACCAGTCCTGCATCACCTCCGCCATTAGAGCCTCGTCTCGAGCTCCTGCAAATAGAAATGGAGGAGAAGGATGGAGAAGGAGGAGCGAGGCTAGGTGTGAGGAAAAAGAAAGGAGCACCTCGGTCATTTTATAGCTCGAGATCGGTGTACGGTGGGCGAAGTCCACCAGCACCGCTCGTCGCTCGATTGCCGGTGTTCGGAGGCGAATCCGCGAGCAGTGCCGACACCGCACTGGCCCGCGAGGTGAGTGCACGCTGCACCGGCAGCTAGCACACCACGCACTACCGGAGTACGGCCAAGATGCCCTACACGCTAGACGTCGCCGGTGGAGAAAGCGCGGGAAAGCACGCGAGAGAGACGAAGAAGAGAGAGCCAGAGGTGGAAGACGAGACTGATAGTGGGCCCCGGGTCCATCTGTCAGCCAGAGAGAGCACTGTGCTCTCGGGTACGACTAGCGTATTTTAGTAATTTAGAAATCTATTCTAATTTTACTATAACCAAAAGTAGGAATTTCTCGTTTTCCCCCAACCATAGATTTTTCCGCGTAGCGCCAGTATTTTGCACTGTAGTTTTACACCACTTAATTGCCCATTCACTACAGCCACATTTTATTGCATGAGTAGGATGGTTATTTTTGTGATAGTAGGACTAATATTTTTGAAGCAGCTCTTAGCAAATCTTGACGACGAGATTTTTCTTAAGGGGGGTAGTGTTGTAACACCCAAAAAATTTAACCATGATTTATTAATTAAAATTTTTCCTTGGTAAATTAAATTTTTATTCTCTGGATTTTCTTTTAATTCAGAACCACTCTTTTCTCCTGAATTGCGGAGTTTTCACCCCAAGTGAAAACCTTTCAAAAATATTGTTGGACTTGTATATCTTCCCAAGAACATTTCTTCTATCAGTGGAATTATTTCTACAATTATTTTCCCTGAGCTTTATTTCTTTTAAAGTGATTTTTCATAAGTTTTGGAGTCCCATTTGCACTACAACCCTTTGATAAACTTATTTAAAAATTCCACCAAAATTTGGGGATGTTAGTAGTAGTGTATAATTCAACTTTATGCAAAAACCCATTGGTGTTCTTTGAAAAATTTGAACAAACCATCCTCATCTTCATTCTGGTCCAGTTTGGTGATTTATACTGCAACCAAATTTAATCTTGCTCTTGTTGCCTTGGGATTTGTCCTACTTGAACTACACCCTACCAAACCCTTAAGTCCAGGATTTGGGAACCATTTGATTATTTTTGTTCCATGCATTAATGACCTTTATTTTCTATCTAGATTTGGTTTTCTCTCAAACTTGCACTAACAAGTTTCTGGTTTCGCCAAACTAACCTTGCCACCATCACCTACATCTAAAGAGACTCTGATCTGGAGTTTTTGGCCACCCAAAGAGATGCCTAGATGCCCATGGCATTCTGTTGAGCACCTTGTGTGCATGGCCAGTTTTGGGCATAGTTTTTAGTTTACATGGTGGACTTGATCCCCTGACCCAGCAGCCATGTCCACTAATCTCCTAGCTACCTCTAACCTAGCCTTGTTGATTTCCAGCCTCATCCTAGCCCTCTAACTTACCTTGGCATTTTGCCGAGCACATGGCGTGCGTGCTCTGGGCACGGCCAGAGCGCGCGTTTTGCACGTGTGTGCGCCCGAGCCACCGCGTTCGCTCACCCCGCGCCCCTGGCCTTTGCTCGCCCCCAGGGCCATGCCCTGTCCTCATCCTCTCATCAGAACCATCCAAGCCACCCCTGGAGCCCCGCAGCGCCATAGTCAGGTCGGCCATGGCAGCTAGCGGACGGCCGCAGCAGGCTCCTGCCATGGACGGCGCGGCCCGAGCCACAGTCGCGCGCCAGCTCGCCCCTGAACAGCCCGAGCTCATCCAGTCGCTCCTCCAAGCCACCCCTGCATCATATACGGCCACAGTAGCAGCTCACCATCGATCTTATCCCCGGCCACCGCGGAACCGACTTAGTTACACTATAAATAGGGACCCCGAGCTCGTCCAGACCTTCAGGCGACCTTAGACAATCCCTCTAGATCCCCCACAGGCAGTAATCGACGGAGGGAGGCCTTCTTCCTCGTCTCCGGTCAGTTTGGCCACCGCCACGCTCCGGTGCCGAAC
The DNA here is from genome assembly GCF_018294505.1 of Triticum aestivum. Classification (NCBI taxonomy): domain Eukaryota; kingdom Viridiplantae; phylum Streptophyta; class Magnoliopsida; order Poales; family Poaceae; genus Triticum; species Triticum aestivum. The sequence continues at coordinate 569,736,088 of NC_057809.1, read as the reverse complement.
AGCGACAGCAGGGCCTCCCCAGTCCATCCAGTGCCACCATCCGACTCCCCTAGACCTTGCGGAGCCACCCCACCTCCCAAACCCGATCAGGAGCCACCGTATCTCGATACCCCAATCCACCAGAAGCCACCGTCCGCCGCGGAGCTTGCCGCCGGCGACCCCTTTGTCCCCACGACAATCTCGACCACTGGGAGGATCGCCCTAGATTGGAGGATCCATCCCTGCCCTCGGAATCCCGTGGGGAGCCGTCATTCGTCGGCGGCAGTCGCCGGAGCTCCGCCTTTGCTCGGCCAGAGGAGAACGAAGGCGCGGGCGACTGGTCAAACCTGACCAGTGGGCCCGATGGACCCATTGTTAGTGACCTAGCGATGGCCCGCACTGGCTCTAGTGGAAGCATAAAACCCAGAGTACGTTTCCCCCTGTTCGAAAACATATTACTCCCCAAACCGTTTTCTTTTTCTGATTTTTTTAAAAACAGATTTTGACTAAACTTTGATTGGCTATAACATTTAAAATATAACTCTAATTGATTTGATTCTTTCTCTGTTGTTTCTTAAATTTTGTCTAGTTTATTTTCATATTTATTTGAAAAATTTCTAAACAACTTTTTTGTACTGTTTTGAAACTATGTGTTAATTTGAATTTCTCTTAAATAGGATTTTGAAGAGGGAAACAACTTTCGAAAAGTACACCCCACCTACATACTCTTGGAAGGCAAGCATTCTGAACCCCGGCATAATATTTTTTGTGTATCGTTTGATGCAAATACGACACCACCTTGACGCAAAGTATTCGGTATTTTATGTGGTGCTATGATCATATTCATGAGTGCATAATGATGATTCCTTGTTGTTGGGATTTTGATATGCTTCTCATAATAATCACCCTCGTATACCTTTCATGCCTACCGGAAGGAACCCGGGAAAGTCTCTGTCTTGGGTAGACACGAGCTTGTCTCTAGTTCTTCGTCGAGACAGTTATGTCCGGTAAGGCATGGTGAGGTATGATGAGTGGTGATTATGTCTGATTGGTGTGAAATATATTTCTTATGCTTATCATGCGGGAAATGCTTTAACCTCCTGAGTCGACCATAGATCGAGTCTTGTTCCAGTAACCCCCATACTTGTTTCGTACTACCACTTGTCCCTACCATAGGTAGGGTACGGTTCAGTAAGTTATCAACCCCTTCCTAGCACACACCGTATAGAGAGGCCATGGTGGAAGATACCGGCTGCATCCGGTAGGCATGCCACCTGGTCCGGGGGCATGGGTGTTTCCGGTTGGAGCCGAGGGGGTAGCTCCCCTAGTTTGCGCGCGTTATAATTTTTGTGATCCCATGCTAGTCGAGGTTGTAGCCTCCCCACTTAGAGTTTCTCTTAACGGGTGTCGTGGGTGATTCCAGACATCAGTAAGTTAGGCTGGTGTGTGCGGTCAAGTGTGTTTTCAATTAAAAGACCATAGACGGAATTAGTCCCGATGGACTAAAGGAATCCGTTTCTCCTGGGTAAAGAGTACACCCTCTGCAGAGATTATATCTATTCGAATAGCCGTGTCCATGGTTAAGGACTACAGTCTGGGATGGGTCAAGTGTCGGTCTTAGTGTCGGTCTTCGGAGGAAAAACTGCTAAACCAGAACATGGATCATGACTTGTGACTCATGATGATTGTGATTATTTTTCTTATGGACTAACCATTTACATTATTTGAATTATTGAGTATCCCTGGGACGGTTCTACCTCCTGGATGTTCACTATTATTACTCTCATATAAGCCCTTTATGTGGTGTCGCGGAGACGCCCGACTGTGGCATGCTTGTTATTCAGTTACTTTATAAGCCCTTTATGTGGTGTCGCGGAGACGCTCGACTGTGGTATGCTTGTTATTCATTTACTTTATAAGCCCTTTATGTGGTGTCACTGAGACGCCCGACTGTGGCATGCTTGTTATTTACTTACTCTATAAGCCCGTTATGTGGTGTCACTGAGACGCCCGACTGTGGCATGCTTGTTATTTACTTACTCTATAAGCCCTTTATGTCGTGTCGCACAGACGCCCAACTGTGGCATGTTTCTACTTATTTCCTTTATAAGCCCTTTATGTGACGTCGCTCAGACGCCCGATTGAGGCATGCTTTATATTATTATCCTTTCGAGGCGTCGCTTCAGATACCCAATCGGTGCATTCTATTTCTACTCCCTTATTGCATATTCATGTTGTATATGAATAACCTGCTTGCGTTCATCATGGATGTTTATTTTGTGACTGTCGTGAGATCATAGAATACTTCAGAGCATGATTATCAATTGTTATATTACACCTGTGTTCATAATGTTTGCGAGTACATTCAAAGTACTCACTGGCTTGTCCCTGGCTATTGTCTTGGCCAGAATCATTGCATGGAGAGGAGTGTTGCGATGACTGCCTCGGAACCTACGCAATAGTGATAGCAGCCTCGCGAAGATAGGAGTTATCCAGGTCAGCTGTTCATGTGGGAAATGGAGTCACATAGAAACTGATGTACCGCAAACCGCGTCTGCCATCAACCACTAGAAACCATTTGTTGTACTCATAGGCCAGAATGGTCTTGTACTACATTTTTTGTATTTTGCTTGGAGTTTCTGTATCAAGTTGGTGTCTCATCAGCTAACAGTAATCCTGGGGCTGGTGGGCACAAGGGCCATTTTCTGGAACATTAATATCCTGAAAATCCGCTCCTGACAGATAAGCAGCAGAAGAGACCAATTAGTACCCTTACAACATTATCATACAACATTATAACATAAAAATATTGAGCAGAAGATAATCAACTACACCAAGTTATCATTTCTCATTCAAAAAACAATGCACTTGTGGAAATATGATGGCTCTAGGTTAATTTATAAGTAGCACTAGTCATCAAAATGTTGAATTTCATATAATAACTATTTTAACTTCTTTCGGTCAGCAAACTAGGCAACTAGCTAGCAGTATAAAAACATTCAACTAAAGAAAAGAAAGAAACTGCAAAACGTGGCGGAACCCTAAATAAGAAAGTATAAAATTTGTCCTTTTCTTCTTCCCCTCTTCTTCTTTTTCCTCTTTTTCCTTTTCTTCTTCTTCTTCTTCTTCTTCTTCTTCTCCTCCTCCTCCTCCTCCCCTTCTTCTTCTTCCTTTCCCTTTCCCTCTTCTTCTTCCCCCCCTTTCCTCTTTTCATTTTCTTCTTCTTTTTTCTTCTTCTTTTTTCTTCTTCTTTTTCTCCTCCTCCTCTTCTTCTTCCTTTCCCTTTCCCTCTTCTTCTTCTCCCCCTATCCTCTTTTTCTTCTTCTTCTTCTTCTTCTTCTTCTTCTTCTTCTTCTTCTTCTTCTTCTTCTTCTTCTTCTTCTTCTTTTCTTCTTCTTCTCCGCCTCTTCCTCCCTCCTCCTCCTCGACTTCATCTTCTTCTTCTTCTAATTCTTCTTCTTCTTTTCTTTCTTCTTCTCCCTCCTCCTCTTCATCCCTCCTCCTCCTTCTACTCTTCTTCTTCTTCTGAACTAAAACAAATCTAAAATAAACTAAACTGAAAATATAACTAAAACTAAACTGAAAATGAAACTAAAGTAAAAATATAACTAAAACTAAGGCTTAGGGTTTCCTCTTTCTCTTCTTTTCTTTCTTCTTCTCCCTCCTCTTCCTCCCTTCTCCCCTCTTCTTCTTCTTCTTCTTCTTCTTCCCCTTCTACATATTCTAGCACTAAAACTAAACTGAATCTAACACTAAATCCAACACTAACACATATCTAGCACTAAATCTAACCCTAACAATTAAACAGCAAAAAACAGAAAAACAGAAAAAAATAACTCACCGGAGCAGATGGGGTCGGGGTTTCACAGGGCAGGGTGGCGGTGGCGACGAGGGTCGCAGGGTTCCGAGGCGGTGGAGCTCAGGGGTGCGGTGAGCGGCGGCGACGAGCCGGCAGGGAGGCGGGGTGATGGGGCCGCGGTGGCGCCGGAGTGGTGGGCGGGTGATGGGGGCAGCGGGGCGCGGGGGCGGTGGGGCGGTCGGGCAGCGACGTGGTGGGGCGTCGGGGTGGTGGGGCAACGGGGCGTCGGCGGCTAGGGGCGGCGGGGCGATGGCGCATCGGCGGGTGGGGGCGGCGGGGTGGTGGGGCGACGGGGCAACCGGCAGCGGGTGGCGGGGGCGGGCGGCGGGGGCGGGCGGCGGTGGTGGTGGTGGTGGTGGTTGTGTTCGTCCGGGAGGAGAGAAGCAAAGAGATGGAGGGGCGGGGTGGGGATCGGCTGCTAGTTAGGTTAGTTATTTGTCGTCCGCCCCACCTTTGCCGTCCGCTTTTTTTGTCTTTGACATCCGCTAGCAGGCGGCAAAGAGGGGGTCCATTAATTTTTTTTAATCAGCTCGTTAGTGGGGGCCACCTCTATCTTTGCCGTCTGCCAGCTGATGGCAAAGATTCTTTGCCGTCCGCTAGCGGATGACAAATAATTGGCTGATGGCAAAGACCTTCTTTGCCATCATCCAGTTCTTTGCCGTCCGTTTTCTATAAGTGGACGGCAAAGACCTTCTTTGCCGTCAGCCAGCGGACGACAAAGAATTGGCTGATGGCAAATAAGCTAATTCTAGTAGTGTAAAGAGGGGACGTTATTGGTAACGTCAGCATTAAAGTCATATAAATGATCATTAAGACTACAGAGTGAACATTTGACCGTTGCCATCCAGAGTGAACTTAGATCTTTTGTACCCGAGTGGTTTATGATATGGTCGAATGATTATATCCTGGTCGAATAGAATTGGGTTGTCCGTGTGGAACTCATGGTCGAGTGAGTTGCATCCTGAGATGATTTCAGTCGGTAGAATTTGCTGTCCTTTGAATGTCTTTGACTGTAGGGCAGTGTCCTTGGGACGGGTGTGTAGATTAGGTCTATTACCCTACCCTAGGTACATGTCATCGTCATCAGCCCCCGAATGGTTCCAGGTCCGAATGGAGATGGAGTTGAAGGTGGTTCCGACCCAATTTTCATGCTTCGGAAGCATTTTACTTGGATTGGTAGCCATGTAGAAACTTTGACCTCAGTTTCAGTCGCATTGATCCATTCTGAGGTTGTTGAGTGAATTTCGCTGATAAGCTTCAAATGCTGATATGTATAAAATCATTGGCGCGATCGACTACACTGCCATCTCTGGATCTCACGTGATTCGAAATTTGGATTAGCTCGCGGGATGGAGAGGGCCGAAGTGAGCGGGGCGGATTAGGCAGGGGAGCCTCGATTCTCACACCTTCTTTTTTGCCACGTATCGAGCACGCGCCTGTTGCAGGATTTTACAATATTGCTTGGGCCCACAAGTCAGTCACTCGCAGATTGGGCTGATATAAGGCGTCTGGGCCGGTGATTTCTGCACTGTGCGTCCCATTTCCTTTCTTCCTCCTTTGCTTCTCCACTGCGTCCGCCTCCACCCTCGACGCCGCCGCCCAGCCCGAGCGCCAGTCGCAGCGATGGCGAAGGACAAGACGGCGGCCCTAGAGCGTGCGAAGAAGGAGAAGGGCATGCGAGCCGGGGAGGGTCGTTGTCAAGATCTGGCCTGCCGCCCGGCTGGATCCAGGGCAACTGGATTTGGTCCATGATCCAGTAGGAGGATCTGGAGGATTTGGTTGATGGGGGATTGATTCCCCATGGTACCTGGCGGCTTCCAGAGGACGAGATCGAACCACTGCCACAGGAGGGTGAGTGTGTCCTTCTTGTGACTCACGTCGACCGCGGTTTCTCCTTGCCCCCCCCATCCTTTTTTCCGGGGTTTTCTAAACTTTTTTGGAGCCCAACTTCATAACTTCTCCCCCAACACGATCACCTACCTTGCTGCATTCGTGTCCATGTGTGAGAATTTTCTGGGCTGTTGACCGCACTGGGGTCTCTTCAAACACATTTTCACCTGTCGTTCTTAGTCTGTAAAAAAGGCTAATCTGAGTGATGAGATGACGCATGTGATCCAGATGTGTGGAGGTCTAGGGATCCAGATGAGGAGTAAAAGTACTTTCCCTGCTATGATTCTTCCCGATTCAGTCAGAGGATGGCAGTCGACCTGGTTCTATTGTAAGGACCAACAGACCCCTGGTCAGTCGACTGGCCATCCCCCATTTTCCATAGAGTGAGTTGACAAGCCTTCTCCCTTGAAAGTGACTCCAGCTGAGAAAGTGGAGGTGAATATGTTGGTTGAGTGAGTAGTCCAACTTTTCCGCGACGGTGTGACTGGCATGGACTTGTTAGAGGTGTTTCTTAGTCGACGCATCCAGCCACTCCAAGCCCGTGATCATCCAATGTCGATGTACTCGGGTATTCATGACAGGACTCGGATCCACCTAGAGGAAGTTGACGAGGAGACGGTGGAGCAGTGGGTGCATGGCATCACTGGCAACAAGGACAACCCCAGGGGGTTTAGGAGGATTCCTCCACTCGACAACACCAACGAACCAGACAAGGTCTGACTCTTTTCTTCCGAGTGTATTTTATTCTGACATGTATTTCTTCTCAAAACTGATTGATATCCACTTGACTCCGTGCCTTGCAGATCTACACTGAGATGTATTTGATGCCCAACGGAGAGCAGGAGCAGGAGCAGGAGGGAGATGCGAGCGGGTGTGACAGCGGCGACTGGCATTCTGAGGGAGGAGGTGACGAGGAGAGTGAAGACTCGAGCATTGGTGAGGAGGTCAACTCTTCACCTCGCTCAGAAAGACGCTCCAAGAAGAGGTAGGACCCAACAAGTGTTTGTGGCAAAGCGACTCCACCAACCGGACAGACCTCAAAGAGCACTCGAACATCTTCTCCTCTGCCGACTGAGAAAGCTTCGAAGCAGCCCAAAGTCGCGCCGTCAAAGCCCCGGAAGGCCTTGACCAAGATTAAAGTAGCCGTCCCCATCGTTTCTGGATAATTATTGTGCTCGACCTCTTAGTTTTTGCATGACTCAATCCTCGGTCGACTCACTTTCCTGTTTTGACTGAGTGAATTCTGAAATTTGCAGTGCTGCTACCTCTGGGACTTCTATTTATAAAGATGGTGATGATTAGGAGATGGAAGACGCGGTCACTTCCAACATGGGAATAATTCTTGACATCTTGTCTTTACTTTACCAGCCACTTTGACGGGCGACTGAACTCTTGCAATTGATTGCTTTGCAGCTCCGCCCAATGTTATTGAACTTCCAGATGATGATGAAGATGTGCCACAGAGACCCATGGGAAGGAGGGGAAGGACTTGAAGAAGGAGGGCACCAACTAGCAAGACGTCCCAGTCGACGCCGGCGACGGAACCAGTGATTAAGCAGTCCGGAGACCTCAACCGGGCTTCTGTTACTTTTGTCGTTCCAGTGTCGAGTGAACGTCCTTCATCATCGACTGCACAAGTGCAGGTTTCATCTGTACAACACCACGTCTCGAATCCTCAAGCTATCGCAACTGTTCCAGCGTATCTGCTGTTCGTCACCCATCATGTTCCGGAGGATCAGGCAAGCGCTGCTAAGGAAGCTATACGCCAAGCAGGCCTGATGATGGAGCGGATGAAGACGGTGCATGAGACCAGCTAAGCAGTCTATGATGCCAGTGCAACTCTCCAAGCCAATGTCCAGGTTAGTTGATTTCCGACTGACCCTCCAACTTGATGCTTGAGAACTGTTGTTTTCTTATTCGTAAGATGTCCATGGATGATTGTTTTCACACTTTCAAACTTCATGCGCATCTGTTCACCCACTAGGTGCGTTCTTTTACTGCACAATCTTCTTCTCTTGTATCGACGTCGAGTGAACTTTTGAATCACTGGGAGCACACAGAGTGCACCCACTGGGTGTAGTCCCCGAGACCACCATTTTGATTCGGCAGGGTCTTAAATCTCTGTTGATAAAAAATCCACTCGGTCTTGAATGGATCCTGTCAAGTGAATTCTTAAACCAGTGGGGTCACGGCAAGTGCACCCACTAGGTGTAGTCCCCGAGACCGTGGTCGACTACGGGTAGTCGGCCGTGGTCTGGGACGTATTTTGTTGAGCGACTGGAGTCGAGTATCGGTGGGGGCATGCCTAGTGCACCCACTAGGTGTAGTCCCCGAGACTACTACTGAATGTTTGATTCTGTAGTAGACTAAAACTTCTTTTCAATCAAAAGCAAATAATCATTAATTCTGCCCACTGATATATCTTACTAACTTCAGAAATCCTGTGAGCTCATATGCCAATTTGCCGAATTCGATAAGAAGTAGATCTAGCTCAATCTTGACTTGGAGTTAGCCAAGCAAAACTTGCAGAAGGCGAAAGACGAAACAGCTGGTATGGAAGGTAAAAACTCGTCGACTGTGAGATTGGGCTATCTCCCGAGTCATCTCCTCATTCCTCTTTCTGAACAGAGTGTTGTTTGTTAGATTTTTTTAAGAAAATGAGGCAGGCTCTGGCACAGAAGGACCTTGATCTTGCCGTAGCACAGAAGGAGGCTCAGGAGAAAACAACACTTGCCAACAAAAAGCTGACTTCAGTCGGGGCGTTAGAGGAAGACAACGCCAAGCTAAAGACTGCTCTTACCGAAGCTAAGAAAGAAGTGACCCGTCTGAAGAAGGACAAAGTAGCCTTGAATGACAAGATTGATGATCTCTCTCGGAAGAGAAATGACCTGGAGGCTTATCTAGGGGACTCTCCAAGAAGTTGTTCCTCGTGTTTGAAGGTATTTTCTCCTGGTCGACTGGTTTCACCTTACAGTTGCTGGTTCTCCAGACAATTCTTTGACTCGTCATTTTGCTGTGAAGAGTTTTGCAAGAACTGTGAAGAGGAGACTAGACGGATCGAGACGAAGTTGAAGTTCTGAACAACAGAGATGCAACTGGTCGAGTTGTGTGGCTCGTCTTTCTTGTGTTCCATATCGTATAGGTGGTATGCTCCGTTTTGAAGCACTTTAGTGATTATGAAGGGGCGTTCCCAGGCGGGAGCATGCTTGTGTGGTCATTGTTGATCCACTCAGAGAACCAGGTCCCCCTCCTGAAATGCTCGACCTCTTACGTTTCTAGCGTGGAAACGACGAAGGTCTTGCGGATAAATGGTCGACCTGATCAGGGCCATCTCTCTTTCCTCTTCTAGAAGATCAACATCGTCTTGCCGGGCTTGTTCTGCTTCTGCCTCTGAGAAAATCCGTCGGCAGCACAGCTTCGGCTCCATAGACCATGAAGAAGGGAGTCCGGCCATTCGACCGATTTGGCGTTGTTCTCAGACCCCACAATACTGATGGTAACTCATCTACCCAGGCACCAGCCGCATGCACGAGGTCGCGCATCACTCTGGGCTTCGACCCTTGGACGATCAAACCATTTGTTCTTTCCGCTTGTCCATTCGACTGTGGGTGAGCGACTGAAGCATAGTCGACCCAGGTGCCTGGGGAAGCACAGAAAGCTCTAAAATCATCTGAATCAAAGTTTGAACCGTTATCTGTTATGATGCTGTGCGGGACTCCATATCTGAATGTTAGCTCTCTAATGAAGCTGACGGCGGTACCCGAGTCAAGGTTCTTGATGGGTTTGGCTTCGATCCATTTAGTGAACTTGTCGACTGCAACAAGCAGGTGGGTGAAACCACTTCTGCTAGTCCTCAGGGGTCTAACCATATCCAACCCCCAAACAGCGAATGGCCAGACGAGTGGAATGGTCTTCAAAGCTGAAGCGGGCTTGTGAGACATGTTGGAGTAGAACTGGCAGCCCTCACACTTGTCGACTATTTCTGTTGCCATTTCATTTGCACGTGGCCAGTAAAAACCTGCTCGGTATGCTTTTCCCACGATTGTCCGAGAGGACGCATGGTGACCACAGGTCCGTGAGTGGACATCATTGAGGATCATTCGACCTTCCTCTGGGGTAATGCATCATTGAGAAACTCCAGTCGCACTCTCCTTGTACAGTTGACCACTTATCACAGTGAAGGCGTTGGATCGACGGACAATCTGATGTGATTCATCTTCGTCTTCTGGAAGCTCTTTCCTGAGAATATATGCGATATATGACACTGTCCAATCAGGAATAACGACCAAAACTTCCATGATTAAGTCGACCATGGCTGGGATTTCAACTTCAGTCAGATCAGTAGAACTCTGAGGTTGCGGGGTCTCTTCCGTGAAGGGATACTCTTGAACTGATGGTGTGTGAAGATGCTCCAATAACACATTGCATGGAATGGGCTCCCGCTTGGAACCTATCTTTGCCAGGTCATTCGCTGCCTGGTTCTTCAGTCGGGGAATGGGATGGAGCTCTAGCCCTTCAAACTTGTTTTCTAACTTTCTCACTGCATTGCAATAGCCAGTCATAGCCAGGCTTCTGACGTCCCACTCCTTCATCACTTGATTGACCACCAAATCTGAGTCATCGTAGACCATTAGGCGATGGACGCTAAGTGAAATGGCCATTCGCAACCCATACAGAAGTGCTTCGTATTCAGCTTCATTATTGGAGTAATCAAAGTGAATCTGAAGGACGTAACTGAGTTTGTCACCTCGTGGGGATACCAGAACTACTCCAGCACCAGAACCATTCAACATCTTGGATCCATCAAAGAACATAGTCCAATGTTCCGAGTGAACTTGAGTCGGTTGCTGCTGTTCGATCTACTCGACGAGGAAATCTGCTATTGCTAGGGACTTGATTGCTTTGTTTCGCTCAAACTTGATATCCAACAGAAGGAGTTCAATCGCCCACTTTGCCACTCGACCAGTTGCATCTCTATTGTTCAGAACTTCTGCCAATGGAGCATCGCTGACGACTGTGATAGAGTGATCTGAGAAATAATGTGGAACCTTCTTCGTGGTCAAGTAAATTCCATAGAAAAGCTTCTGGTAATGCGGATATCTCTGCTTGGATGGAGTTAAGACTTCAAAAATATAGTACACTGGGCACTGAACCTTGTAGGCTTTATCGTCTTCTTCCCGCTCAACCGTGAGTATTGTACTGACAACTTGTCCAATGGCTGCAATATAAAGAAGTAAAGGCTCTTTGCTGATTGGAGTAGTGAGCACCGGCTGGGTCGAAAGCAGGGTTTTGAGCTCTGTAAACGATGTGTCAGCTTCAGGAGACCACTCGAACTTATCAGATTTCTTCATCAATTGGAAAAGAGGCAATGCCTTTTCACCGAGACAAGAGATGAATCGACTCAAAGCGGCCAAACAACCAGTAAGCTTCTGAACATCGTGTATGCGCACAAAGCATTTCATTCGGAGTATTGCGCCAACTTTCTCTGAGTTTGCATCAATCCCATGTTCGGAAATGAGGAAACCGATTAACTTTCCACCTGGAACTCCGAATGTACACTTCGATGGATTAAGCTTGATATCATAACTTCTCAGATTGGCAAAGGTTTCAGTGAGGTCAGTCAGCAGGTCAGAACCTTTACGCGACTTAACCATGATGTCATCCATGTATGCTTCCACATTCCGACTGATTTGAGTGAGCAGGCACTTCTATATCATGCGCATGAATGTGGCACCAGCATTCTTGAGACCAAATGGCATAGTAACATAGCAAAAGCACCCGAATGAGGTGATAAAAGTTGTTTTTATTTCGTCAGGTCCATACAGTCGGATCTAATGGTACCCGGAATATGCATCCAGAAAGGACAATTGTTTACATCCCGCAGTCGAGTCGACTATTTGATCGATGCGGGGGAGAGGTAAGTGATCTTTCGGGCATGCCCGATTGATATGCTTGAAGTCAATACACATACGGAGTGAATCTCTTTCTTGGGGACCATGATGACATTGGTGAGCCACTCAGAGTGGTAAATCTCTCGGATGAACTTAGCTGCCAGAAGCCAAGCCACTTCCCCGCCAATTGCCTTTCTTTTCTCCACGGCGGACCGTCGGAGATGCTATTTGACTGGTTTCGCTTTCGGGTCAACTCGCAAACTGTGCTCAGCCAGTCCCCTGGGTACACCTGGCATGTCAGAAGGTTTCCATGTGAAGATGTCCCCGTTCTCACGGAGGATCTGGATGAGCGCTTCTTCCTATTTGCTGTCGAGTGTTCTTGAGATATGAGTCGGAGCAGCATTGGGATTAGTTGGATGAATATGAACTGACTTTCTTTCACCAAATGACTTAAATGCAGAGTCTGAAGCAGGCCTCTTAGCTCTCAACAAATCACTCGGATCTGCAGTCTTCTTGTATTCTTCCATTTCTACTGCTGCCATCCGTTCATCGGCAATCTTTGAGCCTTTCTAGAAACATTCTTCTGCTCGCTGCCGATTACCAGTGACTGTAATCACGCCCCTAGGCCAGGCATCTTGAGTTTGAGGTACACGTAACATGGTCGAGCCATGAAACAAGCATACGCAGTTCTGCCCAGGATAGCATGATAGGCACTATGCAAATCCACAACTTCAAATGTCAACTTTTCCTTACGATGATTCTTTGAATCACCGAAAACCATGTCAAGAGTGATCTGGCCGAGTGAATCGGCTTTATTTCTACGGATAACTCTGTGGAATCACATGTTGCTCTCGCTGAGCTTGGACATCGGAATGCCCATCCCTCGGAGGGTCTCAGCATACAAAATGTTCAAACCACTACCGCCATCCATCAAGACATTGGTCAATCGGGTGCCCCCAATGACTAGGTCGACCACCAAAGCATGCCTCCCCGCGGTGGCAACGCGCGGCGGGTGGTCGGACTGGTCGAATGTGATGGGAGTCTTTGACCATTTCAGATACATCGTCATTGCCGGAGCAACCATGTTTACTTCTTTGTTGATAACTTTCAGTCGACTTTTACTTTCAATGTGAGAATAAATCACCAAAGTGGAATTGACATTGGGAAATCCATCATCATCCTCTTCCTTGTCTTCATCCTTATCAGATTCCTTCTCTTTCTCATTGGGTTGTTTGTCTCGGAACTGTTGTATAAGGACTCGACACTATCGAGTGGTATGTTTGGGATAAATCTGATTGCCCTATTCATACTTCTTGATGTGAATGTGACATGGCAAATCCAACACATCGTTTCCTGCTTGATCTTTCACCTTCTTGGGGATCCAGGGCCTTTTAGGCTTTCCCTTAAATTTTCCTTGGGTCGCAACTGCAACCTCTCCAGGACCTGTAGGTTCTGCTTTGCGCTTCTGCTTCCGATTGGAATTACCTCGTCCAGTATCCTGGCTGACTAGTTTGCCCTTGCCGCTGCGGAGTTGGTCTTCTTCTTCACTGTTTGCGTATCGAGTGGCTATTTCCATCATTTGGGTTAGGGTCATGTCTCTTGTTCGACCGAATTTCAGGTTAAGCTCCTGATGTCTACTACACAACCTTCTTCTTGTAGACGTTGTTGGGCCTCCAAGTGCAGAGGTTTGTAGGATAGTGGCAAATTTCCCTCAAGTGGATGACCTAAGGTTTATCAATCCGTAGGAGGTGTAGGATGAAGATGGTGTCTCTCAAGCAACCCTGCAACCAAATAACAAAGAGTCTCTTGTGTCCCCAACACACCCAATACAATGGTAACTTGTATAGGTGCACTAGTTCGGCGAAGAAATGGTGGTACAAGCGGTATATGGATAGTAGATAAAGGTTTTTGTAATCTGAAAATATAAAAACGGCAAGGTAACTAATGATAAAAGTGAGCACAAACGGTATTGCAATGCTAGGAAACAAGGCCTAGGGTTCATACTTTCACTAGTGAAACTCAACAATAATAACATAATTGCATCACATAACTATCCCTCAACATGCAACAAAGAGTCACTCCAAATTCACTAATAGCGGAGAACAAACGAAGAGATTATGGCAGGGTACGAAACCACCTCAAAGTTATTCTTTCCAATCAATCCATTGGGCTATTCCTATAAGTGTCACAAACAGCCCTAGAGTTCGTACTAGAATAACACTGAGGGAGTCCTGGATTAGGGGGTGTTCGGGTAGCCGGACTATACCTTCAGCCGGACTCCTGGACTATGAAGATACAAGATTGAAGACTTCGTCCCGTGTCCGGATGGGACTTTCCTTGGCGTGGAAGGCAAGCTTGGCGATGCGGATATTCAAGATCTCCTACCATTGTAACCGACTCTGTGTAACCCTAACCCTATCCGGTGTCTATATAAACCGGAGGGTTGTAGTCTGTAGGCAATCAACTCCATATACAACAATCATACCATAGGCTAGCTTCTAGGGTTTAGCCTCCTTGATCTTGTGGTAGATCTACTCTTGTACTACCCATATCATCAATATTAATCAAGCAGGACGTAGGGTTTTACCTCCATCGAGAGGGCCCGAACCTAGGTAAAACATCGTGTTCCCTTCCTCCTGTTACCATCTGGCCTAGACGCACAGTTCGGGACCCCCTACCCGAGATCCAACGGTTTTGACACCGACATTGGTGCTTTCATTGAGAGTTCCTCTGTGTCGTCGCCTTTAGGCCCGATGGTTCCTTTGATCATCAACAACGATGCGGTCCAGGGTGATACTTTGCACCCCGGATAGATCTTCGTCTTCGGCGGCTTCGCTCTGCGGGCCAATTCGCTCGGCCACCTGGAGCACATCGAAAGCTACGCCCCTGGCCATCAAGTCAGGTTTGGAAGCTTAAACTACACGGCTGACATGCGCGGAGACTTGATCTTCGACGGGCTCAAGCCACGGCCAAGCGCGCCGCACTATCTCGAGGGGCATGATCTAGCTCTGCCCCCGGATAGTGTCCTGGAGGCCGCACACGCATCGGTTCCGACCCCTAACTCGGAGCCTATTGCGCCAATCGAGGATGAGCGGTTGGACGTCACCTCGGGGGCTGCGATCCCGAAAGCGATCGAGCCGAATGCTAGCCCCACACTCTGCACGACCCGTGACTCCGAGGATCCGGACTCCTACCCGGACTCTAAAGCCCCCGCGCCCCTGCCAATCGAATCCGATTGGGCGCCGATAATGGAGTTCACCGCCGCAGACATCTTTCAGCGTTCGCCTTTTGGCGACATCCTGAATTCTCTTAAGTCTCTCTCTTGATCAGGAGAGCCCTGGCCGGACTACGGTCAGCGAGGGTGGGATACGGGCGATGAGGAAATTCAAAGCCCACCCACCACCCACTTTGTAGCCACTGTTGATGATCTAACCGACATCCTTGACTTCAGCTCCGAAGACATCGATGGCATGGACGACGATGTAGGAGACTAACAGGAACCAGCACCTGTAGGGCGCTGGAAGGCCACCTCGTCATATGACATATATATGGTGGATACTCCAAAAGATGGAGATGGCGATGGAATAGTGGGGGATGACACCCCCAAGAAACAGCCAAAGCACCGGCGTCAGCAGCGCCGTTCTAAATCCCGCCAAAACAAAAATGGTGATTCCGGCACGGGAGATAATACTACCCCGGATTGCACCGAAGAACACCCACCTCAGCAAGATTCGACACAGGAAGATGGAGAAGCTAGCCCTCATGAGAGAGCGGCAGACCGAGAGGTCGAGGATGATAACTATACGCCTCCCTCCGAAGACGAGGCAAGCCTCGATGACGACGAATTCGTCATACCATCAGACCCCACCGAACAAGAGCGTTTTAAACGCAGGCTTTTAGCCACGGCAAGCAGCCTCAGGAAAAAGCAGCAACAGCTTAGAGCTGCCCAAGATTTGCTAGCTGATAGATGGACTAAAGTCCTTGCGGTCGAATAGTATGAATTCGAACGCCCCTCCAAGAGATACCCGAAGCGCAGGCCGCTACCCTGATCAGAGGAGGAAGCACCTACATCACCAGCGCATGACATGGCAGACCGGCCACCTCGTGGCCACGACAGAGAGGCCTCTCGGCCCTCCACCCAAGCCATGCCCCGACGCCGCTCAACTAAGGCACGGGAAAATGCGCCCGACCTACAAGACATACTGGAGGATAAGGCAAGACAAACAAGATCGATCTACGGATCGCGCAGGCGCCCTACGACATGTGACAATGATCTTCACTCCGGATACAACAAATCCGGTCGGGCCGAACACAACAGACATAGCTCTTCCGAGTTGCGTCGTGATATAGCCCAGTACAGAGGCGCCGCACACCCTCTATGCTTCACGAATGAAGTAATGGATCATAAAATCCCAGAGGGTTTCAAACCCGTAAACATCGAATCATACGATGGCACAACAGATCCGGCGGTACGGATCGAGGATTATCTCCTTCACATCCACATGGCACGCGGCGATGATCTACACGCCATCAAATACATCCCGCTCAAACTTAAAGGACTGGCCCGGCATTGGCTTAACAGCTTGCCAGCAGACTCAATCGGTTCTTGGGAGGACCTAGAAGCCGCATTCCTCGACAACTTCCAAGGCACTTACGTGCGACCGCCGGATGCCGACGACTTAAGCCACATAATTCAGCAGCTAGAGGAATCGGCCAGATAATTCTGGATACGGTTCCTAACAAAGAAAAACCAGATAGTCGACTGTCTGGACGCAGAGGCCCTAGCAGCCTTCAAGCATAACATCCATGACGAGTGGCTTGCCCGGCACCTGGGACGGGAAAAGCCGAAATCCATAGCAGCCCTCACGACACTCATGACCCGCTTTTGCGCGGGAGAAGACAGCTGGCTAGCTCGCAGTAACAACTTATCAAAGAACCCTGGTAATTTGGATACCAAGGACAAAAGTGGCAGGACACGTCGGAATAAGCAAAAACGCCGCGTTAACAGCGACAGCAATGAAGACACGGCAGTCAATGCTGGATTCAAAGGCTATAAATCCGGTCAGCGGAAAAAGCCATTCAAAAAGAATACTCAGGGCCCGTCCAGTTTGGACCGAATACTCGATCGCTTGTGCCAGATACATGGCACCCCTGAAAGGCCAGCCAATCACACTAACAGGGATTGTTGGGTGTTCAAGCAGGCAGGCAAGTTAAGGGTCGAAAACAGAGACAAGGGGCTGCACAGCGACGACGAGGAGCCCAAGCCACCGCACAACAATGGACAGAAGGGCTTTCCCCCACAAGTGCGGACGGTGAACATGATATACGCAACCCACATTCCCAAGCGGGAGCGGAGGCGTGCGCTACGGGACGTATACGCGATGGAGCCAGTCGCCCCAAAGTTCAACCCATGGTCCTCCCGCCCGATCACTTTTGATCGAAGGGACCATCCCACTAGCATCCGTCATGGCGGCTTCGCCGCACTGGTTCTCGACCCAATCATCGACGGATTTCATCTCACAAGAGTCCTCATGGACGGCGGCAGTAGCCTGAACCTGCTTTATCAGGATACAGTGTGGAAAATGGGCATAGACCCCTCAAGTATTAAGCCCACAAGAACGACCTTTAAAGGCATTATACCAGGTGTAGAAGCCAACTGCACAGGCTCAGTAACACTTGACGTGGTCTTCGGATCCCCGAACAATTTCCGAAGCAAAGAGTTAATCTTCAATATAGTCCTGTTTCACAGTGGCTATCACGCCCTACTCGGACGAACCGCATTCGCAAAGTTCAATGCGGTGCCGCACTACGCATATCTCAAGCTCAAGATGCCAGGCCCTCGAGGAGTAATTACGGTCAAAGGAAACACCGAACGCTCCCTCCGTACGGAGGAGCATACGGCGGCTCTCGCAGCGGAGGTACAAAGTAGCCTTCTCGGGCAATTCTCCAGTCCGGCCATCAAAAAGCCAGACACTGCCAAGCGTGCCCGGAGTAACCCACAGCAGGACCGCCTGGCACACCCTGAGCAAGTGTAGCAATGCGGCCCCAACCCCAGCTTTCGCGACATAGCAAAACCAGTACCTCGCGTACATAACTACGCCCTTGAAATACCATGGGCACAGGGGAAGGGGCACAATAATGGCACGCCCAAAATACAGCTTAAAACGTACTAGGGGCTGCCGGATTCTTTTTTAATTTTTTCTTACTTTCAGGACTCCATACTTTGGACGACCTGTTCGACAATTCGACTGCCGCACAAACGATGCAAGATCCAGGGAGGCAGACAAGCCATGCTGCATTATGGAACTCCCAGGTGGTCTCTATTACGAGCGGTATACCTGTTTTAAATACAATTCCGCGCCCTGCCCCTGGTCAGGACATACTGAATAGTCCAATATCTTTTGCTTACCGCACTATTTGTATCGTTCGGCTTTGATAAATAGCCTCTCTATAAACAATGCTTAGCTTTTTGTCTATGTTTTGCATTATCCTCTTTTCACATATATGTTTATTAAATGACATGATTGCACCCGTACACCATGGTACGGCAAACACGCCAGGGCTTTAGTACCCCTCATTATGGCGTGAGAAGTCCGTACACTTTCACAAGTGCGGCACCCCGAACTTATAGCACTATATGCATCAGCTCCGAATCATGATTTGGGTCAATAGTTGGGTTTGCCTGGCTCTTATGTTTTGGTGCCTCACGTTCCGCTCTATCGGCTAAGGTAGCACTAGGAGAACCACTGGGATTGTGCCCCGGTTCAGCTGGGTTAAGCACCTCAGTGGAGAAAGCTAAAACTGACTGTCATGATGAGGCGAGAGACCGGTCGCTGTTCGAGAGGTTTTTCGAGTCCCTAAAGACTTATGCCGCTTCGAGCGAGGAGCTGGCTTTGTCCGGCCAAGGCGTGGATAGCGCCCAGAACTCGGTCTTCTGAAGTAGGGGCTTCGCCGAAATTTAAAATTATAGAGTTCTATGGCTAAGTGAGAGTGTTCAAGCATTATAGTCCGATTGCCTGGTTCGTTGTGCTGAGCGCCTCCCTCGAAGGACCCAACTATGGGAAAAAGAGCGCTCAGGTTTATCCCGAACACCCCAGCACTAGTGGCATGGGGGCAGAAGCTGACGACTGGCCATCTCTCAATTTTTTGATAAACGGCCGCACAGAAAGTAATATTTTAAATTCAATAAGCATTGCTTAGCGCATATGAACAAGTTTTCAGCACACGGGATAAACACGAGCGAGTTCATTCAAAAATCACATCCTTGGTACATTCATCCGCCACAAGGCACGCACCTGCAAGAACATCCTTGTAGTAGTTCTCGGGCTTGCGATGCTCCTTCCCCGACGGCGGCCTGTCCTTCACAAGCTTCTCACCGTCCAGCTTACCCCAGTGCACCTTTGCACGGGCAAGGGCCCGACGGGCACCTTCGATGCAGACGGAGCGCTTGATGACCTCGAGCCTCGGGTAGGCCTCCACCAGCCACTGCACCAGCCCGAAATAGCTCCCAGGCAGGGCCTCTCTGGGCCACAGCCGAACTATGAAGCCCTTCATGGCCTGTTCGGCCGCCTTGTGGAGCTCGACCAGCTGTTTCAGCTGGTCGCTCAAAGGCACAGGGTGTCCGGCCTCAGAATACTGAGACCAGAACACCTTCTCCGTCGAGCTGCCCTCTTCAGCTCGGTAGAATGCGGCAGCGTCGGATACGCTGCGGGGAAGATCTACGAATGCCCCTGGAGAGCTCCGGATTCGGGTAAGTAACAAGTAGTTTACTTTTATATTTCTGCTTTGCATGAAGAATGCCTTACCCGCTGCTATCTTCCTCATCTCCTCCAACTCTTGGAGGGCCTTTTGGGCTTCGGCCTTGGCAGACTTGGCAGTCTCAAGGGCCGTCGCGAGCTCGGATGCTTGCTCCTTTCACTCAAGCTCCAAACTCTCATGGTTTTTCATGAGAGCCTGAAGCTCTTGCTGCACCTCGCCGACCTGAGCCCCAAGTCTGTCTCGCTCGGTGCGCTCCGCAACCGTTTTCTTTTCGGCCTCAGACAGCGCCTGCTTAAGGGTCGCCACCTCAGTCGTGGCCCCTACAATAAGCAGTACAATCCTGTTATTTTTTTTGCAATCACGCCTTTTTATAGGCACTTTTTCTGTAAGGTATTTCTTGCATTGTCTCTCCTCGAGCCGCCGCTTGGCAAGGCCAAGCTCTCGCTCGGTCCGCTCGAGGTCCTGCTTCAGGACACCCACCTCCGCAGTCAGTGCGGCGGTGGATAGCAGCGAAGCCTGCATACGCATATTGACTCTTTTTGTTAGACTCCTGCGATATTTAATAGATCCTCTATTCGGCTTTTCTTTCCGAACACTAAACAGAGCATCAGGGGCTACTGTCGATGCGGTAATATTTTTACATGTTTTTACTTACCTCAAAGCCTGTTAGAAGGCTAGCGCAAACTTCAGTCAGTCCGCTCTTGACGGACTGAACCTTCTGGATCACCGTACTCATAATAGTACGGTGCCCCTCGTCGATGGAGGCGCCGTCAAGCACCTCTAGCAGATTGTCCGGCACCTCCGGTTGGACGGAGGCCGCCGGCTCAAAAGGCTTGCTCCTCTTGGAAGGAGTTCACCTACCGCGGTCCGGAACTGTGGAAGATTCCGGCGCGGTGTCTGGCACAAAGCCGGACTTGGAGCCCTGGGGGGCCTTATCCCCTTCACTCCTGGAGTCCGGGAGGTTGCCTTGCGGCTCCTCCGGGACCACCTCCTCCTGCCCCGGAGCTTGTCGCAGCGGCCCTTCGGCGTCGTCTGCAGTGTGGGGGGAGACAGCGGGCGGAACTGAGTTCACGTCCGATGAGTCCAGGGAGCCGCCCGACGATTCGTTGAATTCGGCCCAGGGCGGGCTGCATAATTACGTTCGACATTAGGGAAAGCTGTGCAACAAAGGAACATCATGAGTTACTCTGATATCCGAACTTATGATTTCGCCGGACGCTTGGCCCTGTTTGGCAACTCCTCTCCGCCCTCTTCGGCGTCGGGGGAGTAGTCCAGCGGAGGGGTCTTCCTTCTCCTGGACCACTCGGCCTCCCCCGTTGGGGCGGCCTTCCTCTTCTCTCCTCTCTCCACTGGGGGGGGGGATTTTTCTTCTTCCTCCTCGTTTTCACGGGAAGAGAGCGTCTCGGACTCGTCGGATGACGAGTCCGACACCACCATGTTGCGGGCACTCTTTCGAGTCCCCGTGGTCTTCTTCTTCTTGGCCTTCTTCTCCGGCACCACATAAGGCGCCGGAACCAGCAGCTTCACTAGTAGAGATGGGGCTGGGTCTTCGGGCAGCGGAGCCGGACAGTTAATCGGTCCGGATATCACTCGCCAAGCCTGTCAAAGGTAAGGGAGTTTAGATCCCGCATAGAGTCAAACTATGAAAAAAGCTTAACATCCTGTAAAAGGTGAAGATAGCTTACCTCGCTAGCGTGACGCTGCGAGCTGTATCCGCGGTCCTCGGAAGCGGATGCGGGAGCCTCGGGGCCCTTGAATAGCACCTTCCAGGCATCTTCGTACGTCGTGTCGAAGAGCCTGCTAAGGGTTTGGTGCTGCGCCGGGTCGAACTCCCACAGATTAAAATCCCGTTGTTGGCATGGGAGGATCCGGCGGACAAGCATAACCTGGATTACATTAACAAGCCGGATTAGCTTGTTCACCAGGGACTGGATGCATGTTTGCAATCCGGTCACCTCTTTTTCGTCACCCCATGACAGGCCCGTCTCATTCCAGGACATAAGCCGTGTGGGGTCCGGATCGGAACTCGGGGGCTGCGATCCAATTCGGATCGCGTGGCTCGGTGATGTAAAACCACCCGGATTGCCACCCCTTCAGGGTCTCCACAAAAGAGCCCTCGAACCATAGGATGTTGGCCATCTTGCCCGCCATGGCGCCTCCGCACTCTGCCTGGCTGCCGCGCACCACCTTGGGCTTGACGTTAAAGGTCTTCAGCCAGAGGCCGAAATGAGGGCGGACGTCGAGGAAAGCCTCGCACACGATGATAAATGCCGAGATGTTGAGGATGAAGTTCGGGGCCAGATCGTGGAAATCCAGGCCGTAGTAGAACATGAGCCCCCGGACAAATGGGTGGAGTGGAAAACCCAGTCCGCGGAGGAAGTGGGGAAGAAATACTACCCTCTCATGGGGCCTTGGGGTGGGGAGAAGCTACCCCTTTTCGGGAAGCTGGTGCGCGATGTCCTTAGACAGGTATCCGGCCTTCCTTAGCTTCTTGACTTCGCCCTCCGTAGCGGAGGAGACCATCCACTTGCCTCCCGCTCCGGACATTGCTGGAGAAGGTTGAGGTGGGAAGTGCGGGCTTGGGCGCTGGAGCTCGAGTGCGCAGGAGATGGATAGGCAAAGGAGGAAGAAGGCGTAGGTAAAAAGGTTGATCCTTATCCCCTTATATGGGCGGATGCGGTTGTGCATCCCCACCAGCCTAGTAAAACTCGCTTGCCTCCCAAGCGCCGTGATAAATGGCGCGGTTGGGTTACCCACGTCCGTATTGATGAGAATCCCGTAAAGGGGGTACACGATCTCTGCTTTAACAAGACGCACCAAGGAAACCGCCTCGCAAAACATGCTGAGGTGGAAAAGTAAAAACGATTTGAGTAAAGGACTTGGCCATAGTGTGATGACACACTGCGGAATACGTCAGCAGTTTTGATTTGTGTTAATATTATTCTCTCTATGGCAATATGTGGAAGCTTATTTTGCAGAGACGGACCCTACTCTTGGTGTTTACAATCTTCTATGAAGGACTTGGAGGAGGAACCCGCCTTGCAATGCCGAAGACAATTTGTGTGCCGGACTCGTCGTCATTGAAGCCTGGTTCAGGGGCTACTGAGGGAGTCCTGGATTAGGGGGTGTTCGGGTAGCCGGACTATACCTTCAGCCGGACTCCTGGACTATGAAGATACAAGATTGAAGACTTTGTCCCGTGTCCGGATGGGACTTTCCTTGGCGTGGAAGGCAAGCTTGGAGATCCGCCGGTTTTGACACCGACAAACACCTTTAGACACCAATCAACCAAAACCCTAATGTCACCTAGATACTCCAATGTCACCTCAAGTATCCGTGGGTATGATTATACGATATGCATCACATAATCTCATATTCATCTATTCAACCAACACATAGAACCTCAAAGAGTGCCCCAAAGTTCCTACCGGAGAATCACGACGAAAACGTGTGCCAAAACATACATCAAGTGAATCACGTGGTATCCCATTGTCACCACAGATACACACGGCAAGACATACATCAAGTGTTCTCAAATCTTTAAAGACTCAATTCGATAAGATAACTTCAAAGGGGAAACTCAATCGATTACAAGAGAGTAGAGGGGGAGAAACATCATAGGATTCAAATATAATAGGAGAGCTCGGGATACATCAAGATCGTATCACCTCAAGAACACGAGAGAGAGAGACAGAGAGATCAAACACATAGCTACTGGTACATACCATCAGCCCCGAGGGAGAACTACTCCCTCCTCATCATGGAGAGCACCCGGATGATGACGATGGCCACCGGAGAGGGATTGCCCCCTCCGGCAGGGTGCCGGAACAGGTCTAGATTGGTTTTCGGTGGCTACGGAGGCTTCTGGCGGCGGAACTCCCGATCTATTGTGCTCCTGGATGTTTTAGGGTATATGGAGATATATAGGCGGAAGAAGTACATCAGGGAGGCCACGAGGGCCCACGAGGGTGGAGGGCACACCCAGGGGGGTGGGCGCGCCCCCCTGCCTCGTGGCCTCCTCGTAGATCCCCTGATGTGCACTCCAAGTCTTTTGGGCTTCTTCTGATCCAAAAATAAGTTCCGTGAAGTTTCAGGTCAATTGGACTCCGTTTGGTTTTCCTTTTCTGCGATATTCTAAAACAAGGTAAAAACATAAACTGGCACTGGGCTCTGGTTAATAGGTTAGTCACAAAAATGATATAAAAGTGTATAATAAAGCCCATAAACATCCAAAACAGTAGATAATATAGCACGGAGGAATCAAAAATTATAGATACATTGGAGACGTATCAACATCCCCAAGCTTAATTCCTGCTCGTCCTCGAGTAGGTAAATGATAAAAACAGAATTTTTTATGCGGAGTGCTACATGGCATAATTTCAATGTAATTCTTCATAATTGTGGCATGAATATTCAGATCCGAAAGATTCAAGATAAGAGTTCAAATTGACATAAAAATAATAATACTTCAAGCATACTAACTAAGCAATTATGTCTTCTCAAAATAACATGGCCAAAGAAAGTTCATCCCTACAAATTCATATAGTTTAGTCATGCTCCATTTTCGGCACACAAGAATGCTCTCATCATCCACAACCCCGATGAGAAGTCAAGCAATTGTTTCATACTTTAGTAATCTCAAACCTATAAACTTTCACGCAATATATGAGCGCGAGCCATGTACATAGCACTATGGTGGAATATAATATGATGATGGGGGTTATGTGGATAAGACAAAAAGGAGAAAGTCTCACAATAACGAGGCTAATCAATGAGCTATGGAGATGCACATCGACTGATGTTAATGCAAGGAGTAGGGATTGCCATGCAACGGATGCACTAGAGCTATAAATGTATGAAAGCTCAACAAAAGAAACTAAGTGGGTGTGCATCAAACTTGCTTGCTCACGAAGACCTAGGGCACTTGGGGAGGCCCATTGCTGGAATATACAAGCCAAGTTCTATAATGAAAAATTCCCACTAGTATATGAAAGTGACAAAACAAGAGACTCTCTATCATGAGGATTATGGTGCTACTTTGAAGCACAAGTGTGGAAAATGATAGTAGCATTGTCCATTCTCCCTTTTTCTCTCATTTTTTTGGGCCTTCTCTTTTTTTATGGCCTTTCTCTTTTTTTCTCTTTTTTTATTCCTCACTTGGGACAATGCTCTAGAAAATGATGATCATCACACTTCTATTTATTTACAACTCAATGATTACAACTCGATACTAGAACAAAGTATGACTCTATATGAATGCCTTCGGCGGTGTACCAGGATTGCGATGAATCAAGAGTGACATGTATGAAAAATTATGAACGGTGGCTTTGCCACAAATACGATGTCTACTACATGATCATGCAAAGCAATATGACAATGATGATGCGTGTCATAATAAACGGGACGGTGGAAAGTTGCATGGCAATATATCTCGAATGGCTATGGAAATGCCATAATAGGTAGGTATGGTGGCTGTTTTGAGGAAGATATAAGGAGGTTTATGTGTGAAAGAGCGTATCATATCACGGGGTTTGGATGCACCGGCGAAGTTTGCGCCAACTCTCAATGTGAGAAAGGGCAATGCACGGTACCGAAGAGGCTAGCAAGGATGGAAGGGTGAGAGTGCGTATAATCCATGGACTCAACATTAGTCATAAAGAACTCACATACTTATTGCAAAAATCTACAAGTCATCAAAAACCTCGGCACTACGCGCATGCTCCTAGGGGGGATAGATTGGTAGGAAAAGACTATCGCTCGTCCCCGACCACCACTCATAAGGAAGACAATCAAATAACACCTCATGTTTCAAATTTGTTACATAGCGTTTACCATACGTGCATGCTACGGGACTTGCAAACTTCAACACAAGCACTTCTCAAATTCACAACTACTCAACTAGCACGACTTTGATATTATTACCTCAATATCTCAAAACAATCATCAAGCATCAAACTTCTCTTAGTATTCAAAACACTCATAAGAAAAAAAATTAACTATTCTTGAATACCTAGCATATTAGGATTTTAAGAAAATTACCATGCTATTTAAGACTCTCAAAATAATATAAGTGAAGAATGAGAGTTCATTAATTTCTACAAAATAAAACCACCACCGTGCTCTAAAAGATATAAGTGAAGTACTAGAGCAATCAACAAACTACTCCGAAAGATATAAGTGAAGATCAATGAGTAGTTGAATAATTATGCAACTATGTGAAGACTCTAGCATTTAATAATTTCAGATCTTGGTATTTTATTCAAACAGAAAGCAAAACAAAAGAAAATGGCATTCTAAGAATGGCAAACATCATGTGAAGAAGCAAAAACTTAGGATCAACCGAAACTAATCGATAGTTGTTGAAGAAGAAAGGTGGGATGCCAACCGGGGCATTCCCAAGCTTAGACGCTTGAGAATTCTTGAAATATTACCTTGGGTTGCCTTGGAAATCCCCAAGATTGAGCTTTTGTGTCTCCTTAATTCCTCTCATATCACGGTCTCCCTAAATCTCAAAAGCTTCATCCACACAAAACTCAACAAGGACTCGTGAGATAAGTTAGTATAACACATTGCAAAAACCTTATAATACTCTACTATAGCAAATCACCAAAATTATTATTCAACATTGCATACTAAATGCCTATACATGTTTAATAGTCCTATCCTCAAATAGAATCATTAAAGAAGCAAACATATGCAAACAACGCAAACATAACAGCAATCTGCCTAACCAGGATAGTCTGTAAAGAGTGCA
Organism: Triticum aestivum; assembly: GCF_018294505.1. Taxonomy (NCBI): domain Eukaryota; kingdom Viridiplantae; phylum Streptophyta; class Magnoliopsida; order Poales; family Poaceae; genus Triticum; species Triticum aestivum. The sequence goes on along the minus strand of NC_057809.1, from coordinate 569,709,957 downwards.
GCAAGATCCATACTTCCCTAACTCCAAAAATTATAAAAGAAAATTCCCACTGTAGTAAATTTATCAGGGCTTAATATGCAAAAGGTTTCAACATGTAATCACATTCTGACTTTTCTAGGGAATTATTGCAACAGCGGTAAACTTTCTGTTTTCAAACAGCAACATGAAGACTTGTAACATAGGCATAGTAAAGACTATCAATGCCACTTTTATTGGAATAAAAGATGAAAAACATTGTTCTAAATAACAGAAAGCAAATCCTAACAAAATAAATTGACGCTCCAAGCAAAACACATATCATGTGGTGAATAAAAATATAGCTCCAAGTAAAGTTACCGATGAACGAAGACGAAAGAGAGGATGCCTTCCGGGGCATCCCCAAGCTTAGGCTTTTGGTTGTCCTTGAATATTACCTTGGGGTGCCTTGGGCATACCCAAGCTTAGGCTCTTTCCACTCCTTATTCCATAGTCCATCGAATCTTTACCCAAAACTTGAAAACTTCACAACACAAAACTTAACAGAAAACTCGTAAGCTCCATTAGCGAAAGAAAACAAAACACCACTTCAAGCTACTGTAATGAACTCATTCTTTATTTATATTGGTGTTAAACCTACTGTATTACAACTTATCTATGGTTTATAAACTCTTTTACTAGCCATAGATTCATCAAAATAAGTAAACAACACATGAAAAATAGAATCTGTCAAAAGCAGAACAGTCTGTAGTAATCTGGATCAAACGTATACTTGTGGAACTCATAAAATTCTCAAATAAATTTCTGGACCTGAGTAATTTATCTATTAATCATCTTGAAAAATAATTAACTAAATATCACTCTCCAAATAAAAATGGCAGCAATTCTCGTGAGCGCTAAAGTTTCTGTTTTTTACAGCATGATCAACAAGACTTTCCCCAAGTCTTCCCAACGGTTCTACTTGGAACAAACACTAATTAAAACATAAAAACTCAATAAAAACAGGGGCTAGATAAATTATTTATTACTAAACAGGAGCAAAAAGCAAGGAATAAAAATAAAATTGGGTTGCCTCCCAACAAGCTCTATCGTTTAACGCCCCTAGCTAGGCATGATGAATTCAATGATGCTCACATAAAGGATAAGAATTGAAACATAAAGAGAGCATCATGAAGAATATGACTAGCACATTTAAGTCTAACCCACTTCCTATGCATAGGGCTTTTGTGAGCAAACAACTTGTGGGAACAATAATCAACTAGCATAGGAGGGCAAAACAAGCATAACTTCAAAACTTTAAGCACATAGGGAGGAAACTTGATATTATTGCAATTCCTACAAGCATATATTCCTCCCTCATAATAATTTTCAGTAGCATCATGAATGAATTCAACAATATAACCAGCACCTAAAGCATTCTTTTCATGATCTACAAGCATAGAAAATTTACTACTCTCCACACAAGCAAAATTCTTCTCATGAATAATAGTGGGAGCAAACTCAACAAAATAATTATCATGTGAGGCATAATCCAATTGAAAACTAAAATCATGATGGCAAGATTCATGGATATCATTATTCTTTATAGCATACAAGTCATCACAATAATCATCATAGATAGCAACTTTGTTCTCATAATCAATTGGAACCTCTTCCAAAATAGTGGATTGATCACAAAATAAAGCCATGACCTCTCTGAAACCACTTTCATCAACATAATCATCATAAATAGGAGGCATGCTTTCATCATAATAAATTTGCTCATCAAAACTTGGGGGACAAAAAATATCATCTTCATTAAAGATAGCTTCCCCAAGCTTGTGGCTTTGCATATCATTAGCATCATGGATATTCAAGGAATTCATACTAACAACATTGCAATCATGCTCATCATTCAAATATTTAGTGCCAAACATTTTATAGATTTCTTCTTCTAGCACTTGAGCACAATTATCCTTTCCATCATACTCACGAAAGATATTAAAAAGGTGAAGCGTATGAGACAAACTCAATTCCATTTTTTTATAGTTTTCTTTTATAAACTAAACTAGTGATAACACAAGAAACTAAAAGACTCGATTGCAAGATCTAAAGATATACCTTCAAGCGCTCACCTCCCCGGCAACGGCGCCAGAAAAGAGCTTGATGTCTACTACACAACCTTCTTCTTGTAGACATTGGTGGGCCTCCAAGTGCAGAGGTTTGTAGGACAGTAGCAAATTTCCCTCAAGTGGATGACCTAAGGTTTATCAATCCGTAGGAGACGTAGGATGAAGATGGTCTCTTTCAAGCAACCCTGCAACCAAATAACAAAGAGTCTCTTGTGTCCCCAACACACCCAATACAATGGTAAATTGTATAGGTGCACTAGTTCGGCGAAGAGATGGTGATACAAGCGGTATATGGATAGTAGATAAAGGTTTTTGTAATCTGAAAATATAAAAACAGCAAGGTAACTAATGATAAAAGTGAGCACAAACGGTATTGCAATGCTAGGAAACAAGTACTAGGGTTCATACTTTCACTAGTGCAAGTTCTCTCAACAATAATAACATAATTGGATCACATAACTATCCCTCAACATGCAACAAAGAGTCACTCCAAAGTCACTAATAGCGGAGAACAAACGAAGAGATTATGGTAGGGTACGGAACCACCTCAAAGTTATTCTTTCCAATCAATCCGTTGGGCTATTCCTATAAGTGTCACAAACAGCCCTAGAGTTCGTACTAGAATAACACCTTAAGACACAAATCAACCAAAACCCTAATGTCACCTAGATACTCCAATGTCACCTCAAGTATCCGTGGGTATGATTATACGATATGCATCACACAATCTCAGATTCATCTATTCAACCAACACATAGAACCTCAAAGAGTGCCCCAAAGTTCCTACCGGAGACTCACGACGAAAACGTGTGCCAACCCCTATGCATAGGTTCATGGGCGGAACCCACAAGTTGATCACCAAAACATACATCAAGTGAATCACGTGGTATCCCATTGTCACCACAGATACACATGGCAAGACATACATCAAGTGTTCTCAAATCTTTAAAGACTCAATCCGAAAAGATAACTTCAAAGGGGAAACTCAATCCATTACAAGAGAGTAGAGGGGGAGAAACATCATAGGATCCAAATATAATAGGAGAGCTCGCGATACATCAAGATTGTATCACCTCAAGAACACGAGAGAGAGAGAGAGATCAAACACATAGCTACTGGTACATACCCTCAACCCCGAGGGAGAACTACTCCCTCCTCGTCATGGAGAGCACCGGGATGATGAAGATGGCCACCGGAGAGGGATTGCCCCCTCCGGCAGGGTGCCAGAACGGGTCTAGATTGGTTTTCGGTGGCTACGGAGGCTTCTGGCAGCGGAACTCCCGATCTATTGTGCTCCCGGATGTTTTTAGGATATATGGAGATATATAGGCGGAAGAAGTATGTCAGGAAGGCCACGAAGGGCTCACGAGGGTGGAGAGCGTGCCCAGGGGGCTGGGCGCGCCCCCCCTGCCTCGTGGCCTCCTCGTAGATCCCCTGACGTGCACTCCAAGTCTTCTGGGCTTCTTCTGATCCAAAAATAAGTTCCGTCAAGTTTCAGGTCAGTTGGACTTCGTTTGGTTTTCCTTTTCTGCGATATTCTAGAACAAGGTAAAAACAGAAACTGGCACTGGGCTCTGGGTTAATAGGTTAGTCCCAAAAATGATATAAAAGTGTATAATAAAGCCCATAAACATCCAATACAATAGATAATATAGCATGGAGCAATCAAAAATTATAGATACGTTGGAGACGTATCAGCTCCCGATACTGACCGCCCTCCTTGAAGGCGCAAACTGCTTGATGCTGAGACACATTCTACATAGTGTGATGCAAAGTGGTCCACCTCCGGATGTAATCCCTCAAAGTTTCATTCGGTTTTTGCACACAATGCTACAATTCTGCCAACCCTGCAGTTCATTTGCAACTTCCCTCAAACGTTCTGACAAACACTCGGGCTAACTCCTCCCAACTGAATATACTGCCTCGAGCCAACTGATTCAACCAAGCCCTAGCTGACCCTTCAACCATCAGGGGAAGGTGCTTCATGGCCACCTCATCATTTCCACCACTAATATGTACAGCCACTCAGTAATCCTCAAGCCAAGTGTCAGGCTTCGATTCACCAGTGAACTTACTAACTCCAGTCGCCAAGCCGAAGTTGGGAGGGATCTCTGCAGCCCTGATGGCTCTGCTAAAACATTCGGGACCAGAAACTTGCACTATACTTCCAGTCGGGCGATCTCTGTCATGCCCTTCTCTGTGTGCTCGGTTCCTGTCCACCAGACCTTGCAACAGAATTGACTTCGCATAAAACCCTGGCTTTCTTGGGTCGACTGGCATCCTCCTTACTGTACGGGCGCTGTCATGGAATTGTCACGGCAGATGTCCTAGTGTGAGTACTTAGTCATGAGGCCAACACATCTTTGTAGTAGCTTAAGAGGGGTTGAGCGGAATCGAGAGACGCAACACAAGACAAGGATTTAGATAGCTTCGGGCCCCGGGAAAGATCGTCCGGTAATAGCCCTACATGATATTTGTGACTAGATCTCATTATGCTCATGAGAGAGTCACTGCATAAGCCGGCTCCCCCTTTGTGTCTAGCCCTATAGATCATTTCTTCTTTCTTGTCCCTCTTTGGGGAGCCCTGCCCCTCCTTATATAAGTTGAAGGGGCGGGTTACATGACTAGTCCTGGTAGGATTAGGATTACTCTATTACAACTGTAGTCCTAGTCTTGCTTCCTTTGTAGGAGAATATTCCTTATGTCTTTCCTCGTAAGTCGGCCCACCAACACATGAACCGGACTTCTGGGCCTTGGGCCTTGTAATCCATCTGACCCGCCGTTGGGGTCATCAGTAAGTCACCAAATGCTCGTCGGGTCTCTGTGAGCCGCCAAGTCTGGCTGGGTCATACCGCGGGGTATATCCCCAACATTAGCCCCCAGTTTAATTTGGATTTATCCATGTTAAACCGATCCTACAAATCAAGACCAACTTTGATAGATTATACGCCGGGTCGAAGGTTCTTCTAAGACGGCATTTGATCATCGTTAAGTCCTTGTCATTTCCCTGTTGATATGTACATGTCCATGATCTCATAGCAATTCTTTTATAGCAGATATGTTTCAACTTTGTCAATGCAAAAAATCCAGATAGTTTTTTTGAAAAGTCCGGGTCGATAGGCCAGTTTCATGGTCAATTTGCTGACATTGGTCTCTTGTAGAGAAATATTGTGAAGAATAATCCACTTGAGTCGGCTTCCAAAGCGTCGGCTTAAGAAATATTGGTCTTGAAATACTCATCTGATATTCAGCCGGTTTGAAGTTGTAGAACTTGCCGGTTTAATATTACCAAAATTGCCGGTTTGTAAATATTGATGGCACCGAGTCATAATTTTTGCCGACGCTGGGTCAAAATTATTGATGACGCCGGGCTATGATTGTTGCAGACACCGGGTCATAATGATTGGTGACGCCGGGTCAATCTGATTTGCTCAAAACTGAGAATTCAAAAGTATTTGTCCTTATATCCATGTTACCTGTAGCCTCCAAGTGACGGGTTGTCATGTTTGCATCAACTGGGACTTGTAGTTGTCTTATGCTCACAAAAACTTCAACCGGTGTAGCCCCCATGGGCCGAGTCATTATGCAATAATGAGCAGGGACTTTGTAGATGTAGACTTGAGCAGCGACATGTAGCTCCCAAGGGCCGTCTTAGTAAGATAATATTGAGCGGATACTTTATATATATTTCCTTGAAAAGAATATCATATGCTGTAATCCTCTCCATGGGGCTCGAACCCATGTCCATAAGGTTAAGAGCTTTGTACTCTTCCAACTGAGTAGTGGACCTTTCAATATAATGGATTTAAGACTTGTGTACCTTGAATTTGTTGACAGGAGCAATTGGTAGCCCCCAAGGGCCGGTGAGGGAGTCCTGGATTAGGGGGTCTCCGGACAGCCAGACTATATCCTTTGGCCGGACTGTTGGACTATGAAGATACAAGATTGAAGACTTCGTCCCGTGTCCGTATGGGACTCTACTTGGCGTGGAAGGCAAGCTAGGCAATACGCATATGTATATCTCCTCCCTTGTAACCGACCTTGTGTTACCCTAGCCTCCTCCGGTGTCTATATAAACCGGAGTGTTTAGTCCGTAGGACAACAGACAATCATACCATAGGCTAGCTTCTAGGGTTTAGCCTCTCTGATCTCGTCGTAGATCAACTCTTGTAATACTCATATCATCAAGAACAACCAAGCAGGATGTAGGGTATTACCACCATCAAGAGGGCCCGAACCTGGGTAAACATCATGTCCCCTGCCTCCTGTTACCATCCGCCTTAGACGCACAGTTCGGGACCCCCTACCCGAGATCCGCCGGTTTTGACACCGACATTGGTGCTTTCATTGAGAGTTCCGCTGTGCCATCACCGTAAGGCTCGATGGCCCCTTCGATCATCTGTAACGATGCGGTCCAGGGTGAGGTTTTCCTTCCCGGATAGATCTTCGTATTCGGCCGCTTGACACTGTAGGCCAGTTCGCTTGGCCATCTGGTGTAGACTGAGAGCTACGCCCCTGGCCATCAGGTCAGATTTGGAAACTTGAACTACACGGTCGACATCCACGGAGACTTGATCTTCGACGAATTCGAGCCCATGTCATACGCGCCGCACAGTCACGACGAGCATGATGTAACTCTGCCGTCGGACAATTTTCGGGAGATCGCATCTGCAACTACTTCGGCCATCAATCCAGAGCAAGTCACGCCATTCGAGAGCGGAGGGATAGACCTCGCCATGGAGGCCGCACTCTCAGTGGCGATATAGCCAGATACTGACTTCACCCCTTACGAGAGCCGCATCACCGAACCACTAGATTCTTCTCCGGCCACGGGCTCTGAGCCGCTTACATCATCACCCATCGAATCCGATTGGGCACCGATCATGGAGTTCACCTCCACGGATATCTTTCAGCACTCACCTTTCGGCGATGTGCTAAATTCATCAAGGTCTCTCTCCTTGTCAGAAGAACCTTGGCCGAACTATGTCCGACTATAATGGGATGCGAACGACGAAGAAATTCGCTGCCCACCCACCACCCACTTAGTAGCCACTGTCGACGACTTAACCGACATGCTCGACTTTGACTCCGAAGACTTCAACGGCATGGACGACGATGCAGGAGACGAACAGGAACCACCGCCCACAGGGCGCTGGACCACCACCTCAGCATATGATATATACATGGTGGACACCCCCAAAGAAGGCAATGGCAATGAGACAGTCGAGGATGACCCATCCAAGAAGCAAGCCAAGCGCCAACGTCAGCGGCGCCACTCTAAGTCCCGCCACAACAAAAATAGTGATACTGAAACAAGAGATAATAACAGTCCGGATAGTGCCGAAGACAACAACAATCCCCTCCAGCACGATGTAGAGTCGGAGGACGAACAAGCTAGCCCTCCAGAGCGGGTAGCAGATGGAGAACCGGAGGAGGACAATTACATGCCTCTCTCCAAAGACGAGACGAGCCTCGATGACAAAGAATTTATCATGCCCGAGGACCCTGTCGAGCAAGAGCGCTTCAAGCGCCGGCTTATGGCCACAGCAAATAGCCTGAAGAGAAAGCAGCAACAGCTTCAAGCTGATCAAGACTTGCTAGCACACAGGTGGACCAAAGTCCTTGCGGCCGAGGAGTATGAACTCGAGCGCCCCTCCAAGAGTTACCCAAAACGCAGGTTGCTACCTCACCTCGAGGAGGAAGCATTGAAACCTCATTCACTAGTGTATGATGCGGCTGACCGGCCATGGCGTGGCCGAGCGAGAGAGGTGTTTCAGCCTGAAGTTCAGCATGCACCCCGCCGCCACTCAATCAAAAATACTAAGGCCCGGGACAACACAAGGGACCTGTGAGACGTATTGGATAGTAAGGCAAAAATCGCAAGGTCAATATATGGGTCACGGACACGTGCGCCAACACGGGACGATGATCGTCGCATCAGATACACCAAGAGTAAATCTGGCCGGGCCGAATACAGCAGACAAGATTCATATGAACTGCGTTGAGATATAGCCCGGCACAGAGGTGCCGCACACCCCCTATGCTTCACTGATGAAGTTATGAATCACGAATTCCTGGAGGGTTTCAAACCCGTAGATATCGAATCATACGATGGCACAACAGATCCCGCTGTATGGATTGAGGATTTCCTCCTTCACATCCACATGGCTCACGGTGATGATCCACACGCCATCAAGTACCTCCCACTAAAATTCAAAGGGTCAGCTCGGCATTGGCTGAACAGCTTGCCAGCAGAGTCCATCGACAGTTGGGAGGATCTGGAAGACGCATTTCTTGACAACTTCCAGGGCACTTATGTGCTGCCAACGAATGCTGATGACTTGAGCCACATAACCCAACAGCTAGGGGAATCAGCCAGACAATTCTGGACACGGTTCCTGACTAAGAAAAACCAAATTGTAGACTGTACGGACGCAGAGGCCCTAGCGGCATTCGAGCATAACATCCGTGACGAGTGGCTCGCCCGCCACCTCGACCAGGAGAAGCCAAAATCTATGGCAGCCCTCACAACACTCATGACCCGCTTTTGCGCGGGCGAGGATAGCTGGCTGGCTCGCAGCAACAACACATCGAGGAATCCGGACACCTCGGATACCAAAGATGTTAATGGTAGGCAACGTCGTAACAGACCAAAGCGCCGCAATAACGGCAATAGCACGGAAGATAAGGCAGTCAACACCGGATTCAGAGGCTCTAGATCCGGTTAGCGGAAAAAGACATTTAAAAGAAATACTCCGGCTCCGTCCAGTTTGGATCACATACTGGATCGCTCGTGTCAAATCCACGGCACCCCCGACAAGCCAGCCAATCACACCAACAGAGAATGCTGGGTGTTCAAGTAGGCCGGCAAGTTAAATGCCAAAAACAAGGACAAGGGGCTGCATAGCGATGACGAGGAGGAGCCCCGGCCGCCGAACACAGGAGGACAGAAGGGGTTTCCCCCACAAGTGAAGACGGTGAACATGATATACGCAACCCACATTCCCAAGAGGGAGCGGAAGCGTGCACTAAGGGACGTCTATGCGATGGACCCCGTCGCCCCAAAGTTCAACACATGGTCTGCTTGCCCGATCACCTTTGATCGCAGGGACCACCCCACTAGCATCCGTCATGGCGGATCTGCCGCACTGGTCCTAGACCCCATCATTGATGGATTTCACCTCACTTGAGTCCTTATGGAAGGCGGCAGCAGCCTGAACCTGCTCTATCAGGATACAGTGCGAAAAATGGGTATCGATCCCTCGAGGATCAAACCCAGCAAAATCACCTTTAAAGGCGTCAGCCCAGGTGTAGAGGCCCATTGCACAGGCTCAATCACACTAGAAGTGGTCTTCGTATCACCGGACAACTTCCGAAGCGAAGAGTTAATCTTCGATATCGTCCCATTTCGCAGTGGCTATCACGCACTGCTCGGACGGACAACATTTGCAAAATTTACTGCAGTGCTGCATTACGCATACGACAAGATCAAGATGCCAGGACCCAGGGGGGTCATAACAGTAAATGGAAACACAGAACGCTCGCTCCGCATGGAAGAGCACACTGCGGCCCTTGGAGCAGAAGCACAAAGCAGCCTTTTAAGGCAGACCACTGATTCGGCGTCACAGCCCCCGGACACCTTCAAGCGAGCCTGGAACAAGCTGCAACAGGATCGCCTGGCACGATCAGAGCTCTCCTAGCAATTCGGCCCCCGTCCCAGTCCCAGTCAAGAGACGAAATCTGTGCCGCGCGTACATAACTACACACTGAAAAATACCATGGACATAGGCAGGGGCACGATCAGGACACGCCCCGCAATGTGGCTTAACCGCCCTAGGGTCTGTATACCTTTATCATTCCTTTTCTCTTTCAGGGCATAACTCTCTGGAAGCCCTTTCCGCAGTACGATTGCGGACACATTCCGGAGGCAACAACCAAGACGGCAAGAAGCTAAGATGAACACGGGAACCCCGAGGTGGTCTCTAATGATATTTGATATACCCGTTTTTACTATCTATGCGCAGCTTGCCCTGGGATATGACATTTCGAATTGTCCTACTTTATTCTTATTGCACTACTTGTACCAGTACGCTTCAACGTATTATTTAAATAGCAATGCATATCATTAATCTATCATTGCATTATTTAAGTTCTTTTCTCTTTCTCTTATATGTCCATCCGCACCCGCATGTTCGGGTATGGTCAGTTCGCCAGGGGCTCTCGTTTACCCCATAATATGGCGCAAGAAGTCTGAACACTTTTGATAGTGCGGCACCCCGAACTTATAGCATTATATGCATCAGCTCCGAATCATGTCTTTGGTCAAATGTTGGGTTCGCCCGGCTCCCATGCTTTGGTACCTTACGTTCCACTATATCGGCTAAGGTAGCGGTGGGAGAACTATTGCGATTGTGTCCCGGTTCTTTCGGACGACCACCTCAGTACAGAAAGCCGAAAACTGACTGTCATGATAAGGAAAGAGACTGGTCACTGTTCGAGAGGTCTCAAGTCCTTAAAGACTTTTTCCTCTTAGGGCGAGGAGTCGGCCTTGTCCGGCTTAGGCATGTACAGCGCCCCAAATTCGGCCCTCCGAATACCAGGGGCTTCGCCAAAATTTAAAATTATATACTTCTATGGCTAAGTGAGAGTGATAAAGCATTATAATCTGATTGCCTGGTTCGTTGCGCTGAACACCTCCCTTGAAGGGCCCAAAATTGGGGTAAAGAGTGCTCATTTTATCCCGAACACCCTAGTACTAGCTACATGGGGGCAGAAGTCGACGACTGGCCAACTCTTAGATTTTATAAACGGCCGCACATAAGGTAATATTTTAAATTAAGAAAGTGTCACATGGCGCAAATGAACTTGTTTCATATTACAGGATCACATGAGCATGTTCATTAACAATTACATCCTTGGCACACTCATCCGCCACTAGGAGGGAACCCTTCAGGACACTCTCATAATAATTCTCGGGGCAGCGATGCTCCTTGCCCTCCGGCGGCCCCTCCTTCACCAGCTACATGGCGTCCAACTTCGCCCGGGCAAAAGCCCTGCGTGCACCCTCGATGCAGACGGACCGCTTTATGACTTCAAGCCGTGGGCAGGCTTCCACAAGCCGCCTCACCAGACCGAAGTAGCTGTCGGACAGGGGCTCGCCATGCCACATCCGGACTATAAGGCCCCTCATGGCCTGTTCGGCTGCCTTGTGAAACTCGACCAACTGCTTCAGCTGGTAGCTCAAGGGCACGGGGTGTTCGGTCCTAGTATACTGAGACCAGAACAACTTCTCCGTCGAGCTCCCCTCCTCAGCTCGGTAAAACTCCGCGGCATCCAGTACACTGCGGGGAAGATCTGCAAACGCTCCTGGAGAGCTCCAAACTCGGGTAAGAAAATGGAAAGTCTCCTTCACGTGCTTGCTTTGCATAATGAATGCCTTACCCGCTGCTATCTTCTTCACCGCGTCAATCTCCTGGAGGGCCTTGTGGGCTTCGGCCTTGGCGCTCCCGACGCTTTCAAGCACCTGCGCGAGCTCGGACTCTCGCGTCTTAGAGTCAAGCTCCAAGGACTCGTGCTTTTTGGCGAGAGCCTCGAGCTCTTGCTACACCTCGCCTACTCGGGCTTCTTGCTTCTCCCGTTCAATGTGCTCCTTGGCCGCTTTGTATTCGGCCTCAGACAACGCCTTCCTCAGGGTCGCCACGTTGGTCGTGGCCCCTGGCAAACCCATGATGATCCTATTACTTTACACATGAACTTCATTTTGAATATATAGACAAAGGTATTGCTTACCTTTGTTCTCCTCGAGCTGCCTCTTGGTAAGGCCGAGCTCGGTTTGGGACCGCTCCAGGTCCTGCTTCAGTGCAGGGACCTCTGCAGTACGTGCCGCCGCGGCCAGCAGTGAAGCCTGCACATACACATAGATACATTCTGATTAGATTCCTGAGTCATCATTTGATCCTCTATTTGGCTTTTCTTCTTGAACTCCGAACAGAGCATCAGGGGCAACTATCTATGCGGTAATATTTTCTTATATATGTATATTTTGATTACTTACCTCAAAGCCTGTTAGGAGGCTGGCGCAAGCTTCAGTCAGCCCATTTTTGGCAGACTGAACCTTCTCGACCACCGCACTCATGATAGTGCGGTGCTCTTCGTCGATGGAAGCACTGCTAAGCACTTCCAGCAAGTTTTCTGGTGCCTCTGGATGGACAGAGGACACTGGCACGGACGGTTGGCCCCCCTTAACGGGGGACCGCCTGCCGGAGTCCGGAACCATCGAAGGTTCTGGCGCAGTGTCCGGCTGGGGGCCGAACTCGGAGCCCGTAGGAGCCTCGCTCCCTTGGTACCCAGGGTCTGGGAAGTCGCCCCGAGGCGCCCCCAGGACCACCTCCCCTTGGCTTGGTGCCTTTTGAGACAACACCTCGGTGTTGACCGTAGGGCGAGGGGTCGAAGCAGTCGGGAGAGAACCACTGTTCATATCCGACGAGTCCAAAGAGCCGCTCGACGAGGATACGTCGAGATGAGCTCGGGACAGACTGCATAATCATGTTCGGCATGAGGAGAGGCAGTGCAATAAAACATACCGTGAAGTACTATGGTGTCCGAACACTTACGACTTCGCCAGGGGCTTGACCCTGGGTAGCCACTCGTCGGCGCCGTCGGCGGCCGTCGTGGCGCAGTCCGGAGGGAGGGTCCTTCCCTTCTTGGACCCTTCGGCCTCCCCGAATTGGTCGGCCTTCCTTTTCTTGTCTCCCCCGGCTGGGGGGAGAACTTTTCTCCTCCTCCTCCTCCTCCTCGTTTCCGTGGGAGGAGTGCGTGTCGGAGTCATCGGACGATGAGTCCGATACAACCTTGCGCCGGAGACCCTTGCGGGTCCCCGCGGCCTTCTTATTGGCCTTCTTTGCCGGCACCTCGTAAGGTGCCGGAGTCAGCATCTTCATTAGAAGAGTGTCTGCAGGATCTTCGGGCAAATGGGCTGGGAAATCAAGCTGCTACGCCGTCTTTATCCAGTCCTGTTAATGACATGGAAGCTTAGATCCTGCACATAACTAAACCGGGGCAAATAAATAACCTGAGAGATATAAAACCCTACCGGATTGGCGCGGCGCTTTGCGCTGAGTCTGCGGTCCTCGGTGAGGGAGGGAGGAATCTTGGCGCTCTTGAACAACACCCTCCAGACGTCCTCATGCGTCATGTCATAGAGCTCTCCTAGCGTCTGCTGCTTGGCCGAGTCGAACTCCCACAAATCAAATGCCCGTCGTTGACACGGAAGGATCCGGCGGAAGAGCATAACCTGGACCACGTTGACAAGCTTTATTTTCTTGTTCGTCATGTTCTGGATGCAGGTCTGGAGTCCGGTCAGCTCTACCGATGAACCCCAGGACAGGCCCTTCTCTTTCCAGGAGGTGAGCCACGTGTGGACTCCAGATCGAAATTTGGGGGCCGCCACCCAGTTGGAGTCGCGCGGCTCGGTGATATAGAACCACCCCGATTGCCAACCCTTTATGGTCTCCACATAGGAGCCTTCGAGCCAGGTGACGTTAGGCATCTTGCCCACCATGGCGCCTCCACACTCTACCTGCTGGCCGACCACCACCTTCCGTTTGACATTAAAAGTCTTCAGCCACAGGCCGAAATGGGGCTTGATGCGGAGGAAGGCCTCGCACACGACGATAAACACCGACATATTGAGGATGAAATTGGGGGCCAGATCGTGAAAATCCAGCCCGTAGTAGAACATGAGCCCGCGGACGAACGGGTGGAGGGGAAATCCCAGTACGCAGACGAAGTGGGTAAGAAAAACTACCCTCTCATGGGGTTCGGGCATCGGGATGATCTCCCTTGCATTTAGCAGCCGGTGCGCGATGTCCGCGGCCAGATAATCGGCTTCCCGTAACTTTTTGATGTTCTCCTCGGTGACGGAGGAGACCATCCACTTGCCTCATGCTCCGGACATGCATGGAGTGGTTTGAGAAGAAGAACGCGAGCTTGGGCGCTACAGCTCGAGTATGCGGGAATGGGTACGCAAGGAGGAAGAAGGTGTGGCTGAAAAGAGTAAATCCTTTTCCCTTTATAAGGGCGGAAGAGGTGATGTGTCTCCCCACTTGCCTAGTAAAACCGCTTATTCCCCAGGCACTGTAATTAATGGCGCAGTTGGGTTACGCACGTCTGTATTGATGAGAATCCCATGATAAGGAGAACACGATCTCTGCTTTGACAAGACGTGTCAAGAAAACCGCCTCGCGATATGTGCGGTGCTGGTTGAGAAAAACAGTTCGAATAATGACCGGGCACTGGCGTGATGTCATGCTGTCAAAACGTGTCAGTAGATTAGATTGGTGGAAATATTATTCTCTCTATGGTGGTATGTGGAACTTGTTTTGCAGGGCGGACACTATCCTTGTGTTCAAACTCTTCCATGGAGTATTTGGAGGAGGAACCCGTCTTGCAATGCCAAAGACAATACTGCGCGCCGGATTTATCGTCATTGAAGCCTGGTTCAGGGGCTACTGAGGGAGTCCTGGACTAGGGGGTCTCCGGACAGCCGAACTATATCCTTTGGCCCGACTGTTGGACTATGAAGATACAAGATTGAAGACTTCGTCCTGTGTCCGGATGGGACTCTACTTGGCGTGGAAGGCAAGCTAGGCAATACGGATATGTATATCTCCTCCCTTGTAACCGACCTTGTGTAACCCTAGCCCCCTCCAGTGTCTATATAAACTGGAGGGTTTAGTACGTAGGACAACAGACAATCATACCATAGGCTAGCTTCTAGGGTTTAGCCTCTCTGATATCGTGGTAGATAAACTCTTGTAATACTCATATCATCAAGAACAACCAAGCAGGACGTAGGGTATTACCTCCATCAAGAGGGCCCGAACCTGGGTAAACATCGTGTCCCCTGCCTCTTGTTACCATCCGCCTTAGACGGACAGTTCGGGACCCCCTACCCGAGATCCGCCGGTTTTGACACCGACAGCCGGCTCGTTACAATGTGATGACTCGGGTATTTAATAAGGCCAATAAAAATGACTTTGCATTAGCCCCCAAGTGCCATTGTGCATGCTGGCAGTGACATGGGACTTGCATATTTGATGTAATCTCAACTTGAATAATGTAGCCCCCAAGTGCTGAGTAGTAAGCCTACAGCGACTCGGGACTATTCCTTCCATTGTAGAATAAATTATATCCATTGATAAAATAATATCCATTGCACTGAAGCGACTTTGAAAACCTCAATCGTAATATTGGTTATTGATAACCATAATAAAAAATCCAGCCATGTTGGCTATTAAAGATTTGAATAATATAACCCGGTTTGAAAAACTGGTTCCTGTGATATTGAATCGTACTGCCGGTTTAGGTTACCTATGCAGTAAGGGTGATAACCCAATCTTTAGAAGCCAAAAACTTCCAAATGTGTATGATTGTCATATATGGTGCCTTATCATCCAAAGTTAAGCCGAGTTAATCGAAACCACATATATGCTTCAGATATGAACAAAAAGTCTCAAGACAAACCCAAAAGACTGTTTTCAAAACACTTAAGCAAAATAGAAAGAAGAATTTGAAGTTTCTGATTCGAATACGATCAGTAAACTAGACAAAGGGGTTAAGCTAGGATTCTAATACGATCATGTAGCCCCCAGTGGATTTGGCGTTGCGCCGATCAAGAGGGTACCGACACCTATGTTCTCTTTGGTTCGCATACGACCTATGTTTGAACAGGAAGCCCCCAAATGACCTTGAGAGTTTTTTAATGACTCTGATTCGAATACGATCAAAGTCGGACCCAAATGGGGTTAAGCTATTATTCGAATACGATCAAGAAGCCCCCTAGTGGGTTTGGCATTGCGCCGATCAAGAGGGTACCGACAGCTATGTTCTCCTTGGTTTGAATATGACCTATGTTTGAACAGGAAGCCCCCAAATGACCTTGATATTGTTTTAACGTCACCGATTCGAATACGATCAAAGTCAGACCCAAAAGGGGTTAATCTAGATTCAAATACAATCATCCCACAACGATCTTTTGATGCAGGATACCTATGTTTGAGTTGTGCCTTGCAACAGACTCTCTTTGGTCCCTTTAATTTTTCCTGAGAACCCGAGCTTTGCGAGAGATAAATTCTTCTTGAACCGGGATTTTGAACCGGATATTGAGAGTTTCAAAGCTTTGTGGGAGACAGGTTTACCTTGAGCCGGATTTTAAACCGGATATTGAGAGCTTCAGCGCTTTGTGGGAGACATATTTCCCTTGAACCGGATTTTGAACCGGAATCCTTCTTTTTAAGCCGTAAATTTTTTGACGGCCTTTAAATATTTGCCAATAAGGCAGTAGCCTCTGGGGCCGGGTTATTTTTCCCTCTAATGATCCGGAGTTCTTGAATCTGCTTTAAATCGGCAATCATTTATTGTGCCATGTTATCGTAGCCCCCGAGTCTCAAGGCGACTCGAGGAGTTGTCTTGAGATTCTCCATATTTGACCGTGATATAGACCTGTATGAGTCAGTCAACAGCTTAGTGATATAACTTGTCCTACATTGGAGAACTTGCAAGCCAGAGTAATTGCTCTTTTAAACAAAATCAATATATAATATAAAAATATACTAGATGGATTTCACCTGATATGTTAAACCAGAAATTATCCACCACGGTTGATGATCACCATGGTGAAGCTGAAATCAATCACGAGCGAGTCGGGCGTGGGAAACAGACAGATGAGTCGGCCGCAAAGTTGTAAGCCGGTGCGGACGAGCAAGTTGTCCTCCTCGTTGTAAGCCGGCGTGGACGCGTGAACCGGTCGCAAGGGCGGACGGGCGAGTCGTCCGTGTTGTTTGTATGGCGGCATGGACGGGTGAGTCGGTCGGCCTGTTAATGCAAACTGATGTTTGTGAATGACAGATGATCTGTACGCCGCGTCAGAGGAGGCTTAATATAATCTCGGCGGTTCAGGCAGACCGGCGACTCCCGGCGGCTCAACATAGCAGAGGCAGCTCAATGTGGCCCCGGCGGTTTAACGCGGCAGCGACGGTCATGTTGGAATGAATCCTTTTCAGAATTGTTTTTGTATTGACACTTTTTTTGTTCGAGGGGCAGCCAACTTAATTAAAATAGCACAAGTGTCGTCATTGGTCTTGAGCCTTTGGAATTTGGTATTCCACTTGTGCAGCACCTTGCTAGGAGGCTCCTCAAAAATCTGTGCAAACTATAGTAATGCGGCAGTGAAGAGTGCTGCGGCGGCTCGGCGGGACAGCAGCAGTGGGCGGTCCGTGGCGGCGACTCAAAGCCTGGTCGGCGCGGCGGCTCTGCAGCGGCTCACGGCAGCGGCTGTGGACTCAGTAGGGACCGGGTCTTCGTGCAACCATGGCAGTAATTTTATGCAGCTCGACGGCGCGCGACAACGACGGTTGAGCAAGGAGAGGTCAACAGAGACGCAGTAAGGCGTGGCAGAAGCAACGCTCGCAGGCGTCGGGTCAAAAATGCAGCGGCTTGTTGAGAGCGGCTCATTGCAGTAGACGACGGTGGTGGTCGGCGACTTTACACTATATGTGGCGGCTTAGTGCGGGGATGGGTGGCCGGCGACTCAAGGCCGCGGCGGCGACTTGAAGCAGGCCGACCGCAACGGCGGTTTGGAACACCGGCGGGGGCGGCTTGGAAGCCGCGACGGTTGTAGCATAAGCATACTGGTGAGACGGTGGCTCAGTAGAGGCTCCAGCGGGACAAGGCGGCTCAATGCGGGATAGCCCGAAGGGCGACCAGGTGGCTCATGGCGCTAGGCGACTTTCCCCTGAAGCTGACCGCGCGACAGCGGTTCGTAGCACAGAGGCCGAGAAGAACCATGGCAGACACGGAACGGCAGCAGAGGAAAGCGAAACATGATTCCTCCTCCGGGCCGTGGCGTTTACTGCATGTGTCTCATATTTCATGATTTGATCTCTTTTTATATAACGCATGCACGCATTGTTATATCGCGTTGTGCAGTCTTTTTTCTTGTGACCTAGTGATTCTGCAGGGCTTGACTTGATGGGAGGTGTGGCAGCAGCGGCAATAGCTTGTATTTGGGCACGACTGCCCCAGTACATGCGGCTCAGCGGCTATGCTATCTGTTATATTAGCACCGTAGTACTATTTACAGTGCGTAGCAGATCGTGTTGGCGCCGCTTCTATCTTCCTCTCTCTCGCTGCACCTCCCGCTTGTTCTCTCTCTGACACAACGAATAAGAAGATGAAGGGGGAAGAAGGATGCTGGACACATGTGTTTCCCGGAGCACGTACTCCGCCCGCCGCACGAACGATGTTGTATTCCACGAGCACGAACTCGTTCACCCCAGGCTACATCGCTACAACACCTTGACGCACACACTCGCGCTCAGATTTACATCAATACAGGAAGGGCTTTTATACCCAGACTTGTGCACACACACACTACACGCACGCGCGCATTACCCGGCTACCACACAGCCACTAAACATTGCATACACGCATCACACCCAGGCACTAACTAACCCACGATCAAACTCCATGAAGCTCCGGCCGCGCGCACGACGCGGCTGCCTCCAACTGACTCCAACGGCCGCTACCAACAGCCGCAGCGCCCAGCCGCCATCTACATGATCAAGATTAATGCTGACAATTTCCCCCCATAATCTTGACATGGATCATCGTCGACCGCCACGGAGAACGCCCTTCTTCATCTTCGGCGACACACGCCGCACCTTCTCTTCCTGGCGCACCAACGGCCTTGATTACCTCGAGCTCGAACTCAACTCCAGGCTATGATACCAATTGTTGGCGCCGCCTCTGTCTTCCTCTCTCTCGCTGCACCTCCTGCTCGTTCTCTCTCTGACACAACGAAGAATAAGATGAAGGAGGAAGAAGGATGCTGGACACAGGTGTTTCCCGGAGCACGTACTCCGCCCGCCGCATAAACGGCATTGTATTCCATGAGCACGAACTCGTTCACCCCAGGCTACATCGCTACAACACCTTGACGCACACACCCACACTCACGTTTACATCAATACACGAAGGGCTTTTATACCCAGACTTGTGCACACACACACTACACGCACGCACGCATTACCCGGCTACCACACAGCTACTAAACATTGCATGCACGCATCACACCCGTGCACTAACTAACCCATGATCAAACTCCATGCAGCTCTGGCCGCGCGCACGACGCGGCTGCCTCCAACTGACTCCAACAGCCGCAGCGCCCAGCCGCCATCTACATGATCAAGATTAATGCTGACAGATCGTCTCAAGCTCCTTGAGTCAAGAACCCCCTAGAGAGTTGCTATGTCGTTGTCATCTCAGGACTTGAGCCAGTAAAAAATACACGATAGCGGATTTGGATAGGTCTCGGCCACAATCAATCTCGGCGACTTGGCTTCTTCGTAGTGCAGCTCATCTGAAACCGACCCGGATGTTTTCTCTGGTCACGTGCGGCTCAAGATGGCAACGGGCCCCGAAACCCGCGTCCCCGCGGGTTTTTATCCTATTAGGGGACGGAGATGGGCATCTTTTCATCCCCGCGGGGCTGTTGTTGGGCGCATTATACAACCCGACACGTTTCATGGGTTTGCACCCGTTTCGGTAGTCCCCGAACCCGAAACCAGGCAAACCCGGCAAAATACATTTTTTTTACTGAAATATGCTCCTGTTTGTTGCTGAAATATGCTTATCTTCGTTGTTGAAATGGGCTATAGTTGTGCTGAAATAGGCTTCTTTTAGCTGATGTTATTCCTCAGTATTGTGCTGAAATTTGCAGTTGTTTTGCTGCTGAAATATACTATGTTGCTGCTGAAATGATATCATTGTTGCTACTATGTTATGTTTGCTGCCTCCGAAATATACTATGTATGTTGTTTAACTCTGCTAAAATACACTCTATATAGCTGTTGAACCATCTACTATTGTTTTTTGTTGAAATTTGCTCCAGTTATGCTGCTGAAATGTGCTTGTTTTGCTATTCAAATGTTATTTTTTTGTCGCCACTATGTTTGTTTAAATATTTTTATTTTCTCATGGGTTCCCCGTGGGTTCCCTGAAACTCGATGGGTTTAGGGGACGGGCGAAAAACTAGCCCCGCACATGGTGATGGGGACGGGGATGGGTTTGCGATTTTCTCGTGGGGATGGGTTCGGGAAGGCAAAACCCGATGGGTTTCGTCCCCGTTGCCATCTGGACGTGCGGCCGTACAACAGTGAAAAATCAAATTCGACGGATCGTCCAGCGACGCCTGCGGCGACGCATGCAATCGTAATATTTTCAATCCCGTATATAAAAAATCATAAACGATAAACTTGCTAGCTCTACCCGAGGTTGACTCAGGTTGGGCTGTCTTTGAACGATTATTTTGCGCCGGCTCTTCTTCATGCGACCAATTGCGAGCTTCTCGATCCCTGAGAAAGATCCCTTCAAGAACTCAACACCATCGTGCGCGAGCCCCACGGTGGGCGCCAACTGTCGTGGAATTGTCACGGTAGATGTCCTAGTGTGAGGACTTAGTCGTGAGGCCAACGCATCTTTGTAGTAGCTTGAGAGGGGTTGAGCGGAATCGAGAGACGCAACAGAAGACAAGAATTTAGACAGCTTCGGGCCCCGGGAAACATCGTCCGGCAATAGCCCTACATGCTGTTTGTGGCTAGATCTCCTTATGCTCATGAGAGCTTCGCCGCATAAGTCGGCTCCCCCTTTGTGTCTAGCCCTAGAGATTGTTTTTTTTTCTTGTCCCTCTTTGGGGAGCCCTGCCCCTCCTTATATAAGTTCAAGGGGCGGGTTACATGACTAGTCCTAGTAGGATTAGGATTACTCTATTACAACTGGAGTCCTAGTCTTGCTTCCTTAGTAGGAGAATATTCCTTATGTCTTTCCTCGTAAGTCGTCCCATCATCACATGAACCGGCCTTCTGGGCCTTGGGCCTTGTCATCCATCTGACCCGCCGTTGTGGTCATCAGTAAGTCACCAAATACTCGTCGGGTCTCTGTGAGCCGCCAAGTCTGGCCGGGTCATTCCGCGGGGTATATCCCCGATAGGCGCCTATCATCATAATGTCGGGGCACATATGACTCGCCCCTCGAAGGGGGCGTAGGCACTCGACGGCAGTCATCACGGTCGAGCCGATGATCGTGCTGCTCGTGGTTTCGACCCAAGTACTGTCCTTGGAGATGCCCACGACCCTGACGCCGTGGAGGCGATCTTGGGCTGTGAGCCGACTGGACTGTGTCAGCCACCACAGATCTGATATAAATTTTGTTACGCGACTGAGACACTCCAGTGTTCTGCTCTCTTGCTGCCCGGAGCAACGCTCTGATCTGCATCAAACCTCTTCCAGCCTCCGACTGGGACGGCTGAATAGATTCTGCTATAAGGGCCGCAACTGTAAGATTCTGAACCGGAGTGCGGTATACCTGTGGTTCAGGCGGGAATAGTTGTTGCTGCCGTCGACTGGACTCAGGGACCTACCGCCGGGCACATTCGTCGAGTGCATGCTGAAGGTTCTCCAATCGAGTGCGCTCAGCCAAAGTGGACAGGCGCGCTGCCTCCAAGGCCCGAGCCTCAGAGGTCTCTCCAACAATGGGCGTGTGGAGCGCCTCCACATTGCGGCGGTGAAGTTCTTCCCTTTGGTGAGAAGAGAGGGTTTCGGGGTGGTACTCCTCGTGAACGCACGACGGATCGCCGCCATCGTCGCCACCACCGTTGCGATGCATGCCAGGCGGGCTACGCGGCGTGTCAACCATCAGGACTTCTGCCACAGGGTCGCTACTGTCGCACTCGGATTGGATCTCGACGGAGCCAGTCAACAAGTCGAACAGGCCATAGAGAGATTCGTCGTGCTCGATTTCTGCGACTTGAGGGGTGGCCGACTGACGTGCCACCGCATGTTTCACCCACTGCTGAAGCCGTGACCGACTGGATCGCTTGCGACGACGAACAGCGGGGAGAGAAGACACCCCGGGAGACAACCGATACTGCCATAGAAGGACGCCACGAACGCACGCGTGAAAGTGCGTCGCCCCGCAGATGGAGAGTGTCTCGAAGTCGAGGGGAGCTTCCTGCAGCCAAGCGGGGTCATCGGTGATGAAAACGAGTGCGCCGAGACAGATCTCGCGGCTCTCAGCCAAACCTCCACCGGAAACCATGATGATAGGACTCGGAGAAATCGCAACCTCACCGGAAACTCGCTAAGACACCTGCCCCACGGTGGGCGCCAATTGTCGTGGTTCTAAGTCTGACAGTAGAATGGGGGTAGGCATGAGGAGGCAAGATACTAGCTACGGTGAAGTTGTGCACGCAAGATTTACGAGTTCTAGCTCTTCTCAGAGGAAGTAACAACCCTATGTCTCGGTTCCCGAAGGCTGGTCGATTGGATTATGCGTGAAGTTATAGGGGGTGCGAACTCTTGTCCCAAAGGAGGGGTGGCTTATATAGAGTGCATCAGGACCCCAGCCATCCCCCGTTACATAAGGTTTAATGTACATAAAGAGGGGACGTTACATAAGGTTTAATGTACATAAAGAGGGGACGTTATTGGTAACGTCAGCATTATAGTCATACAATGATCATTAAGACTATGGAGTGAATGTCTGACCGTTTCCATCCAGAGTGACCTTAGATCTTCTGTACTCCAAGTGGTTTCTGATATGGTCGAATGATTATATCATGGTCGAATAGAATTGGGTTGTCCGAGTGGAACTCATGGTCGAGTTAGTTGCATCCTGAGGTGATTTGAGTCAGTAGAATTTGCTGTCCTTTGAATGTCTTTGACTGTAGGGCAGTGCCCTTGGGACGGGTATCTAGATCAGGCCTATTACCCTACCCTAGGTACATGTCAAAGACAGCGCCTACCCCCCTAAGACGCACATGTGAGCTCATGGCTCTCCCTAGCTCTTTTGGCCTCTTCTCGTACCTCCTAGGGTCCTTTCTGGTGCAGAAAAAATCATCGTTAAGTTTCATCACATTTGGACTTCGTTTCATACTATTTTTCTGAAAAGCCAAAAAAACAAGCAAAAAACAAAAACCGGCATTGGGCGTTGGGTTAATAGGTTAGTCCCAAAAGATGATATAAAATAGCATATAAATACATATAAAGCATCCAAGATTGATACTATAATAGCATGGAACAATAAAAAATTATAGATATGTTGGAGATGTATCACCCTCCATAATCGATTCCCCCTTCATCAGAGTACTGAAAAAGGCCTCTAGATGGGGTTATGGAAGAACAGAAGGTTGCGATGGTGGAAAAGTGTTTCGGGTGGCTCTCTGTTGGTATGGGAATATTTGAGAATTTATAGAGGTGGAATTAGTTCAAACGTTGTTGTGTGGGCTCCACGAGCTAAGAGGACGTGCCTACCCCCCTATGACGTGCTATGTGAGCTCGTGGCTCTCTTGTAGCTCATCTGGCCTCCTCCCGAACCTTCTAGGGTCCCTTCTTCCAGAAAAAATCATCATAAAGTTTCATCGCGTTTGGACTTAATTTGGTACTGTTTTTCCTGAAAAGCAAAAAAAAACAAGCAGAAAATAGAAACTCGCACTGGGCTCTAGGCTAATAAGTTAGTGCCAAAAAATAGTATAAATAGCATATAAAGCATCCAAGATTGATAATATAATAGCATGAAACAATAAAAATTATAGATACGTTGCAGACATATCAAACTGCTAGGTGGGAGAGTGGAACGCTTAGTGCCCCCGATCTCGCTATTTGCATAGTGCACTGTTCAGTGGTATGAGCCATAGTTTGGCAGCTATTATTGCACGCCGTCTGCATACATACTAACATGTCCAGGGATATTATTTGTGGGGGTATTTATGCTACTTGCCTTGCTCGACACTTTAAACTTGCAATCAGGCTTTGCGAGGATAATCATCTACCTAAGAAAACCTAAATTACGAGTGCATGGTTGATCGTGATTTTATTGACAGAGGTGCCCCATTTTATCAGTATGACCTGGTATTCAGCCAGTGCACCCGTGATATTGTTACTTTGCATGCCCCTTCCCTATTTGACCTTTCTAGGGGAAGGTACAATATATTGCGAGAGGAAATAATCACGTATAGCAACGAGTTGGCGACATCAATTGAGGTCAACCTTTGGGATGACCGGTTCAGACCACCGACCTAGTTCCTACCTAGACTTGAGGGATTTTTCAATTGGCATCGACCAAATTAGGTCAAAATCCTAAACTTGGGGGAGTGCATATTCTCACCCACATTTGATTTCATGTTCACACATTTATTATACTTGTCGATGTTCATCATTTTCATTGTATATCCGTGTTTCACATGTATTTGCTTTCTTTTGTGTGTTTGAAAAACTCAAAATATTTCTAGCTTCTTTTTTATTTTCTTTCTTTCGTTTGTTAGCTAGTGTTTATTAAAAAGAAAACACAAAAGTATTTCTTGTTTCTTCTTTCGTTGGTTGGGAGTTCTTCGGTGTAAATATTTTCTCATTTTTTGGATTCCTTCTTTTTTCGCTTTCTTTAGAAAGACCAAAAACTCCAAAATTATTTTGGTGTGCTTTTTTGAACTCTTTCCATTTGTTGAAACATTCAGGTAAGAACAAAAAGATTTATCTTATTTCTGTTGCGGTTTTTCTTCATTGTTTGTTTTGCTCTTTTCTTCTTTTATGTTTCTTTGAAATTCTCCCGTGTCCCGTCGAATGTTGTTTCAAAAGGAGAAGACATCAAAAATAATTTTAAAAAATGGGCGCTTATGTGCTTAAAATGTTTTAATGAAAAAAATTACATAAATGCCATAAATGCTCTTTTCAAAACCTTAAAATGTTTTAACTATGAAATTGCATATTCAATTTACAAACCATTTTAACTTTTTACTGTATATCATTGAGAGATACGATACTAGATCCCATATATGTATGTTTCAATGAAAAAATATCATTTCAAAAGTTGCCCCCTAAAATTAACAAACTTCCCTTGGCATTAGTATTAAAATTTCGAGTGGCAACTTTGATACAAACATGGTGGCAAGTTAGACACGACGCAATGCCAACTTTATTTATTGTGTGGTCACAGCAAATCCACCTTAAAATTTGAGACCTAGTAGGAAATGGCGTTGTCGTTGTGTTGATATCAAACTTGCCACATGGTAAGGCAACTTTCATAACAATACAATGGCAACTTTATTAATCATGGGATAGCAACTTTAGGGGCGAAAAAAAGGTTTGTCGGAACATACCCAAGAGGGATCTGCTAGGAAGCCCTCAATGATAAGAAGGTAAGTATGAAAACAGATTATGAATCGGCATATGTTTTAGTCCATAGAGCACTTTTTTTAAAATTGTACCCTCCTTACATCATCACATGCATGCATACAACTTTGTGTGCAAATGCATGCTTTACTCAAAAAGCATTTCCTATCGAACGGTCCCTTGTTAGTATTTTCGTTAAATAATCATTGATACATTTGTTTACATCTCTATTACTAGTGGAGAGTTGGCATGTTTGTCTCACCTCCCATCGCTCTATCCATACTGGTTTTTTCCTATCCGTACGTGCATTACACACTGATATTTGGTACGATATTTTTTGCGTTTTAATTTTGTGATTAGTGCTGCCATTGATATTTGGTATCATATTAACATGATAAACATGTAGAGCGCTCACTATTGGAACAACCTGAGTTGTTGGATTAATATAATTTGATGGCCAAGATTAGTTGGATCTGCTCTTTGGATCTTTTTATATTAGTATAGATATAGATAAAAAAAATGAATCAATTTGCTCGCCTCTCCATGTTGATTTTTCCCTGCCCCCTACCTTGGTTTTTTTCCTCCACACCCTTGGTTTGCAATAATGTAAGCCGAAAATGTGCTTTCCTTTCCTTCTCCTACTAGAAGTCATGCCCTGAATTAACTCAATCAAATCTTATCAGAACTATATACTGCATTAACTCAATCGGATAAAATCAAATATTATCAATATCTCAACCAAATCAATAATTTCTTGCCTTCACGTGACCATATCCAAATCAAATCAAATCAAATCTTACCAAACCTCAACTAGATCAAAACTTTAATTTCCTTCCCTACCTATATTCAAGTCAAATCAAATCAAACCTTATACAAATTTACAATATCTCTACTATTAAAGGAGAGTTTGTACGTCTGCCTCACCTTCCACTGCCTCATCAACACCATTTCCCTCCGACTAAAAACCGAATAGGTTCGCTCGACCCTCCCTGTTGGTTTTTCCCCTACTTTAGTTTTTCTCTCTAGGCCCCCTGGTTTGCAAAAATCTAATAAAAAATGGTGTTTTTCTTTCATTTCCTACTAAAAATCATGACATGCACCAGCTCACTAAAAGCTTAGCAAAACCATGAACTGCATTAACTCAATCAAATCAAATCAGATCAAATCTCATCAAAACCTCAACTTGATCAATATTTTCCTTGCATCTAGTAACCATATCCAAATCAAATCTTTCCAAAATCTCAACTAAATCAAAATTTTGATTGCCTTCCCGTATTCATACTCAAATCAAATCAAATCAAATCTTACCAAAATCTAGAATATCTCTACTATTAAAATGTAATTGGTACATGCACCTCGCCGCCAACCGCCCCATCCATGAGGGTTTTCCCCTCCCACTGAAAATCAAATCGATTCACTCGGCCCTCCCTTTGGTTTTTCCCCGCCCGGCTTTGGTTTATTTCTCATATTGCCCCCTGGTTTGCAATAATCTAAACCAAATCGATGTTTTCCGTTCCTTGTATAATTGGTCTATGGTAATTATATTTACCTAATATCAACGTACATTCAATATCTTTCCTAATTTTAGCATGCAATGCAATTAATTTCTTTTCTGATATAGCGTGCATTCCACGTACACGATTACAAGTTTGGTAAAAAATAAAGCAATTCCTAAAACACCAAGCAAGACAACACTATAAAAGTGCCACAATTACTTCAGGAACATGCCGTGCACAGACGTATCATCACATATCCCATCCTCTTGAGTCTGGATTTGTTGAAGACATGAAGTATTGCCAAGTAACACTCCTCCTGGCCTTGATCGTTCTTGCCTCATCACCAGGTACATACTTTGTGTTATTGTGTACCATATAACATGCATGACAACTAAATATCAGTGTATTTTTCTCTCCATCCATCTTCGCATTGGTATATTTGGGATTTATTTACCCATTCTTATCGTGTCAATTGTGCAAGCAGCCATGGCGACCAAGTGCCCTCCAGAGTACACCTGCACCAAGTACATCAACCAGGGCCCATGTGATGCCGCCAAGTGCATGATGGACTGTGTGAGCGCGTACAAGGGCGCAGGGGAAGGCCAGTGCTTCCCTCAAGGATGCAGGTGTTCCTACTGCTGCAAGCCGCATCAACGAACTATTTAACCGAGCTTGGCCACCACGCCGTTTGGAGACGTGTTGATGGATGATGTGGTGCAAATTGCAAACTTAACTAGAATTTGTTTATTCTGCCCTTTTGAAGTAGTTATAAGAGACTCTTGTAGCATGATCATCGTTCTATCTAATATGAAGAGTAATAATAAATGGGCATATTGTAGGTTATATTTAGGGGGCAACTATGCAGTGTGCGCTTACTTTTTTCCTTATGGAGTGCCATGTCCCGACAACCGACCTCCTTCCATAAATAGAAAGACCCAGAGTATGTGGTTCTCAATGGATCGTGTAGCTGGTGCTGAGAAGTACTTTTTTTTTGCCATGGCTTGAAATCCCAAAACCCAAATGCTACCTTTCACTCCGGGAAAGTATCTAGTGCTCCCAGACTTGGGGTGCTCCCGGTGCTCCAAATGTCTGAAAAATATTTTTAAAATGTTCAAAAATTTCTGAAAAAAATGCAGCAGATCAACGGAACATCGATGTCTCTTGTCACAAAATTTCAAATCAAAATTCGAAACATTGCTCGAGATACAAAATTGACAAGAGACATCGATGTTCCGTCGATACGCTGCATTTTTTTTAGAATTTTTTGAGCATTTTAAAAAATGTTTTTCACATCGGAGCACCGGGAGCACCCTAGGCCTGGGAGGACTACATACTTTCCCCTTTCACTCCACCTTTTGCGCACACCCTCACCACTTACTTTTCGTATCATTTCCACCAAATGACCGTTTTTGAAAGTTAAGCAGCCCTTCAAAAAGCTTATTTCCAGGTCTGCCCTTAGTGAGTTGCGTAGCAAGGACATAGGCACACCCCAGGCCAACCTTAAAACAAAACTAATGATCAGTATCTACAATGACAAACATTGATACCGTGAATGAATAAATGTGTAGCTACGCCCTAGGCCAAGGCCCCTGCTACCTGGGGCCTAGCTACGTCTCTGCCCTCGGGTATACATGCCAGTATATCTCTCTGTTTATGGATAGAAGCTAGTGTTAAAATTACATCCAGAGCCTGTTCATGCCCACATACCTCCTTTAAAGAAGAAGGTGATCCCTTCTCCATTGATATAAAATCAAAACACATTCAACATCCTTTGGTGCTACTTTGCTAAAGAACACTCCTAGGAAAACTAAAAATCTTCCGACTTCTACCCCACAACAAATTTGGGACGTCGAAAGTACATCTTCTGTTACATCCAAAAAATAAAGAGATGAAGAAACAATAGTTTTTGGTAGTATAATTTTGACCATAGGTGCGGAATATACATTGCATGTATAAAAAATGATTGCTTTCAGAAACATCATTGCGATGTATATCATGGAAATATCATATGAAATTTGGATCTAACCAAAAAAATCACACAAAACAGTTTCAAACACCTAGACCGGCCACTAGAACAGGTGCGCAAAACGAGCTACATGGGAGATTGTTTACACAACATTGTGCGGAATACTACAACTCATATTTCACTAGTTCTTTTATGCAGGTGTTTTGTTTATTTGAAGTAGGCTCTTGTACATGTCAACAACATGGTACTAGCATGCTATTTGTTGCCCTGTATCAAAAACATATTGGCAAGAAAATAACTTCAGTGTATTGTGCTGGATTTATAATAATTCAAGATGGTAGATGCTCTGGTAGATGTTGATAAACAAAAAAGACGCTTAAATAGAGGAAATAAGTTTTCCTTCTTGAAATTACATTCAACTTTTAGTGTTGAAAAAAGAAGACAAAGTAAGAGAACAAAATCTAAAGTTTTTTAGTGTTCTACTTACGACGGAGGTACGGATTTGAGTATACTCCAAACCTTATCTACCTTAATTATCCTACTATGGATAATGTGATTGTGCAAGATGATGGAAGAAATGAGCAAATAGGGATGCTCCAAATGCTGCATATACGGTTTAGTGAAGTCCAAGATCACAATGGCACGTAATTCTTTGCTCCGATTCAGACATACTACATAGACTGTACTTAAGTTGTAATGGTGAATTACACCTAGAGATAGATTGGCATATGGATGTTACATCCCCATCTTGGAAGTTCCCTTTCGAAAAGTATTATTGTACACAATGTACCACCAGATTGAAATTTCAATCTTTGATAAATAGTATTACGTACAAGTTAGATCTAAAACGTAGGGAATATACATCTAGTAGTATCTTTGATATCGGGAAGAACCTTGATGTATATATTCACACACGTAAAAATAAAATAGTTTATGTAATTAACCAATGCATATTACACATAAACTAATCGTGATGGTCAGAAAACTCTTCCAATGGACAAAGAACAGCTGACGAGGTCACATGGCTAATTCAGCAAAGCGGAAATGCAAGAAAGCCCAGGAACAAACATCTTAAAATAGAAATTATAGGCTGATGACATCGCAACCTGCAAGCTCTTGCGCTCACAGCGTCCGTGCACATTAAGGTACAAATGATCATTGGTGTGTTAAAATAAAATAAAAAATATGCTTTCCAGCCCCCTCGATTACCCCCTTACTCCCCTGGCACCTTTCTTTAAACATATTGGGTGCATTTTTTTGCCAAACAGAAACCCCCCTCCCATGTTTACCTGGGTAGATAGAGGACGCACCTACCAGAAAAAAGAAAAATAAGATATGTGAGAGGTACTAGTAAACATCTTATTGTTTGTGGTTTCTGTTTTCATGTGCACGTACTGAAGACAAACTAGTAAAGATCTTTTGATGCTCATTAACTGCAATGTCATGCATGGATTAATCAGGTTCATATGAAGATAAGAACTAACCGAGTGAAGAAAACTGAGTCACAGATGTGTATGTAGTGTAATGTAATCACTGAATGTGGAATTGTTTGAGCTTGAACACCACTAGTGTTGCTTCTCAATAATGGTGTACATGATGTGCCAAGTATGCTGGTTCCACTCAAGGTGTAGTTTACAGCCACACCACTGCAGCTCCAAGTTTCAGTAGGCACAATTGAAGCTGTATACAAACATACATATGCTCAGATTAATATTAGCCCAAATTAAAGCTCATGATGCATGTGGACAACCAACATAATATTTTTTCGCTACCTTTGGTGTGATCGCCAGTTGGAAATTGCTTAAAACTACATCAAGCTGTGAATAACTATGTACACCACTTATAAAAGTAACTACTACCTTTGTTCACTAATGTAGGATGTTTTTGCAGCGAAAACTCAAAGGAGTGGACGAGCTCGCCTGCTCATGGAATCTCCACCCGGACGTTTGCATCAGGATAAGATCAGTCGCTGGTATTAGGCATTTACTTCTCGCTGTGTGAAGCCTGTTGTTGCCGCGCTCTCTCTTTTTCACGCCGGACAGAAGTGGAAGAAGGAGCATACTTTTTTTTCCCGGCGACCAACGCCCCGGCGACCAATGCCCTAGCGCCCAAACGCCTCCTTTATATTCAGTACACAGGCTACATCACGGCTGAGAGCTACACCCGCACTTTACATCGATACACCGTGGGGGATTTTATACCCGGGTGCTCACCCGACGCACCCCTCGCTGGCTAACAACCTGGACTAATCCAGCCGGCTTTGAAGCCTGGCCATGCAGCGCCTCCGCACACAACGCGCACACACGCACATCACACAGGCCTGCTGCTGCACTTGGCCACTACCAGCTTGACCGCTTCCCACGCACGCACTAACACATGCATGTCCGTATACCTAGCCCACCCAACGGCACGCACGGACCAGACTAATTGATTCACTAACCAACTACCTACATGCATCAAGATTAATACTAACAAAGCCAGTATAAGGGCATGACATGGCCCACTAACAGTGCTGCCATTAGTAGACCCCGTCAGAGATACCACTGGCACATGGATGAAATAGAGAGGGGGTCCGTTACCATCAACCAGGAGGGTTTGCATTTGGAGCCACATCACAAGTCCCTTCTCTACTTATCTACTCACAACCAGCCGCCAACGTGTTGTTCCTCATCCCTCCCTCTTCTCGCCAAGAACCCTAGATTGCACCCATGGTCAACCCAAACCAAGGTCCAGATCCAGTCGCATTCCTGCAGCATTCAAAATTTGAAACTCGGATGAAGCCACAATTCTACCGCCTGCGCACGCGCATAGACGCAACAACAATAAAAGTGGCACCTGACCGAGCAGCCATTGGTGAACGAACGCATGTAACATGGTGTGTGGTAATGCAAGCACATCAGTGCCGGTCATCTGGTAATGCAAGTACATTATGTGGTGTACATTCATAAGCAAACGCTATTTATTCATCATTGTACACCACATAATGTATGTTGGGGAACACAGTAATTCAAAATTTTCCTATGATCACGCAAGATCTATCTAGAGATGCATAGCAACAAGAGGGGAGAGTGTGTCTATGTACCCTCGTAGAATGAAAGCGGAAGAATTATGACAATGCGGTTGATGTAGTCGTACGTCTTCACGATCCGACCAATCCTAGCACCGAAGGTATGGCACCTTCGTGGTCTGCACACGTTCAGCTCGGTGACGTCCCACGAACTCTAGATCCAGCTGAGGTCGAGGGAGAGTTTCATCAGCACGACAGCGTGATGACGGTGATGATGAAGTTAGCGACGCAGGGCTTTGCCTAAGGTCTACAACGATATGACCAAGGTGGAAATCTGTGAAGGGGCCACCGCACACGGCTAAACAATCAACTTGTGTGTCTATGGGGTGCCCCCCTCCCGCGTATATAAAGGAGTGGAGGAGGGGAGGGCCGACCCTCTCATGGCGCGCCCAAGGGGGGAATCCTAGTAGGATAGGATTCCCCCTTCCCTAGTTGGAGTAGGAGAGGAAGGAACGGGGAGAGAGAGGGAAGGAAAGGGGGGGGCACCCAACTCAGATTGGGCTTGGGGGGCGCGCCCTCCACCTTGGCCGCCTCCTCCTCTCTCCCACTAAGGCCCAATAAGGCACATTGACTCCCTAGGGGCTTCCGGTAACCCCCCCGGTACTCTGGTAAATGCCCGAACTCATTCGGAACTATTCCGATGTCCAAACATAGCCTTCCAATATATCAATCTTTATGTCTCGACCATTTCGAGACTCCTCGTCATGTTCGTGATCACATCTGGGACTCCGAACTACCTTCGGTACATCAAAACACATAACCTCATAATACTGATCGTCATCGTACGTTAAGCGTGCGGACCCTACGGGTTCGAGAACTATGTAGACATGACCGAGACACATCTCCGGTCAATAACCAATAGCGGAACCTAGATGCTCATATTGGCTCCTACATATTCTACGAATATCTTTATCGGTCAAACCGCATAACAACATACGTTGTTCTCTTTGTCATTTGTATGTTACTTGCCCGAGATTCGATCGTTGGTATCCTCATACCTAGTTTAATCTCGTTACTGGCTAGTCTCTTTACTCGTTCCGTAATGCATCATCCCGCAACTAACTCAGTAGTCACATTGCTTGCAAGGCATATAGTGATGTGCATTATCGAGAGGGCCAAGAGATACCTCTCCGACAATCGGAGTGACAAATCCGAATCTCGATCTATGCTAACTCAACAAACACAATCGAAGACACCTGTAGAGCATCTTTATAATCACCCAGTTACGTTGTGACGTTTGATAGCACACTAAGTGTTCCTCCGGTATTCGGGAGTTGCATAATCTCATAGTCATAGAAACATGTATAAGTCATGAAGAAAGCAATAACAATAAACTAAACGATCATAGTGCTAAGCTAACGGATGGGTCTAGTCCATCACATCATTCTTTAATGATGTCATCCCGTTCATTAAATGAGAACACATGTCCATGGCTAGGAAACTTAACCATTTTTGATTAACGAGCTAGTCAAGTAGAGACATACTAGGGACACTTCGTTTGTCTATGTATTCACACATGTACTATGTTTCCGGTTAATACAATTCTAGCATGAATAATAAACATTTATCATGATATAAGGAAATAAATAATAACTTTATTATTGCCTCTAGGGTATATTTCCTTCAGTCTTCCACTTGCACTAGAGTCAATAATCTAGTTCACATCTTCATGTGATTTAACACCTAATAGTCCACATCTTTATATGATTAGTTCACATCTCCATATGAGTAATACCCAAAGGGTTTACTAGAATCAGTAATCTAGTTCACATCGTTATGTGATTAACACCCAAAGAGTGATCATGTTTTGCTTGTGTGAGAAGTTTAGTCTACGGGTCTGCAACATTCAGATCCGTATGTATTTTGCAAACTTTTATGTCTACAATACTCTGCACGGAGCTACTCTAGCTAATGGCTCCTACTTTCAATATGTATCTAGATCAAGACTTAGAGTCATCTAGACCCGTGTCAAAAGCTTGCATCGACGTAACTCTTTACGACGAACTCTTTTATCACCTTCATAACTGATAAATATTTCCTTAGTCCTCTAAGATAATTTTGACTGTTGCCTAGTGATCTACTCCTAGATCACTACTGTACTCCCTTGCCAAAATCATGCTAAAGTATACAATAGGTCTGGTACATAGCATATCATACTTTATAGAACCTATGACTGAGGCATAGGGAATGACTTTTTCACTCTCTTTCTATTTTCTGTGGTTTTGAGTCTTTACTCAACTTCACACCTTGCAACACAGTCAAGAACTCCTTCTTTGACTGTTCCATTTTAAACTACTTCAAATCTTGTCAATGTATGTACTCATTGAAAAAATTTATCAAGCGTCTTGATCTATCTCTATAGGTCTTGATGCCCAATATGTAAGCAGCTTTACGGAGGTCTTTCATTGAAAGATTCTTATTCAAGTACCTTTTTATGCTATCCAGAAATTCAATATCATTTCCGATCAACAATATGTCATCGACATATAATATCAGAAATGCTACATAGCTCCCACTCACTTTCTTGTAAATACAGGCTTCTCCAAAAGTCTGTATAAAACTATATGCTTTTGATTAACTCATCAAAGCGCATATTCCAACTCCGAGATGCTTGCACCAGTCCATAGATGGATCGCTGGAGCTTGCACACTTTGTTAGCATCTTTAGGATTGACAAAACCTTCTGGTTGCATCATATACAACTCTTTATTTTAATAAATCTATTACGGAATGTAGTTTTGATATCCATTTTCCATATTTCATAAAATACGGCAACTACTAACATGATTCGGTCAGACTTTTAAGCATCGATACAAGTGAGAAAATCTCATCGTAATCAACACCTTGAACTTGTCTAAAACCTTTTGCGACAATCGAGCTTTGTAGATAGTAACACTACTATCAGCGTCCGTCGTCCTCTTGAAGATCCATTTATTCTCAATGGCTTGCCGATCATCGGGCGAGTCAATCGAAGTCCATACTTTGTTCTTTATACATGGATCCCATCTCAGATTTTATGGCCTCAAGCCATTTTGTGGAATCTCAGCTCATCATCGCTTCCTCATAGTTTGTAGGTTCGTCATGGTCAAGTAACATGACCTCCAGAACAGGATTATCGTACCACTCTGGTGCGGAACGTACTCTGGTTGACCTACGAGGTTCGATAGTAACTTGATCTGAAGTTTCATGATCATCATCATTAACTTCCTCACTAATTGGTGTAGGCATCACTGGAACTGATTTCTGTGATGAACTACTTTCCAATTCGGGAGAAGGTAAAATTACCTCATCAAGTTCTACTTTCCTCCCACTCACTTCTTTCGAGAGAAACTCCTTTTGTAGAAAGGATCCATTTTAAGCAACAAAGATCTTGCCTTCGGATCTGTGACAGAGTGTACCCAACAGTTTCTTTTGGGTATCCTATGAAGATGCACTTCTCCGATTTGGGTTTGAGCTTATTAGGCTGAAACTTTTTTTTCACATAAGCATCGCAACCCCAAACTTTAAAAAATGACAGCTTAGGTTTCTTACTAAACCACAATTCATATGGTGTCATCTCAACGAATATTTAGACAGTGCCCTATTTAACGCTAATGCAGCTGTCTCTAATGCATAACCCCAAAACGATAGTGGTAAATCGGTAAGAAACATCATAGATCGCACCATATCTAATAAAGTACAGTTATGATGTTCGGGCACACCATTACGCTGTGGTGTTCCAGGTGGCATGAGTTGCGAAACTATTCGACATTGTCTCAATTGAAGGCCAAGCTCGTAATTCAAATATTTCGTCTCCGCGATCAGATTGTAGAAACTTTATTTTCTTGTTACGATGATTCTCCGCTTCACTCTGAAATTATTTGAACTTTTCAAACGTTTCAGACTTGTGTTTCATTAAGTAGACATACTCATATCTACTCAAATCATCTGTGAAGGTTAGAAAATAACGATACCCGCCGCAAGCCTCAACACTCATCGAACCGCATACATCGGTATGTATTATTTCCAATAAGTCAGTGGCTCACTCCATTGTTCAGGAGAATGGAGTTTTAGTCATCTTGCCCATGAGGCATGGTTCGCAAGTATCAAATGATTCATAATCAAGTGATTCCAAAAGTCCATCCACATGGAGTTTCCTCATGCGCTTTACACCAATATGACCTAAACGGCAGTGCCACAAGTATGTTGCACTATCATTATCAACTTTGCATCTTTTGGCATCAATATTATCAATATGTGTATCACTATGACCAAGATTCAATAAACCATTTATCTTAAGTGTATGACCATAGAAGATTTTATTCATGTAAACTGAACAACAATTATTCTTTGACTTAAATGAATAACCGTATTGCAATAAACATGATCCAATCATATTCATGCTGAACGCAAACACCAAATAACATTTATTTTAGGTTCAACACTAATCCCAAAGGTAAAAGGAATGTGCGTTGGTGATCTTATCAACCTTGGAATCATTTCCAACACACATCATCACCTTGCCCTTAACTAGTCTCTGTTCATTTTGCAACTCTTGTTTCGAGTTACTAATCTTAGTAACTGAACCGGTATCAAATACCCTAGGGTTACTATGAACACTAGTAAAGTACACATCAATAACATGTATATCAGATATACTTTTGTTCACTTTGCCATCCTTCTTATCCGCCAAGTATTTGGGGTAGTTCCGCTTCCAGTGACCATTCCCTTTGCAGTAGAAGTAGAAGCTCTCAGTTTCAGGCTTAGGTCTAGCTTTGGGCTTCTTCACGAGAGTGGCAACTTTCTTGCCATTCTTCTTGAAGTTCCCTTTCTTTCCCTTGCCCTTTTACTTGAAACTAGTGGTCTTGTCAATCATCAACACTTGATGCTTTTTCTTGATTTCTACCTTCGCTAATTTCAGCATCGCGGAGAGCTTGGGAACCGTTTCCGTTATCATTGGCATATTATAGTTCATCACGAAGTTCTAGTAACTTGGTGATAGTGACTAGAGAACTCTTTCAAACACTATCTTATCTAGAAGATTAACTCCCACATGATTCAAGTGATTGTAGTACTCAGACATTCTGAGCACATGCTTACTAGCTGAGCTATTCTTCTCCATCTTGTAGGCAATGTACTTGTCAGAGGTCTCATACCTCTCGACTCGGGCATGAGTCTAAAATACCAATTTCAGCTCTTGCAACATCTTATATGCTCTGTGGCATTCAAAACGTCTTTGAAGTCCCAGTTATAATGTCTACATCTGCTCCTGCAATAGGTCCATCACCTAGCGGTGCATCAAGGACATAATTCTTGTGTGCAGCAATGAGGATAATCCTTAGATCACGGAGCTAGTACGCATCATTGCTACTAACATATTTCAACATAGTTTTTCTCTAGGAACATATCATAAATAAAACCGGGAGGATATACGCGGGCAATTGATCTACAACATAGATATGCAAATACTATCAGGACTAAGTTCATGATAAATTTAAGTTCAATTAATCATATTACTTAAGAACTCCCACTTAGACAGACATCCCTCTGATCATCTAAGTGATCACGTGATCCAAAAGAACTAAACCATGTCCGATCATCAGTTGAGATGGAGTAGTTTTCAATGATGAACATCACTATGTTGATCATATCTACTATATGATTCACGCTCGACCTTTCGGTCTCTATGTTCCGAGGCCATATTTGCATATGCTAGGATCGTCATGTTTAACCCAAGTATTCTGCGTGTGCAAAACTGGCTTGCACCCGTTGTATGTGAACGTAGAGCTTATCACACCTGATCATCACATGGTGTCTCGGCACGATGAACTGTCGCAACGGTGCATACACAGGGAGAACACTTGTGCCTTGAAATTTAGTGAGATATCATCTTATAATGCTACCACCGTACTAAGTAAAATAAGATGCATAAAGGATAAACATCACATGCAATCAATATAAGTGATATGATATGGCCATCATCATCTTATGCCTTTGATCTCCATCTCCAAATCACCGTCTTGATCACCATCGTCACTGGCTTGACACCTTGATCTCCATCGTAGCATCGTTGTCGTCTCGCCAACTATTGCTTCTACGGCTATCGCTACCGCTTAGTGATAAAGTAAAGCAATTATATGGCGATTGCATTTCATACAATAAAGCGACAACGATATGGCTCCTGCCAGTCACCGATAATTGTGTCACAAAACATGATCATCTCATACAATAATTTATATAATCGCGTCTTGACCATATCACATTACAACATGCCCTGCAGAAACAAGTTATACGTCCTCTACTTTGTTGTTGCAAGTTTTACGTGGCTGCTACGGGCTTCTAGCAAGAACCGTTCTTACCTACGCATCAAAACCGCAACGTGCTATAGTGATTGCTTTTTGATCTTCAAAAAGAACCCTGTTCATTGAATCCGATTCAACTAAAGTTGGAGAAACTGACACCCACCAGCCACTTGTGTGCAAAGCACGTCGGTAGAACCAATCTCATGAACGAGGTCATGTAATGTCAGTCCGGGCCGCTTCATCCAACAATACCACTGAATCAAGAAACAACTAGTGACGGCAAGCAATATGTATATACCCACGCCCACAACTCCTTTTTGTTCTACTCGTGCATATAGCATCTACGCATAGACCCGGCTCATATGCCACTATTGGGGAACACAGTAATTCAAAACTTTCCAACGATCACCTAAGATCTATCTAGGGATGCATAGCAACGAGAGGGGAGAGTGTGTCTACGTACCCCTGTAGACCGAAAGCGGAAGCGCTATGACAACGCGGTTGATGTAGTCGTACGTCTTCATGATCCGACCGATCCTAGCACCGAAGGTACGGCACCTCCGTGGTCTGCACACATTCAGCTCGGTGATGTCCCATGAACTCTAGATCCAGCTGAGGTCGAGGGAGAGTTTCATCAGCACGACGGCATGATGACGGTGATGATGAAGTTACCGACACAGGGCTTTGCCTAAGGTCTACAACGATATGACCAAGGTGGAAATCTGTGGAGGGGGGCACCGCACACGGCTAAACAATCAACTTGTGTGTCTATGGGGTGCCCCCCTCCCGCGTATATAAAGGAGTGGAGGAGGGGAGGGACGACCCTCTCATGGCGCGCCCAAGGGGGCAATCCTAGTAGGATTCCCCCTTCCCTAGTTGGAGTAGGAGAGCAGGAACGGGGAGAGAGAGGGAAGGAAAGGGGGCCGGCCCCCACCCAATTTGGATTGGGCTTGGGGGTGCGCCCTCCACCTTGGCCGCCTCCTTCTCTCTCCCACTAAGGCTCAATAAGGCCCATTGACTCCCCGAGGGGTTCCCGTAACCCCCCGGTAGTCCGGTAAATGCCTGAACTCATCCGGAATCATTCCGATGTCCAAACTTAGCCTTCCAATATATCGATCTTTATGTCTCAAGCATTTTGAGACTCCTCGTTGTGTCTGTGATCACATCCGGGACTCTGAACTACCTTCGGTACATCAAAACACATAAACTCATAATACCAATCGTCATTGAACGTTAAGCGTGCGGACCCTACGGGTTCGAGAACTATGTAGACATGACCGAGACACATCTCTGGTCAATAACCAATAGCGGAACCCGGATGCTCGTATTGGCTCCTACATATTCTACGAATATCTTTATCGTTCAATCCGCATAACAACATACGTTGTTCCCTTTGTCATCGTATGTTACTTGCCCGAGATTCGATCGTCGGTATCCTCATACCTAGTTCAATCGCGTTACCGGCAGGTCTCTTTACTCGTTCCGCAATGCATCATCCCGCAAATAACTCATTAGTCACATTGCTTGAAAGGCTTATAGTGATGTGCATTACCGAGAGGGCCCAGAGATACCTCTCTGACAATCGAAGTGACAAATCCTAATATCGATCTATGCCAACTCAACAAACACCATCGGAGACACCTGTTACATTGTGACGTTTGATTAGTCACCCAGTTACGTTGTGACATTTGATAGCACAGTAAGTGTTCCTCCGGTATTCAGTAGTTGCATAATCTCATAGTCATAGGAACATGTATAAGTCATGAAGAAAGCAATAGCAATAAACTAAACGATCATAGTGCTAAGCTAACGGATGGGTCTAGTCCATCACATCATTCTCTAATGATGTGATCCCGTTCATCAAATGACAACACATGTCCATGGCTAGGAAACTTAACCATCTTTGATTAACGAGCTAGTCAAATAGAGGCATACTAGGGACACTCTATTTGTCTATGTATTCACACATGTACTAAGTTTCCGGTTAATACAATTCTAGCATGAATAATAAACATTTATCATGATATAAGGAAATAAATAATAACTTTATTATTGCCTCTAGGGCATATTTCCTTCAATGTGATCATGTAAAATGAACTAACATGCCATACAAAAGGAAAAATGCGACTATTATCACCTTCAGTTTTCAGGAAACTAGGCGGTTTACCTCGGCAGACACCGCCTCATTCTGCATGACGTGAAGCACAATGGCAGGGGTAGCCCCATGTGTTTGGGCACTGTCCTCTGATGCCCCAGTTACTGCACTTACGCTCATTGGCATATGGATTTGTGGGCCTGCCGATGCATGGGAGTTAGTATACATATGTTCCATGTTGCTAAAATTATATGAGGTAGAAGCATGAAGATTATTCTGAATCGGCTGTTGCGCATAACTAGATGCTTGATTGATAAAACTAGGGCTAGCTGACACATTATGCTAATTAAACAATCTAGCAACAACATATGCATTACTTGCATCTACATAAGTGAATTGGGTATTCATATTACCTTTGTAGATTACAAACCCTAGATGACGCTCTCTTCGTAGCAAGAACGAGTTGGAGACCATCCAAAGCTTCATCCCCAGTGGAGTCGCCAAAAAGCTTCGTCACCGGCACACGACTACGTCACCGTGTACCTCCAACGCCGAGGGTGATGCACCGCAGCACACGTCGAAGGAGACCCGTCTGGAAGCGCGGTACGCAAGCAATCCGGTGGGCACTTTTGTAGACCCGAAACCCCCCATGCCCGGGAGGGACCCTGTCAGGGCGTGCGGCGGCTATGGGCTGCCCTAGATCGACCTGATCGCCCCTAGGGCGTCGAGGTTCGCCGCCTTGCAATGAAGAAGAACAAGCAAAGCAAGAGAAATAAGAAGAACAAGGGAGAGAGATATATGTAAAGGATAAAAAGTGGTAGATGTGTTTGTTCGATTGTGTGTTGTTCAATCGGCGATCACCCCTTAGGTATATAAGAGGGGGCTGGACTTCCCGTGCAAGGAAAATGCTTGGATTCACGTCCAATACCCTAGTCAAATTCGGATTGGTTTTGTCTGAACTTTCCAAAACTGTTCGGTTTAAACTGCCTGCACCTTGCGGGTAATATTTGAGGTAGTAAAAATCCTCGGATGGAAAAGATCCCAAAAGCATTATTGACCGTTTCGACGAGACGAACAACTTTCATGTTGAACGTTTTTTGATCAAATGTAATCTTGAGGGTCAAATTGCTCGCGCAAAACAGGCTATTATTCGCGCTACCCATCACACAAGGTGTCTGATGGGGCGCGTCATTTTTTGCCTCGTGACAGGGCTGTATTCCGATGGCTCTAGCTTTTGCATACGAACTCATATTGGAATGATTTTTATATCAAAATTGACGCGACGAGATGAAGACAATTCATGTAGAATGTTTTCTCATTTGAGGCCTCCCTTGAGGGTAATTTGCCGAACAGTGCTCTGGATACAAAATTTCAGTAGTTCGAAAACAACTTCGGCCTTCGAGATGAGATCGGATGGTGATGGCCCAAACTTCAAAGATGTTCATATCGACAATACGGAACTTTTTACGTAGATCACTTCTCCATTTGAGGCCATATTAATTAAGTTCTTGACCATGCCGAAAACTGGTGTTGGTCGCCAGACTGGGTTTGTCCCGAGATAAATCATATATACTCGGGATGGTTTTTTACCTTATTGTATGAAATTAATCCAGAAAATGGCAACACATTTAAGATGGTTTAATTAATCCTTATCCGTCTGAAATATTGAGTATCAATGCCAATTAGTTTTTTTATTGAGGGATATAAATGTCAATTAATGTGATTAAAAAATAGTAGGGCTCACCATTATAAAGCCCTTTCATGCCACCCCAGGTGTAGGTCCTAGGCCAGGCCAGAATACAAGGTACCAACACAAAGAAGGAAAATAAGCGGTCAAATGCGAACCGACCTTAACTGCGAGAGACTATCCATGGCGACTACCAATAAATTGTTGCTTGTTCTAGCCACTGTCCTTTTGGTGTCATCCTCGGGTACATACTTCTGATTGATCTAATATCATTTTGTGACGGGCAATTAATCCTAATATGATTGACCATGGCCTGCGTATCCTCCTGTTTATATACTTACACAACCATGGCGACACTTCCTCCTTTGGACTGCTCGAAGGTGATCTATCATCGCAACTGCAAAAGTACTCTCACATGCATGCGTGATTGCTATAAAAAGTATGTCAGAGCAAAAGGATGGTGTGTCCTGACAGGAAGATTCCACAGCGGATGCAAGTGTGACTATAATTGCCAGACCCAAGTCCCAACTAAACTGAATTGATGATGAGCAATGATCTGATGATATCTACATGATAATTGTATAAGAGATTTGGATGTGGGTGTAGTAATCTTGTTACACGTGTAGAAAGATTGATCGTTGTAATAGAAAATAATAAATGGTGATTTCCTACCTGTCATTCTTCAGTTGGTTTCTTGTTCAAAAATACATTCAAATGTGGGGTTATCTAAAATTCAATACAATCTACATCTGCAGCTTCGGGGTGAAAGCCATATGTTTAACCTTCGATGGTTGCTCTTAGGAATGGCAATTCTTACATGGCGTGTGCTTGTTGAGGTATTTGTTGTGGATTGCTCAGACATGATCTCGGGTAAAAACCCAAGATCTTACCTTCGGCAATTGGATCCGGTAATGTTGGTGTTAACGCGTCATTTCCTTCCTGGAGGCATTACTACTGGAATTTAGTCTATTTTGGGCCAGCCCAATTGCATTTTTAGAATTCCTAATAAATTCTATATGCTCACTTGGCCCATTAATGCAAGGCAAGAGGTGGGACTAAAGTTTAGTCCCATACCGCTCATCTAGTAGGAGATAGACCTCCTTATAAGGGAAGTTGTTTCTCCACATGTATGCGGATGCGAACAAGAGAGACATTCACGCGCGCTCCTCCTCCGCCCCCCGCCTCGCCACGCCTCATC
Organism: Triticum aestivum; assembly: GCF_018294505.1. NCBI lineage: Eukaryota > Viridiplantae > Streptophyta > Magnoliopsida > Poales > Poaceae > Triticum > Triticum aestivum. The sequence continues at coordinate 569,666,859 of NC_057809.1, read as the reverse complement.
ATGACGCGACACGGGTTGCGGGAATGCTGCCTGGTTGTTTCGTCTCCCTCTTTTGATTCGCCTCCCATCACTGCATGTTCACCTACTTCTCATGTGCCTATAAACGAGAGGTCGCTTCTCTCCAGAGAGACACATCCCAACATCATCTTCCTCTCGTCACCGAGTTCCAAACTCTAAGCTGCTGCTAGGTTCTTCCCCATCCTGGCTTGTGGCGTGCACCGCAGGTTGGGACAGTAGGCCTCCGAAACCATGCTCCTTCGAGTCATGTACGAGAGAAGGGTGATAAGCTTTTTAGGGAGCGCTCATCGTAACTACTGACTTCTTCATCACGGATTCCGCGAACGCCAACGACCACTTCCAAAATGACGACTTCTTCCCCAGCATCGACAACCTCTTTGACGACATGGCCGACAATGACGTCAACACCAACGGAAATGCTACTGCCACAACTCAGTACATGTTCGTGTTCTTTTTGTTTGAGTTCCTGGCATAGCTTCTTGTTCTAGCTCCTGTTCTAGAATGTCCCATTCATATTCACTACTTTAGATGCTATTTGCATACTCTCTGTCGGAGTGCATGACTTATCTTATCTCTCCTATGATAGTCATGTTTTATCTACTATTTCTGTTAAAAATCATATGGTAAATTGCTCATATTTCCAACAATTCGAAAACCCTATTATAGGCAATTTACCCCTAGTGGTTTTGCTGCTTCCATCGGGCCTCCAATGTTTGAGGGTATACACTATAAGAGGTGGTGTGTGAGAGCCGTTCTATGGTTTCAAACCATGAGTTGCCATGACACCACTCTTGGCAAACCTGAAGGAGTTCTTGATCCTCAATAGGAACAAGCTTTTTATAAAACTGATACTTTGTTTAAGTCTGCTCTCTTGAATGTTCTTGGTGAGAACATAGTTGATGCTTATGCATCAATTGATAATGGAAAAGATATGTGGGACGCACTTGAGGCTAATTTTGGGGTCTCGAATGCTGGCACTGAGTTGTATATCATGGAACAATTCTATGACTACAGGATAACTTATCACTAGTAGAAAAATGACTTTATGTGAGCCACATTAGTCCCGGTTTGTAAATGGACCGGTACTAATGTGACCATTAGTGCCGGTTCCAACGGCTAGGGGGGCAGGAATCATTTGTCCCGGTTCGTGTTGAACCTTTTGTCAGTGTCAAAACCGGCAGATCTCGGGTAGGGGGTCCCGAACTGTGCGTCTAAGGATCGAAGGTAAGAGGAGGTGCAGACGCAATGTTTACCCAGGTTCGGGCCCTCTCGATGGAGGTAATACCCTACTTGTTGCTCGATTGACTTTGAAGAGTATAGGGGTTACAAGAGTTGATCTGTTGGAAATATGCCCTAGAGGCAATAATAAATTGATTATTATTCCTTGTTCATGATAATCGTTTATTATCCATGCTAGAATTGTATTGATAGGAAACTCAGATACATGTGTGGATACATAGACAACACCATGTCCCTAGTAAGCCTCTAGTTGACTAGCTCGTTAATCAATAGATGGTTACGGTTTCCTGACCATGGACATTGGATGTCGTTGATAACGGGATCACATCATTAGGAGAATGATGTGATGGACAAGACCCAATCCTAAGCCTAGCACAAGATCATGTAGTTCGTATGCTAAAGCTTTTCTAATGTCAAGTATCATTTCCTTAGACCATGAGATTGTGCAACTCCCGGATACCGTATGAGTGCTTTGGGTGTGCCAAACGTTACAATGTAACTGGGTGGCTATAAAGGTACACTACGGGTATCTCTGAAAGTGTCTGTTGGGTTGGCACGAATCGAGATTGGGATTTGTCACTCCGTGTAAACGGAGAGGTATCTCTGGGCCCACTCGGTAGGACATCATCATAATGTGCACAATGTGACCAAGGGGTTGATCACGGGATGATGTGTTACGGAACGAGTAAAGACACTTGCCGGTAACGAGATTGAACAAGGTATCGGTATACCGACGATCGAATCTCGGGCAAGTACCATACCGCTAGACAAAGGGAATTGTATACGGGATCGATTGAGTCCTTGACATCGTGGTTCATCCGATGAGATCATCGTGGAACATGTGGGAGCCAACATGGGTATCCAGATCCCGCTGTTGGTTATTGACCGGAGAACATCTCGGTCATGTCTGCATGTCTCCCGAACCCGTAGGGTCTACACACTTAAGGTTCGATGACGCTAGGGTTATAAAGGAAGTTTGTATGTGGTTACCGAATGTTGTTCGGAGTCCCGGATGAGATCCTGGACGTCACGAGGAGTTCCGGAATGGTCCGGAGGTAAAGATTTATATATAGGAAGTCCTGTTTCGGCCATCGGGACAAGTTTCGGGGTCATCGGTATTGTACCGGGACCACCGGAAGGGTCCCGGGGGCCCACCGGGTGGGGCCACCTGCCCCGGGGGCCACATGGGCTGTAGGGGGTGCGCCTTGGCCTACATGGGCCAAGGGCACCAGCCCCTAGAGGCCCATGCGCCAAGATATAGGAAAAAGGGGAGAGTCCTAAAGGGGGAAGGCACCTCCGAGGTGCCTTGGGGAGGATGGACTCCTCCCCCCTCCTTAGCCGCACCCCTTCCTTGGAGGAGGGGGCAAGGCTGCGCCTTCCCCCTCTCCCCTGCCCCTATATATAGTGGAGGGGAGGGAGGGCATCCATACCTGAGCCCTTGGCGCCTCCCTCCCTCCCGTGTCACCTCCTCCTTTCCCGTAGGTGCTTGGCGAAGCCCTGCAGGATTGCCACGCTCCTCCATCACCACCACGCCGTTGTGCTGCTGCTGGATGGAGTCTTCCTCAACCTCTCCCTCTCTCCTTGCTGGATCAAGGCGTGGGAGACATCGTCGAGCTGTACGTGTGTTGAACGCGGAGGTGCCGTCCTTCGGCGCTAGGATCATCGGTGATCTGAATCACGATGAGTACGACTCCATCAACCCCGTTCACTTGAACGCTTCCGCTTAGCGATCTACAAGGGTATGTAGATGCACTCTCCTTCCCCTCGTTGCTAGTCTCTCCATAGATAGATCTTGGTGACACGTAGGAAAATTTTGAATTTCTGCTACGTTCCCCAACAGTGGTATCAGAGCTAGGTCTATTGCGTAGATTCTTTGCACGAGTAGAACACAAAGTAGTTGTGGGCGTCGATATTGTTCAATATGCTTGCCGTTACTAGTCTTATCTTGATTCGGCGGCATCGTGGGATGAAGCGGCCCGGACCAACCTTACACGTACGCTTACGTGAGACCGGTTCCACCGACAAACATGCACTAGTTGCATAAGGTGGCTGGCGGGTGTCTGTCTCTCCCAATTTAGTCGGATTGGATTCGATGAAAAGGGTCCTTATGAAGGGTAAATAGCAATTGGCATATCACGTTGTGGTTCATGCGTAGGTAAGAAACGTTCTTGCTAGAAACCCATAGCAGCCACGTAAAAGATGCAAACAACAATTAGAGGACGTCTAACTTGTTTTTGCAGGGTATGCTATGTGATGTGATATGGCCAAAAAGGATGTGATGAATGATATATGTGATGTATGAGATTGATCATGTTCTTGTAATAGGAATCACGACTTGCATGTCGATGAGTATGACAACCGGCAGGAGCCATAGGAGTTGTCTTTATTTATTTGTGACCTGCGTGTCAACTTAAACGTCATGTAATTACTTTACTTTATTGCTAACCGTTAGCCATAGTAGTAGAAGTAATAGTTGGCGAGGCAACTTCATGAAGACACGATGATGGAGATCATGATGATGGAGATCATGGTGTCATGCCGGTGACGATGATGATCATGGAGCCCCGAAGATGGAGATCAAAAGGAGCAAAGTGATGATGGCCATATCATGTCACTATTTGATTGAATGTGATGTTTATCATGTTTATACATCTTATTTGCTTAGAACGACGGTAGTAAATAAGATGATCCCTTACAACAATTTCAAGAAGTGTTCTCCCCTAACTGTGCACCGTTGCGACAGTTCGTGTTTCGAAGCACCACGTGATGATCGGGTGTTAGATTCTAACGTTCACATACAACGGGTGTAAGACAGATTTACACACGCGAAACACTTAGGGTTAACTTGACGAGCCTAGCATGTACAGACATGGCCTCGGAACACGGAGACCGAAAGGTCGAACATGAGTCGTATAGAAGATACGATCAACATGAAGATGTTCACCGATGATGACTAGTCCGTCTCACGTGATGATCGGACACGGCCTAGTTTGACTCGGATCATGTAATCACTTAGATGACTAGAGGGATGTCTATCTGAGTGGGAGTTCATAAGATGAACTTAATTATCCTGAACATAGTCAAAAGGTTTTTGCAAATTATGTCGTAGCTCACGCTATAGTTCTACTGTTTAGATATGTTCCTAGAGAAAAATTAGTTGAAAGTTGATAGTAGCAATTATGCGGACTAGGTCCGTAAACTGAGGATTGTCCTCATTGCTTCATAGAAGGCTTATGTCCTTAATGCACCGCTCAGTGTGCTGAACCTCGAACGTTGTCTGTGGTTGTTGCGAACATCTGACATACACGTTTTGATAACTACGTGATAGTTCAGTTAAACGGTTTAGAGTTGAGGCACCAAAGACGTTTTTGAAACATCGCGAAACATATGAGATGTTTTGAGGGCTGAAATTGGGATTTCAGGCTCGTGCCCATGTCAAGAGGTATAAGACCTCCGATGACTTTCTTAACCTGCAAACTAAGGAGAAAAGCTCAATTGTTGAGCTTGTGCTCAGATTGTCTGAGTACAACAATCATTTGAATCGAGTGGGAGTTGATCTTCCAGATAAGACAGTGATGGTTCTCCAAAGTCATTGCCACCAAGCTGTTAGAGCTTCGTGATGAACTATAACATATCAGGGATAGATATGATGATCCTTGAGGTATTCGCGATGTTTGACACCGCGAAAGTAGAAATCAAGAAGGAGCATCAATTGTTGATGGTTGGTGAAACCACTAGTTTCAAGAAGGGCAAGGGCAAGAAGGGATACTTCATGAAACGGCAAATCAGCTGCTGCTCTAGTGAAGAAACCCAAGGTAAAACCCAAACCCGAGACTAAGTGCTTCTGTAATAAGGGGAACAACCACTAGAGCAGAATTACCCTAGATACTTGGTAGATAAGAAGGCTGGCAAGGTCGATAGAAGTATATTGGATATACATTGTGTTAATGTGTACTTTGCTAGTACTCCTAGTAGCACCAGGGTATTAGATACCGGTTCGGTTGCTAAGTGTTAGTAACTCGAAACAAAAGGCTACGGAATAAACGGAGACTAGCTAAAGGTGAGCTGACGATATGTGTTGGAAGTTTTTCCAAGCTTGATATGATCAAGCATCGCACGCTCCCTCTACCAAAGAGATTGGTGTTAAACCTAAATAATTGTTATTTGGTGTTTGCGTTGAGCATAGACATGATTGGATTACGTCTATCGCAATACGGTTATTCATTTAAGGAGAATAATGGTTACTCTGTTTATTTGAATAATACCTTCAATGGTCTTACACCTAAAATGAATGGTTTATTAAATCTCGATCGTAGTGATACACATGTTCATGCCAAAAGATAGTAATGATAGTACCACCTACTTGTGGCACTGCCACGTAAGTCATATCGGTATAAAACGCATGAAGAAGCTCCATATTGATGGATCTTTGGGCTCACTCGTTTTTGAAAAGTTTGAGACATGCGAACCATGTCTATTGGTGTATATGCATGAAGAAACTCCATGCAAATGGACCGTTTTGACTCACTTGATTTTGAATCACTTGGGACATGCAAATCATACCACATGGGCAAGATGACTGAAAAGCCTCGTTTTCAGTAAGATGGAACAAGATAGCAACTTGTTGGAAGTAACACATTTTGATGTGTGCAGTCCAATGAGTGCTGAGGCATGTAGTGGATATCGTTATGTTCTTACTTCACAGATGATTTGAGTAGATGTTGAGTATATTTACTTGATGAATCACGAGTCTGAATTATTGAAAGGTTCAAGTAATTTCAGGGTGAAGTTGAAAGATCGTCGTGACAAGAGGATAAAATATCTATGATATGATCATAGAGATGAATGTCTGAATTACGAGTTTGGCACAGAATTAAGACATTGTGGAAATTTTTTCACAACTAATACAGCCTGGAACACCATAGTGTGATGGTGTGTCCGAACATCATAACTGCACCCTATTGGATATGATGCATACCATGATGTCTCTTATCGAATTACCACGATAGTTTATGGGTTAGGCATTAGAGACAACCACATTCACTTTAAATAGGGCACCACGTAATTCCGTTGAGATGACACCGTATGAATTATGGTTTAGAGAAACCTAAGCTGTCATTTCTTAGAAGTTTGGGGCTGTGATGCTTATGTGGAAAGGTTTCAGGCTGATAAGCTCGAACCCAAAGCGGATAAATGCATCTTCATAGGACACCCAAAACAGTTGGGTATACCTCCTGTCTCAGATTCGAAAGCAATAAGGGATTGTTTCTAGAATCGGGTCCTTTCTCGAGGAAAAGTTTCTCTCAAAAAGTTGAGTGGGAGGATGGTGGAGACTTGATGAGGTTATTGAACCGTCTCTTCAACTAGTGTGTGGCAGGGCACAGGAAGTTGTTCCTATGGCACCTACACCAATTGAAGTGGAAGCTTATGATAGTGATCATGAAACTTCAGATCAAGTCACTACCAAACCTCGTGGGATGACAAGGATGCATACTACTTCAGAGTGGTACGTGATCCTGTCTTGAAGGTCATGTTGCTAGACAACAATGAACCTACGAGCTATGGAGAAGCGATGGTGGGCCCAAATTCCGACAAATGGTTAGAAGCCATAAAATCCGAGATAGGATCCATGTATGAAAACAAAGTGTAGACTTTGGCAGAACAACTCGATGGTCGTAAGGCTGTTGAGTGCAGATGGATTTTGAAAGGAAGACAGACAATGATGGTAAGTGTCACCATTGAGAAAGCTCGACTTGTCGTTAAGATGTTTTTCGACAAGTTCAAGGAGTTGACTACGATGAGACTTTCTCACTCGTAGCGATGCTAAGAGTCTGTTGGAATTATATTAGCAATTACTGCATTATTTATGAAATCTTGCAGATAGGATGTCAAAACATTGTTTCCTCGGTGATTTTTGAGGAAAGGTTGTATGTGATACAATCGGAAGGTTTTGTCTATCCTGAAATATGCTAATAAGTATGCAAAGCTCCAGCTATCCTTCTGAGGACTGGAGTGAGCATCTCGGAGTTGGAATGTATGCTTTGAAGATGATCAAAGATTTTGGGTGTATACAAAGTTTATGAGAAACTTGTATTTCCAAAGAAGTGAGTGGGAGCACTATAGAATTTCTGATGAGTATATGTTGTTAACATATTAATGATCAGAAATGACGTAGAATTTCTGGAAAGCATATAGGGTTATTTGGAAAGTGTTTTCAATGGAAAACCTCGATTAAGCTACTTGAACATTGAGCATCAAGATCTATAAGGATAGATCAAAACACTTAATAGTACTTTCAAATGAGCACATGCCTTGACGTAATCTTGAAGGTGTTCAAGATGGATCATTCAAAGAAGGAGTTCTTGCCTGAGTTGTAAGGTATGAAGTTAAGACTTAAAGCTCGACCATGGCAGAATAGAGAGAAAGGAGCGAAGGTCGTCCCCTATGCTTAAGACATAGGCTCTACAGTATGCTATGCTGTGTACCGCACCTGAAGTGTGCTTTACCATGAGTCAGTCAAGGGGTACAAGAGTGATCCAAGAATGGATCACAGGACAGCGGTCAAAGTTATCCTTAGTAACTAGTGGACTAAGGAATTTTCTCAATTATGGAGGTGGTAAAAGAGTTCGTCGTAAAGGGTTACGTCGATGCAAGCTTAACACCTGTCCGGATAGCTCTGAGTAGAGATACCGGATATGTATAATGGAGCAACAATTTAGAATAGCTCCAAGTAGAACAGTTATTTGGAATAGCTCCAAATAGAACGTGGTAGCTGCATCTAGGAGATGACATAGAGATTTGTAAAGCACACACGGATCTGAAAGGTTCAGACCCGTTGACTATAACCTCTCTCACAAGCATAACATGATCAAACCCAGAACTCATCGAGTGTTAATCACATGGTAAATGTGAACTAGATTATTGACTCTAGTAAACTCTTTGGGTGCTAGTCACATGGGGATGTGACCTTGAGTGTTAATCACATATCGATGTGAACTAGATTATTGACTCTAGTGCAAGTGGGAGACTGTTGGAAATATGCCCTAGAGGCAATAATAAATTGATTATTATTCCTTGTTCATGATAATCGTTTATTATCCATGCTAGAATTGTATTGATAGGAAACTCAGATACATGTGTGGATACATAGACAACACCATGTCCCTAGTAAGCCTCTAGTTGACTAGCTCGTTAATCAATAGATGGTTACGGTTTCCTGACCATGGACATTGGATGTCATTAATAACGGGATCACATCATTAGGAGAATGATGTGATGGACAAGACCCAATCCTAAGCCTAGCACAAGATCATGTAGTTCGTATGCTAAAGCTTTTCTAATGTCAAGTATCATTTCCTTAGACCATGAGATTGTGCAACTCCCGGATACCGTAGGAGTGCTTTGGGTGTGCCAAACGTCACAACGTAACTGGGTGGCTATAAAGGTACACTACGGGTATCTCTGAAAGTGTCTGTTGGGTTGGCACGAATCGAGATTGGGATTTGTCACTCCGTGTAAACGGAGAGGTATCTCTGGGCCCACTCGGTAGGACATCATCATAATGTGCACAATGTGACCAAGGGGTTGATCACGGGATGATGTGTTACGGAACGAGTAAAGAGACTTGCTGGTAACGAGATTGAACAAGGTATCGGTATACCGACGATCGAATCTCGGGCAAGTACCATACTGCTAGACAAAGGGAATTGTATACGGGATCGATTGAGTCCTTGACATCGTGGTTCATCCGATGAGATCATCGTGGAACATGTGGGAGCCAACATGGGTATCCAGATCCCGCTGTTGGTTATTGACCGGAGAACATCTCGGTCATGTCTGCATGTCTCCCGAACCCGTAGGTTCTACACACTTAAGGTTCGATGACGCTAGGGTTATAAAGGAAGTTTGTATGTGGTTACCGAATGTTGTTCGGAGTCCCGGATGAGATCCCGGACGTCACGAGGAGTTCCGGAATGGTCCGGAGGTAAAGATTTATATATAGGAAGTCCTGTTTCGGCCATCGGGACAAGTTTCGGGGTCATCGGTATTGTACCGGGACCACCGGAAGGGTCCCGGGGGCCCACCGGGTGGGGCCACCTGCCCCGGGGGCCACATGGGCTGTAGGTGGTGCGCCTTGGCCTACATGGGCCAAGGGCACCAGCCCCTAGAGGCCCATGCACCAAGATATAGGAAAAAGGGGAGAGTCCTAAAGGGGGAAGGCACCTCCGAGGTGCCTTGGGGAGGATGGACTCCTCCCCCCTCCTTAGCCGCACCCCTTCCTTGGAGGAGGGGGCAAGGCTGCGCCTTCCCCCTCTCCCCTGCCCCTATATATAGTGGAGGGGACGGAGGGCATCCATACCTGAGCCCTTGGCGCCTCCCTCCCTCCCATGACACCTCCTCCTCTCCCGTAGGTGCTTGGCGAAGCCCTGCAGGATTGCCACGCTCCTCCATCACCACCACGCCGTTGTGCTGCTGCTGGATGGAGTCTTCCTCAACCTCTCCCTCTCTCCTTGCTGGATCAAGGCATGGGAGACATCGTCGAGCTGTACGTGTGTTGAACGCGGAGGTGCCGTCCGTTCGGCGCTAGGATCATCGGTGATCTGAATCACGACGAGTACGACTCCATCAACCCCGTTCACTTGAACGCTTCCGCTTAGCGATCTACAAGGGTATGTAGATGCACTCTCCTTCCCCTCGTTGCTAGTCTCTCCATAGATAGATCTTGGTGACACGTAGGAAAATTTTGAATTTCTGCTACGTTCCCCAACATGATCTACCTCGGGATCGTAATTGCTAAACCCTAGATGTCTAGCCTGTGTGATTATGATTGCCTCTACGGACTAGATGCTCCGGTTTATATAGACACCGGAGGGGGCTAGGGTTACCCAGAGTCAGTTTACAGAGAAAGGAATCTTCATATCCGAATGCCAAGCTTGCCTTCCACGCCAAGGGGAGTCCCATCCAGACACAGGGGAAAGCCTTCCATCTTGTATCTTAACGGCCCACGAGGCCGGCCCATGTCACATAGCCCGAATTCCCGGGGACCCCCTAATCCAGGACTCCCTCAGTAGCCCCTGAATCAGGCTTGGATGACGATATGTCCGGCGCGCAGATTGTCTTAGGCATTGAAAGGAGGGTTCCTCTTCCGAATACTCCAGAGAAATTTGAAAAAAAAGAACCGCATATGACCCTTCGACGATGACGCAGTATCCGGCTTTTACATCCTCGGTCCTGCCGGGTAGGCCATCCATGATATTCCGGAACGCTTTGACTCTGCATTAAACATCATATCCTTCGTCTTCCGCGCCTCCATCGCCTCGGCTTCCACGTGTAAATGAAAATGAAAGGTCCCAGCTTTTTTACAAATAACACACTGGCGACGTACAAAGGGCATCTATTTAAGGAGATTAGATCTGAGATGCCAGTCCGCACCAGGCGAAAATCTTAGAACTTGCCACAAGAAACCACGCAAACATGGCCAGCGCTCCCGGTTCTTCCTCCCATCCCCATGATACTTAAAAGGGCGATTGTGATAGCTGTTCGGTATCCCATGCCCAACTGACCAAGCCTCAGGTGCAGGGATACCTCCCTCCCATGGATCTAGTCCCCGTTCGGGCGGGTTTAACATCTTTCAACGGAGAAGCCCTGGCGGAAAATTTCCCCAACCCTTCATAAGGGGAGCGAGTGTGCTTCGTCTCCTTTCTCTCAAGAGGCGTTGGATTTCCAATCCACCCTTTCCTTCCAGGTCTTCTGGGGTACTAGTACTCAAGATGGGAATGGGCCGACCCGGCCCTGGCCTTGGACCCGGTCCTAGTGGCCTCAGGGCCAATATAAGAGGCCACAGGCTGACCCATATCATGAATAGTAGTGGCCTCGTTGGCCCGATGGGTATATCAGGTCGACCCAATTATTAGTGATGTATGTTGCTTTTTCTTGTGATGTGCTGATAGCTAAAATCCTAATAGAGTAGTACGTAATCTAGGAATGAAAGAAAAAAATACGGAGATCCAAGTGGTCTAGGTGCTGCATCCATGCATTATACATTCATACATTCGTAGACCATAGTAAGCTCGTGTGTTTCTTTCTGGACATTGTACAGACATGCAACATCCGTGTGGCCATGTGGGTGTGTCTAGCCATCGGATGCCGCTAGTACTACTAGTTGACATCAGACCCGACGCTCTACCGACAAGTCTCAAATGTGCACTAGGAGCTGGACGGTGCATGGGAGACGAGCGGACGGTGAGCCGGATGACGAGCTAGGCGTGACTGGAACGACGAGCCGGATGACGAGCTAGGCATGACTGGGACGGTGAGCGTGAGGCAGCACCACCAACACGGCAGAGATCGGCGAGGGCGACGATTAGAACATAGCTGTCGTGAGATACGAGACCACGAGGTGGGCCGATCCCGCTGACCCAGCGGGTCACTTGGTGCCGGCTCTACTGACCCAATTTTTTTTGAGGCCAACCCATGTGACCCATCGGCCCCGAATTTTTGGGTCGGGTCGACCCAGCCCATTCCCATCTTGAGGTACTACGGACTCCAGCTGCACAATCTCACGCCGGGCTCCATACTGCACATCTCGGGCTTCGTGGCTCTTTGTGAGTTGTTCCTAGGCTGCGAGGCACACTTTGAACTATGGAGGAGCTTTTCTGCCTCGTCCCTTGCTCCCAAAAGGGATCCATATTCGAGGTGGGCGGCGTCGAAGTATGGCGCATAGCTGGGACAGGATACCTATCCGGCACTCTAAAGAAGGCATCCGAAGAGTGGCCCTCGGAGTGGTTTTATATGGAAGATGTCGTTCTCCCAGACACCATCCAACGAGGCCTACCCGCGTTTTCCAATGCTCCGTTAAAGAAGCGCCACAGCTGGCGCCCCTGAAGTCTCGAGGAGGAAGATAGTGCAGAGGTTAAGAAGCTAATGGACAAGATAAAGACGCTCACCCGATCCGGACTGTCCATTATTGAGGTGATCGCGATTTCGATAACGTGGAACGTTCAACCACTCCAATCCAGAGGACTCCCCGTGTGGCATTACAACGGGGAAGATGATGCATCACGATGCGGGCGTAAAGGTCCGGACAACTTCACCGCCTTGGCTGCCATGCTGGCTGATCTTTTTAAGGGGGAGAAGGAAGAGTTCACTCGCCTTAAGTGCCGAGAGGGCTTTTCCATGTACATCCCTCCCAGCTGGGTAAGCCTTCGCCCAGTAATTTTACTCAATACTCCTCGCGAGTCATACCCAGCTGAACTTAATCCAACCATTTTTTAACAGGAATGGAGGAAAGTTTCCGCGGGGATCACAACCCTGCCCCGCAGCCGGAGAACCATTTTCGGGACCTGGATCCCAGATTCGAAGAGTATCCGGATATATCCACAGAGCTCAAGGAGGGGGTTTTCTATCAAGCGAGTTACGACGGCATGGAAGTGGCCATTATAGCCGATTACCCCGGCCTTCTCCCTCTTCCCATGTAACTACCCAAGAGACATCTCCTCCAAAAGAGTTCTCTTATTGCACCTCACCGACCGCATTGTCTCGTGCTTTCTAAGGGGTGGCGCTTGTCTCGCCACACCGCATCAGAAGCGTCCCTTAAGATGGCGACGCCTGCACAGGGCGGGTCTTCAAAAAGAAAGATGGACAACGATACTGCCAAGCTCCCACCCTCAGAAAGGTATGGTTATTTTTTAATACTCTCATCGCAGAGATACCGAATTTTGACATTTCCTGCTGTGCCACATTTTTTGGAAAAGCATACGTCGGACTGTGTCCGGCGACCTTGCCGGTCATGCACCACCCAATCGGACCCCGGATCCCGCCCTAAAGGCTGAGGTTGGTACAGGAGAAATGCCGGATTGTCCTCTCCCTGAGGATTTGGATGATGTATCTGTTACCAACTCCGAAGTGGAGAGTACAATGAACCATCAGCATCGGATAGCAGCTATGCGTGACCCAACCTTTACTGAAGAAGCATTTAATGCTTTTAGCTCAGCGGATGCTTACATCCGAGCTGCTCGGGATGGGCTCGCTGGAGCCACTCAACAGCTTTCCAAGGACATGCAGGTAAGATCATGTGTCAGTAGCCCCCAAGACTTAAAGCAGTTGACGCAACTGATTTAAGGATCGTTGCATAATCAGGTACTCACGGAGAAGAACAACATGCTGTCTCAGGAGCTGGAAAAATACCAGACCCAGCTGACTGTTGTTACCGCCGAACTGGCGAAGTCCAAGGAGGCACCGACTGGTAATGTCCGCTACTGTCTGGAAAATATAATCATGAGCCACCAAGGCCTTTTTTGTGAAATAAGCACTTATGTATCTTTAATGCAGCATCGTCGAATCAACTGGAAGAGAGACTGAAGACCACGCGGGCGGGTAAAGAACATGCCGAAAGGCAAGAAGCTACTGGTCAGCATGTACTAACGCGAACCAGGGATGAGAAAAATAAGCTACAAGATGCAAACATCAAGCAGGCTGAGGAGCTGAAGGATGTACGAGCCCAATTGGTGGATGCCTCGAAAGAGAACAAAAGGCTGAAGGGCGGCTTATTCAGTATGCTTTTTAACCGTACTTCCATATAGTCTTCGAATTGGAAGTGTAACAAGTTTGTTCTGTAGGTGTGACACGTCCATTTTGCATCATGCTTTTATATCGACATTTATTGCATTAGGGGCTGTTATTACACATTATATCACAATACTTATGCCTATTCTCTCTTATTTTACAATGTTTACATGAAGAGGGGGAATGCCGGCGGCTGGAATTCTGGGCTGGAAGAGGAGCAAATATTATAGACCTATTCTGCACAACTCCAAGAGTCCTGAAACTTCATGGGAACACGTTTTAGAATATATAAAAATATTGGGTGAAAGAAGTACCAGAGGGGGCCACCGACCATCCACGAGGCTGGGGAGCGCACCCTACCCCCCTGGATGCGCCCCCTACCTCGTGGGCCCCCTAGCAGCCTTTTGATGCCCATCTTCTGGTATAGGAGGCCTTTCATCGAGGAAAAAATCATAAGCTATCTCACGAGACGAAACTCCGCCGCCACGAGGCGGAACCTTGGCGGAACCAATCTAGGGCTCCGGCGGAGCTGTTCTACCGGGGAAACTTCCCTCCGGGAGAGGAAAATCATCACCACCATAATCATCATTGATCCTCTCATCGGGAGGGGATCAATCTCCATCAACTTGTTCACCAGCACCATCTCATCTCAAACCCTAGTTCATCTCTTGTATCCAATCTTTGTCCCAAAGCCTCAGATTGGTAACTGTGCGTTGCTAGTAGTGTTGATTACTCCTTGTAGTTGATGCTAGTTGGTTTATTCAGTGGAAGATCGTATGTTCAGATCCTTTATGCATATTAATACCCATCTGATTATGAACATGAATATGATTTGTGAGTAGTTATGTTTGTTCATGAGGGCATGGGAGAAGTCTTGCTATAAGTAGTCATGTGAATTTGGTATTCGCTCGATATTTTGATGAGATGTATGTTGTCTTTCCTCTAGTGGTGTCATATGAACGTCGACTACATGACACTTCACCATTGTTTGGGACTAGAGGAAGGCATTGGGAAGTAATAAGTAGATGATGGGTTGCTAGAGTGACAGAAGCTTAAAGCCTAGTTTATGAGTTTCTTTGTAAGGGGCTGATTTGGATCCATATGTTTCATGCTATGGTTAGGTTTATCTTAATACTTCTTTTGTAGTTGCGGATGCTTGCAATAGGGGTTAATAATAAGTGGGATGCTTGTCCAAGGAAGGGCAGTACCCAAGCACCGGTCCACCCACATATCAAATTATCAAAGTACCGAACGCAAATCATATGAACGTGATGAAAACTAGCTTGACGATAATTCCCATGTGTCCTCGTGAGCGTTTTCTTTTATATAAGAGTTTGTCCAGGCTTGTACTTTGCTACAAAAAGGATTGGTCCATATTTCTGCACCTTATTTACTTTTATTACTTGTTACCTATTACAAATAACCTTATCACAAAACTATCTGTTACCGATAATTTCAGTGCTTGCAGAGAATACCTTACTGAAAACTTCTTATAATTCCCTTCTGCTCCTCGTTGGGTTTGACACTCTTACTTATTGAAAGGACTACGATAGATCCCCTATAATTTTGGGTCATCAAGACTCTTTTCTAGCACCATTGCCGGGGAGTGAAGCGCCTTTGGTAGGTGGAATTTGGTAAGGAAAAATTTATATGGTGTGCTGAAATTTACGGTCACCTGTTACTGTGGAACATAATCCTTTGAGGGGCTTGTTCGAGGTATCTTCACCCCAACCAGTAGAGCAAAGAGTTGCTCCTCAACCTACTTAACCTACTGAAAATGTTTACTTTGAAATTCCTTCGGGTATGATAGAGAAACTGCTAGCTAATCCTTTCACAGGTGATGGAACATTACATCCCGATTTGCACCTAATCTATGTGGATGAAGTTTGTGGATTATTCAAGCTTGCAGGTATGCCCGAGGATGTTATCAAGAAGAAGGTCTTCCCTTTATATATATTTGAAGGGAAAGGAATTGACATGGTTTAGGATATGTGATGATATGGGATCTTGGAACTGCAACCGATTGAAATTGGAATTTCATCATAAGTTTTATCCTATGCATCTTGTTCATCGTGATCGTAATTATATATATAATTTTTGGCCTCACGAAGGAGAAAGCATCGCTCAAGCTTGGGGGAGGCTTAAGTCAATGTTATATTCATGCCCCAATCATGAGCTCTCCAGAGAAATTATTATTCAAAAATTTTATGATCGACTTTCTCTCGATAATCACTCCCTGCTCGATACTTCTTGTACTGGCTCTTTTATGATGAAGACTATTGAATTCAAATGGGATTTATTGGAAAGAATTAAATGCAACTCTGAAGATTGTGATCTCGACGAAGGTAAGGAGTCAGGTATAATACCTAAGTTTGATTGTGTTAAATCTTTTATGGATACCGATGCTTTCCGTGAATTTAGCACTAAATATGGACTTGACTTTGAGATAGTAGCTTCTTTCTGTGAATCCTTTGCTACTCATGTTGATCTCCATAAGGAGAAGTGGTTTAAGTATAATCCTCCCATTGAAGTAAAAGTAGTTGCACCTATTAAAGTTGAAGAGAAGACTATCACTTATAATGATTCTGTTGTTCCTACTGCTTATATTGAGAAACCACCTTTCCCTTTTAGAATAAAGGATCATGCTAAAGCTTCAAATCTGGTTCGTAAGAGTAATACTAGAACACCTACACCCTCTGAGCAAATTAAAGTTGAACCTAGTATTGCGATGGTTAAAGATCTCTTGGCAGATAATATTGATGGCCATGTTATCTAATTATGCATAGACCTAATACTAAAAATAAGCATAGAACTCATGTAGGCATGCCTGTTATTTCTGTTAAAATAAGCATAGACCTCCTGTAGGCATGCTTGCTATCATGACTTATGTGATATGGGTGCTAGTGCAATTGCAATATTGCATTCCTTATATAAAGAAATTATGCATGATATCGCACCTACTGAGATAGAGGAAATTGATGTTACAATTAAGCTTGCCAATAGAGACACTATTTCACCAGTTGGGATTGTTAGAAATGTTGAAGTCTTGTGTGGGAAAGTTAAATATCCTGCTGACTTTCTTGTGCTTGGTTCCTCACAAGATAACTTTTGTCCCATTATATTTGGTAGACCCTTCTTGAATACTGTTAATGCTAGGATAGATTGCAAAAAGGATGTTGTTACTATTGGTGTGGGAGATATGTCTCATGAGTTTAATTTTGCTAAATTTCATAGTCAACCCCATGATAAAGAATTTCCTAGTAAAGATGAAATTATTGGTCTTGCTTCTATTGTCGTGCCTCCTAATGATCCTTTAGAACAATATTTGCTCGACCATGAAAATGATATGTTTATGAATGAAAGAAGGGAAATAGATGAAGTATTCTTTAAACAGGGACCTATTTTGAAACACAACTTGCCTGTTGAAATCCTTGGGGATCCTCCTCCACCCAAGGGTGATCCCGTGTCTTAGCTTAAACCTTTACCTAATACTATTGAATATGCTTATCTTGATGAGAAAGAGATATATCCTGTTATTATTAGTGCTAACCTTTCAGAGCATGAAGAAAAGAAATTATTGAAAACTATGAAGAAGCACAGTGCTGCTATTGGATATACTCTTGATGATCTTAAGGGCATTAGTCCCACTCTATGCCAGCACAAAATAAAATTGGAGAAAGACGCTAAACCAGTTGTTGATCACCAACGACGGTTAAATCCTAAGATGAAAGAAGTGGTAAGAAAAGAAATACTAAAGCTTCTGGAGGCAGGTATAATTTATCCCATTGCTGATAGTCAGTGGGTAAGTCCTGTCCATTGTGTCACTAAGAAGGGAGGTATTACTTTTGTTCCTAATGATAAAGATGAATTGATCCCACGAAGAATTGTTACATGTTATAGAATGGTAATTGATTTCCTCAAATTAAATAAAGCTGCTAAAAAGGATCATTACCCTTTACCTTTTATTGATCAAATGCTAGAAAGATTATCCAAACATACACATTTTTGCTTTCAATATGGTTATTCTGGTTTCTCTCAAATACCTGTGTCAAAAGAGGATCAAGAAAAGACAACTTTTACTTGCCCTTTCGGTACCTTTTCTTATAGATGTATGCCTTTTGGTTTCTGCACTGGCTACCTTTCAAAGATGTATAACTGCTATATTCTTTGACTTTTGTGAAAAGATTGTTGAGGTATTCATGGATGATTTCTCCATATATGGAACTTCTTTTGATGATTGCTTAAGCAACCTTGATTGAGTTTTGTAGAGATGTGAAGAAACTAATCTTGTGTTGAATTGGGAAAAGTGCCACTTTATGGTTAATGAAGGTATTGTCTTGGGGCATAAAATTTCTGAAAGAGGTATTGAAGTTGATAAAGCTAAGGTTGATGCTATTGAAAAGACGCCGTGTCCGAAGGACATCAAAGGTATAAGAAGTTTCCTTGGTCATGCCGGTTTTTATAGGAGGTTCATTAAGGACTTCTCTAAAATTTCCAGGCCTCTGACTAATCTCTTGCAAAAAGATGTTCCTTTTGTCTTTTATGATGATTGTGTAGAAGCATTTGAAATACTTAAGAAAGCCTTGATTTATGCTCCTATTGTTTAGCCACCTGATTGGAATTTACCCTTTGCAATTATGGGTGATGCTAGTGATTATGTTGTAGGGGATGTTTCAGGACAAAGGGTTGATAAGAAATTAAATGTTATCCAATATGCTAGTAAGACTCTGGACAGCGCCTAGATAAATTATGCTACTACTGAAAATGAATTTTTAGCAATTGTATTTGCTTGTGATAAGTTCACACCCTATATTGTTGATTCTAAAGTAATTGTTCACACTAATCATGCTACTATTAAATATCTTATGGAAAAGAAAGATGCTAAACCTAGACTTATTAGATGGGTTCTCTTGCTTCAAGTATTTGATTTGCATATTATTGATAGGAAGGGAGCTGAGAACCCCGTTGCAGACAACTTGTCTAGGCTAGAGAATGTTCTTGATGACCCACTACCTATCAATGATAGCTTTCCTGATGAACAATTAGCTGTCATCAATGCTTCTCGTACTGCTCCATGGTATGTTGATTATGCTAATTATATTGTTGATAAATTTATACCACCTAGTTTCACATACCAGCAAAAGAAAAAGTTCTTCTATGACTTAAGACATTACTTTTGGGATGACCCACACCTTTATAAAGAAGGAGTAGATGGTGTTATTAGATGTTGTATACCTGAGCATGAACAGGAATAGATCCTACACAAGTGTCACTCTGAGGCTTATGGAGGACACCATGCCAGAGATAGAACTGTGCATAAGGTACCGCAATCCGGTTTTTATTGGCCTACTCTCTTCAAGGATGCTCGTAATTTTGTCTTGTCTTGTGATGAATGTCATAGAATAGGTAATATTAGTAGACATCAAGAAATGCCTGTGAATTATTCACTTGATATTGAACTATTTGATGTTTGCGGCTTTGATTATATGGGACTGTTTCCTTCCTCTAATGGGTATACACATATTTTAGTTGCTGTTGATTATGTTACTAAGTGGGTAGAAGCTATTCCAACTGGTAGTGCTGATCATAACACCTCTATTAAGATGCTTAAAGAAGTTATTTTTTCGTGGTTTGGAGTCCCTAGATATTTAATGACTGATGGTGGTTCACATTTTATTCATGGTGCCTTTCATAAAATGCTTGCTAAGTATGATGTTAATCATAGATTTGCATCTACTTATCACCCACAGTCTAGTGGTCAAGTAGAATTGAGTAATAGAGAGCTTAAATTAATTTTGCAAAATACTTTTAATAGATCTAGAAAGAATTGGTCCAAGAAACTTGATGATGCATTATGGGCCTATAGAACTACATATAAGAATCCTATGGGTATGTCTCCATATAAGATGGTTTATGGAAAAGCATGTCACTTACCTCTTGAACTAGAACATAAGGCATATTGGGAAATTAAAGAGCTCAATTATGATTTCAAACTTTCTGGTGAGAAGAGGCTTTTTGACATTAGCTCAAATGATGAATGGAGAACCCAGGCCTATGAGAATGCCAAACTGTTTAAAGAAAAAGTTAAAAGATGGCATGTCAAAAGGATACAAAAACGTGAGTTTAATGTAGGTGATTATGTATTGTTCTACAACTCTCGTTTAAGTTTTTTTGCAGGCAAACTCCTTTCTAAATGGGAAGGTCCTTACGTCATTGAGGAGGTCTATCGTTCTGGTGCCATAAAAGTCAACAACTTCGAAGGCAGAAATCCGAGGGTGGTGAATGGTCAAAGAATCAAACATTATATCTCAGGTAATCCTGTAAATGTTGAAACTAATGTTATTGAAACCATAACCCCGGAAGAATACATAAAGGACACTTTCCAGAATGTTTCAAACTCCGAAAAGGAATAGGTATGAGGTGCAGTAAGTAAACCGACTCCAAAAAAGTTCTAAAAGCAATTTTTATCTGTTTTGGAATATTTAAGAAAATAGGAAAATAAGAGGTAGTCCGGGAAGGACACAAGGCGTCCACAAGGGTGGAGGGCGGACCCTACCCCTCTAGGCGCGCCCCCTGCCTCGTGGGCACCTCATGTGCTGTCGGGACTCCGTTTTCATGCACGATACTTCTTTTGGTCGGTAAAAATTCATTATATAATCTCCTGAGGGTTTTGACAACCGTACCATGCAAAGATCCTATGTTTTTGTTTCGAGCTGTTCTGCTTCAGATTTAGATCAAGATGTCTTCTCAAGACTACGACGGAGAGAGCTATGTCTCACATCTCATTGTCGACCCAAAGATCTATGGGTATCTATCTCCTTGTGGTCGAACTACGGATGATGAGGAGGATGCTCACTTGAGGATGATCAATGATTCAAGTTTGGAGGAGGAGGATGTCCCTCTACCTCAACCTATGGATATGCACGTGAAGTTCAAGAAGTCTAGTCTCCCCAAGAGGGCTAAACTGTCTAACAACCGATCTATTCCTTCTCGTTTTCGGCAGAAAAGCAAAGGAGATTTACGTGACAAGATCTTGAAGCTGGAATCGGAGGTTGATGATTTAAAGGAGGAGATCACTCTTCTCAACTACAACATGAAAAAGCTGAAGGCACAATTGTCATCATCATCATCATCTCCTCCACCCCCGAAGAAAGAGACATAAACACATGGGCATGGGCACTCGCCTTGGCAACTGCCAAGCTTGGGGGAGTGCCCCGGTATCGTATCACCATCACACTTTTATCTTTACCGTTTTTCTTAGTTCGGTCCTTTTCATGATGTCTTGATCTAGTAGAATAAAGTTTTAGTACAATCTAGTTTTGACTTTTTGCTTTATGATCCTTCTATGTAATCGAGTCCGTGAGCTATATAATAAAGATTAGTTTTGAGTCAAGAGCTTGATTATCTTTCTATGATCTTGAAGGAATAAAAATAAAAGAGAAAGAATGAAAAGAAATAAAGAGATCATATGGATCTTATGGGGAGTAATGACTTCACATATAAAGAGTATGATGAATAAAAATTGTTGAGAGTTGACAAGCATAGTTTTGGTCATCATTGCAATTACTAGGAAGTAATAAAGAAATAGAGGTTTCACATATAAATATACTATCTTGGACATCTTTTATGATTGTGAGCACTCATTAAAATATGAAATGCTAAAGAGTTGATGTTGGACAAGGAAGACAACATAATGGTTATGTTTTCTTACATCCGAAACAAATTATATTGTCATGGATCATACAACATGTTGAGCTTGCCTTTCCCTCTTATGCTAGCCAAATTCTTTGCACCAAGTAGAGATACTACTTGTGCTTCCAAATACCCTTAAACCCAGTTTTGCCATGAGAGTCCACCATATCTACCTATGGATTGAGTAAGATCCTTCAAGTAAGTTGTCATTGTTGCAAGCAATAAAAATTGATGTCTAAATATGTATGATTTATTAGTGTGGAGAAAATAAGCTGTATACGATCTTGTGATATGGAAGAAATAAAAGCGACGGACTGCATAATAAAGGTCCATATCACAAGTGGAAATATAAAGTGACGTTCTTTTGCATTAAGATTTCGTGCATCCATCCATAAAAGCACATGAAAACCTATGCTTCCCTCTGCGAAGGACCTATCTTTTATTATTGTCTTATACTTCATACAAGAGTCATGGTGATCTTCACCTTTCCTTTTTACATTTTATCCTTTGGCAGGCACAATGTGTTGGAAAGATCCTGATATTTATAGCTAATTGGATGTGAGTTTTCATGAACTATTATTGTTGACATTACCCTTGAGATAAAAGGTTGGAAGGCAATACTATAAGCCCCTATCTTTCTTTGTGTCTGATTAAAACTTCATACCCATAAATATTGCGTGAGTGTTAGAAATTGTGAAAGACTAAATGATAGTTGAGTATGTGGACTTGCTGAAAAGATCTTATATTGACTCTTTCTGATGTTATGATAAATTGCAATTGCTTCAATGACTGAGATTATAGTTTGTTAGTTTTCAATGAAGTTTCTGATTCATACTTGAAATTGTGAATGAATTGTTACTTTAGCATAAGAAATCATATGACAATATATATATATATATATATATATATATATATATATATGTTGCTGTTATAAGAATGATCATGATGCCCTCATGTCCGTATTTTATTTTATCGACAACTCTATCTCTAAACATGTGGACATATTTTTCAATCTCGACTTCCGCTTGAGGACAAGCGAGGTCTAAGCTTGGGGAAGTTGATACGTCCATTTTGCATCATTCTTTTATATTGATATTTACTGCATTACAGACTGTTATTACACATTATATCACAATACTTATGCCTATTCTATCTTATTTTACAAGGTTTATATGAAGAGGGGAATGCCGGCGGCTGGAATTCTGGGCTGGGAAAGGAGCAAATATTAGAGACCTATTCTGCACAACTCCAAAAGTCATGAAACTTCACGGGAGCACGTTTTAGAATATATAAAAAATATTGGGCAAAACAAAGTACCAGAGGAGGGCCAGCCATCATCCACGAGGGTGGGGGGCGCGCCCTACACCCCTGGGAGCGCCCCCTGCCTCGTGGGCCCCTGGCAGCCTTCTGATGCACATCTTCTGCTATATGAGGTCTTTCGTCGAGGAAAAAATCATAAGCTAGCTCACGAGACGAAACTCCACCACCACGAGGCGGAACCTTGGCGGAACCAATCCAGGGCTTCGGCGGAGCTGTTCTGCCGGGGAAACTTCCCTCCGGGAGGGGGAAATCATCACCACCGTCATCATCATCGATCCTCTCACCGGGAGGGGGTTAATCTCCATCAACATTTTCACCAGCACCATCTCATCTCAAAGCCTAGTTCATGTCTTGTATCCAATCTTTGTCCCAAAGCCTCAGATCGGTACATGTGGGTTGCTAGTAGTGTTGATTACTCCTTGTAGTTGATGCTAGTTGGTTTATTTGGTGGAAGATCATATGTTCAGATCCTTTATGCATATTAATACCCCTCCGATTATGAACATGAATATGATTTGTGAGTAGTTACGTTTGTTCCTAAGGACATGGGAGAAGTCTTTCTATAAGTAGTCATGTGAATTTGGTATTCGTTCGATATTTCTAGAGGAAGGCATTAGGAAGTAATAAGTAGATGATGGGTTGCTAGAGTGGCAGAAGCTTAAACCCTAGTTTATGAGTTGCTTCGTAAGGGGCTGATGTGGATCCATATGTTTCATGCTATGGTTAGGTTTACCTTAATACTTCTTTTGTAGTTGTGGATGCTTGCGATAGGGGTTAATCATAAGTGGGATGCTTGTCCAAGTAAGGGCAGTATCCAAGCACCGGTCCACCCACATATCAAATTATCAAAGTACCAAACGTGAATCATATGAACGCGATGAAAACTTGCTTGACGATAATTCCCATGTGTCCTCAGGAGCGCTTTCCTTTATATAAGAGTTTGTCCAGGCTTGTCCTTTGCTACATAAAGGATTGGGCCATCTTGCTGCACCTTATTTACTTTTATTACTTGTTACCCGTTACAAATTACCTTATCACAAAACTATCTGTTACCGATAATTTCAGTGCTTGCAGAGAATACCTTACTGAAAACTGCTTATCTTTTCCTTCCGCTCCTCGTTGGGTTCGACACTCTCACTTATCGAAAGGACTACGATAGATCCCCTATACTTGTGGGTCATCAAGGTGTCCTAACTAGGCGGCCCGAAGGAGAGATGTCTGGATTCCAAGGCGACCTGCTACAAGAGGTCTCAAAAGTGCATGAGCGAGCCCAGAAGGCAATGAGAAACATTGCTAAGGCTTT
Organism: Triticum aestivum; assembly: GCF_018294505.1. NCBI lineage: Eukaryota > Viridiplantae > Streptophyta > Magnoliopsida > Poales > Poaceae > Triticum > Triticum aestivum. The sequence continues at coordinate 569,642,723 of NC_057809.1, read as the reverse complement.
ATGGCCGGCCGATTCTCCTCCAGGAAGTATGGAGGAACTCGCGAATTTATTCAAGGGAGCTCGGTGCCTCTTTGGACTATGGAAGATACCAGCATGCTGAGAAGGGGCACGAGAGGCCTGGGCCATGGTGAAAACACGGTACATCGGACTTGATACGAATCATATGGCCCGGGTCGGGCCTCGAGGATCAGATGGACAAGAAATTCCTATAAGCTTGGTATATGACCAAGTGAAGATATCCACTAAGTTTTCAAACAGGATTGTAAGCTAGACAACCTATTAAATGGTGTAGAAGAGGAGGAAGTTTTCGAGTCTAAGTAGTAATGTACTTTTATCGATAAACGTATCTATAGCCGAATTATAAAACAGTTGTCATGGCAGACCTTCCGCTTTAACCTCCGAAATCCAAAGTTTGGAGTGTTTCTGAATATTGTACTGGTGGGAAGCACCAAAGTATGTTTCGGAAACCAGGAAGTCCGGTCATAGTTGCTTGAACAGACAAGTTGTATTCGGGGAGTTATGTTATATTACATTTGATCATAAGAAACATCTTCCAAAGAGAATAGTTCTGTTAAGGGTTCCTCTCCCTAGGCCAGCAAGCGCTGTGCATGCTTGAGCTGTGATGTTAAAAATCACAATACAAGTGGTATGTTGGGGGCTTGTATCGCCACGACGGCAGTTCATCTTATGTCCACCGACCTATTATTCCCTTATGAACGCTAGCTTTCAGCTTCACCTGTCTGAGGTACACGTCCGGATGACCCGGCTGTAACAATCGCAAAGGTGCTCCCTTTACGCCCTAGCCGAATAAGCGGGAACGTAGGGCATAATCACATGAGCCAGGAAACCCAGCTTGGCAAAAACTTAAGTCATAAAGGTGCATATAATGGCGCAGAAAGACATGTATGAGAAGACCATGCATATATACTGTGAGCTTGATGCTCGAAAAATAATAATAAGCTTCTGTGTTAAGAAGCCCCCAGGTATTGGGGGTATGTACATTTAAGGATGTGTGCCCCTTAAGTGTGCGGTTTATCTGAACACGGACCGGAAGTCGTATAAAAATGAAAAGAAAAAAGAGAAGAAAGAATAGAAAAAGGTAATGAACAGTGAGTTCGGACTTAGGCGTAGAATCTTCGGAGTCTGGCAGCGTTCCATGGGTTCGGCTCTAAGCGATTCTCCGATGCATTAAACAGGCGATAGGCTCCTCTAGTGAGAACTACATCTATAATGAAGGGACCCTCCCATTTGGGCTTGAGCTTGTCCTTTTTCTTCTCTGGTAGGCATAGAACGAGTTCACCGACATTATAAGTTTTGGCCCGCACTTCCCTTATTTGGTATCTTCGAGCGTGTTGTTGGTAGAATGCTGAGCGAGCTTTGGCAACATCGTGCTCCTCCTCCAGGCCATTTAAGTCATCTTGCCGATCAAGCTCGGCTTCTTTCTCCTCGTACATGCAGACTCGAGGTGAGTCGTGGATAATATCGCAGGGCAAGATGGCCTATGTGCCATACACCATGAAGAATGGTGTGTATACGGTCATGCGATTGGGCGTGGTCCGCTGCCCCCAGAGTACGGAGTTGAGCTCCTCAACCCAGTGTTTATCTGACTCCTGTAAGGATCGCATTAGTCTGGGTTTAATGCCGCTCATTATCAGTCCATTAGCCTGTTCGACTTGACCGTTTGTTTGAGGGTGATAGACGGAGGCATAATTGAGCTTGATGCCCAGATTAGCGGACCAGGTTTTTGCTTCATCAGTTGTGAAGTTAGAGCCGTTATCGGTGATGGTGTTGTGTGGGACACCATAATGGTGTACGACATCGGATATGAAATCTATCACTGGTCCGGCTTCGGCCGTTTTAACTGGCTTGGCCTCTATCCACTTAGTGAATTTATGCACCATGACCAACCGATATTTTGTCTTATGGCTTCCCCCTTTAAGGGGTCCGACCATGTCAAGCCCCCAGACTGCAAAGGGACAAGTAATGGGGATTGTTTGTAGGGCGGTAGGCGGCATGTGGCTTTGATTGGCGAAAAGTTGGCATCCTACACAACGCTAGACGAGGTCTTGCACATCTGCTCAGGCCGTAGGCCAGAAAAATCCAGTTCGGAAGGCCTTACTTACAAGGGACCGAGTTGCAGCAAGATGACCGCCAAGACCAGCATGGGTTTAGGCCAAGAGCTGCCGCCCCTCTTCTTCGGAGATACACCTTTGAAGGACTTCGGTAGTACTTTTCTTATAGAGCTCTCCTTCATGAACCTTGTAGGTGTTCGAGCGTCGGACAATGCATCGAGCCTCATTCTGGTCCTCGGGGAGCTCTTTCCTATTGAGATAGGACAGGAAGGGTTCGGACCATGGGGCGATTACTGGCATGATTACATGAGCTGATGGCGTTGGTTCGGTGGCTGAGCCCCCGATGATATCAGCACTGTATTCGGAATCGGGGGGTATGATCGGATCCGAACTGGCATTGCTGCTCTCATCCTGCCATATCACAGATGGCTTGAAGAGCCTTTCCATGAAGGTGTTAAGTGGGACAGGGTCGCGCTTAGCACCCATGCAAGCAAGGATGTCCACTGCTTGATTGCTCTCTCGGTCCACGTGATGAAATTCAAGCCCCTCGAACCGAGCTGATATTTTTGAGTACGACATTGCGGTAAGCCGTCATCTTCAAATCTTTGGCATCAAAACTCTGTTTATTTGGGATATTGCGAGGCTTGAATCCCCGCGCACCGCGAGGCATTGTATGCCCATAGAGACCATGCAATAAGGCCTCATATTCGGTTGTGTTATTAGAATCCATATATAGTATTTGGAGCACATATCGGACTGTATCCCCTATGGGGGATGTCAGGACGACGCCAGCCCCAAGTCCGGTTAGCATTTTAGAGCCGTCTTAGTGCATCACCCAGCTGGAATATGTGCCATACTCTTTAGGGAGTTCGGCTTCCGTCCATTTGGTGAGGAAATCAGCCAACACCTGAGATTTAATGGCTCGGCCTGGCTTGATGACCCACAAGTATAGGGGATCTATCGTAGTCCTTTCGATAATAAGAGTGTCGAACCAAACGAGGAGCAGAAGGAAATGATAAGTAGTTTTCAGTAAGGTATTCTCTGCAAGAACTGAAATTATCGGTAACAGATAGTTTTGTGATAAGGTAATTTGTAATGGGTAACAAGTAATAAAAGTAAATAAGGTGCAGCAAGATCACCCAATCCTTTTTGTAGAAAAGGACAAGCCTGGACAAACTCTTATATAAAGGAAAGCGCTCCCGATGACACATGGGAATTATCGTCAAGCAAGTTTTCATCGCGTTCATATGATTCGCGTTTGGTACTTTGATAATTTGATATGTGGGTGGACCGGTGCTTGGATACTGCCCTTACTTGGACAAGCATCCCACTTATGATTAACCCCTATTGCAAGCATCCGCAACTACAAAAGAAGTATTAAGGTAACCTAACCATAGCATGAAACATATGGATCCAAATGAGCCCCTTACGAAGCAACTCATAAACAAGGGTTTAAGCTTCTGTCACTCTAGAAACCCATCATCTACTTATTACTTCCCAATGCCTTCCTCTAGGCCCAAACAATGGTGAAGTTTCATGTAGTCGACGTTCACATGACACCACTAGAGGAAGGACAACATACATCTCATCAAAATATCGAACGAATACCAAATTCACATGACTACTTATAGCAAGACTTCTCCCATGTCCTCGGAAACAAACGTAACTACCCACAAATCATATTCATGTTCATAATTAGAGGGGTATTAATATGCATAAAGGATCTGAACATATGATCTTCCACCAAATAAACCAACTAGCATCAACTACAAGGAGTAATCAACACTACTAGCAACCCACGTGTACGATCTGAAGTTTTGAGACAAAGATTGGATACAAGAGATGAACTAGGGTTTGAGATGAGATGGTGCTGGTGAAGATGTTGATGGAGATTGACCCCTCCCGATGAGATGATCGATGGTGATGATGGTGGTGATGATTTACCCCTCCCGGAGGGATGTTTCCCCGGCAGAATAGCTCCGCCGGAGCCCTAGATTGGTTCCGCCAAGGTTCTGTCTCTTGGCGGCGTTGCTTCATCCTTGTCGGTGTTCTGAGAACGGGGGTCCCCAGACTTTCCTACCTGCGGCCCATGGTGTGGTTGTGTCTGCAGGCCTGTACGTCCCATCTTCATCGACAAGGAACCAAGACCCTCGCGAGGGGCCGAGCCTTGCGAGGCGGACGATGCAAGACCTCCTCAGGAGCGGCCTCACCAGGCTGCCTCGCGAGGAGCAGAGATATCAAGGCGGGGTGAACCTCGCAAGGCTTTCGTGATGTAAGCCGTGACGATCGACACCAGGCGGGCGCCAGCGTGCGCAGTGTCCTTGCTTCCTCTTTTGTGCTAAGGAGGCAAGTGCAGGCGCGGAGTACCGAGGCATCAAGAAAAGGTTTCCATATTTGTGCAACCAGACCAAGACCCGCAAGACGGCAGGACAGAGGTCACCGAGGAGCCCAAGACGGCGGCATCACCAAAACCTTTGGTAGGCGAAGACCACCTTTTGTCAGGATAGCTCGTACTAGCTGTCCCCTTTCTAATTGGCCGCCATTGTTGGCTCCCTTCCCACTCAATATTTGGGAAGAGGACCAGGGCCTCTATAAATAGGACTAGCCACCACAAGTAGAGGAAGAGGAGAAGAAGGGAGACCGGCATCAAGAGCCAACCCTTAGCCACACTGAACACAAGAACACCTCAACCTCAAGAGGCTGTTTTTCCCCTTGTAGTGTTCATCATCAGCCCAAGAGGCAATCCACCACCACCACACTGGAGTAGGATATTACACCACAACGGTGGCCCGAACCAGTATAAATCTTGTGTCTCTGCATTGCGAGTGCTTCGAGTTCGTCCGCGAGACCTTAGCGAGCTAGGACATAGATCGATAGAAGGGAAAGAACTTCGCACGCACCCCAGTGTTTGAACCTTAAGGGTCTGCCGGAACCCCAGATCCGACATTTGGCATGCCAGCTAGGGGTGCGCCGTAGCTCCTCTCGACCAGCCTACGCTCCGCGCCATCGCACTTCGCCCCCATGGCAGGTGCCTCGCCACCAGCTCCAACGGCCGGTGCTGACAACGGTGTCGGATTTCGGGTTCCGGCAGACCCTTGAGGTTCGAACACTGGGGTGCGCGCGGAGATCTCTCCCCTACCGATCTGCGTCTGATCCTCTCGTGCGAACTAAGATGAAAATGATGAGCAACACAAGAGACACGGAGTTTATACTGGTTCGGGCCACCGTTGTGGTGTAATACCCTACTCCAGTGTGTGGTGTGGTGGATTGCCTCGGGGGATGATGATGGACAGTACAAGGGAAGAACAGCCTCGCGAGGGGTGTTCTTGAGCTGGTGCGGTGTGTTCTACTTAGTCTCTACTAGGTTCTCCTCCCTTTTCCCTCTTTTCCCCCTTTGTGGAGACTGGCTCTATTTATAGAGGCCCCGGGCCTCTCCCCAAATAATGAGTGGGAAGGGCGCCAACACTTGGCCATTTTGAAGGGGAACATATGGTACAAGTTATCATGACCAAAGGTGGTCTTCGGCTGCCAAAAGCACTGGTGATGACGCCGTCTTGGGCTCCACAGTGACCTCCATCCGGCCGTTCGGCTGGTCTTGGTCTCGTTGCACCGGAATGGCAACCTTTGCCTGATACCTTGGCATGTGCTTGCTCCCTTTGCACCAAAGGGGAAACAAGGACACTGCACAGGCTGGCGCCCACCTAGTCTCGATCGTCATGGCTTGCGTCATGGGATCCTTGCGAGGTACCCCTGCATTGATCTCCCCGCCTCCTCGCGAGCCTGCCTGATGAGGCTGCCTCTGAGGAAGCTTTCTGTCTTCCGCCTCGCGAGGCTTGGCCCCTCGCGATGGTCTTGAGCTTGGGCTGATGAAGATGGGCCGCGCTGGGCCCCTGGCCGAGCCACGCCGCAGGCCGCAGGTAGGCAAGTCTGGGGACCCCCTTAGGGAGTCCTAGATTAGGGGGTCTCCGGACAGCCAGACTATCTCCATTGGCCGGACTGTTAGACTATGAAGATACAAGATTGAAGACTTCGTCTCGTGTCCGGATGGAACTCTACTTGGCGTGGAAGGCAAGCTAGGCAATACGTATATGGATATCTCCTCCTTTGTAACCGACCTTGTGTCACACTAACCCTCTCCGATGTCTATACAAACTGGAGGGCTTTAGTCCATAGGACAAGAATCACAACATACAATCATACCATAGGCTAGCTTCTAGGGTTTAGCCTCTCTGATCTCGTGGTAGATCTACTCTTGTAACACCCATGTCTTTAATATTAATCAAGCAGGACATAGGGTTTTACCTCCATCAAGAGGGCCCGAACCTGGGTAAAACTTCGTGTCCCTTGCCTCCTGTTACCATCCGGCCTAGACGCACAGTTCGGGACCCCCTACCCGAGATCCGCCGGTTTTGACACCGACATTGGTGCTTTCATTGAGAGTTCCTCTGTGTCGTCACTGTTAGGCTTGATGGCTCCTACTATCATTGATAGTGATGCGGTCTAGGGTGAGACTTTTCTCCCCGGACAGATCTCCCTATTCGGCGGCTTTGCACTGCAGGCTAATTCGCTTGGCCATCTGGAGCAGATTGAAAGCTACGCCCCTGGCCGTTAGGTCAGATTTGGAAGTTTGAGTTACACGACCAACATCTGTGGGGACTTGATCTTCGACGGATTCGAGCCATAGCCGGACGCGCCCCATTGTCGCGGTGGGTATGACCTAGCTCTACCGCCGAACAGTAACCCAGAAGCCGCGCCCGCATCAGCTCCGACCCTTAGTTCGGAGCCAACTGCGCCAATCAAGGACGGGTGGTTGGACACCACCTCGGGGGTGGCAGTCTCAATGGCGATCGAGCCGAACACTGGCGCAAATCTCCATGCAGCCCGTGACTCCAAGGTGCCGGACCCTCTTTCGGAAGCCGAACCATCCACGCCCCTGCCAATCGAATCCGATTGGGCGCCGATCATGGAATTCACCGCCGTGGATATCTTTCAGCACTCGCCCTTTGGCGACATTCCGAATTCACCGAGGTCTCTCTCTTTGTCAGGAGAGCCCTGGCCAGATTACGGCCAACAGGATTGGGATACGGACGACGAAGAAATTCGATGCCCACCCACCACCCACTTTGTAGCCACTGTCGATGATTTAACCGACATGCTCGACTTCGACTCTACAGACATCGACGGTATGGACAACGATGCTGGAGGCGAAGATGAACCACCGCCCATAGGGCGCTGGACGTCCACTTCATCATATGACGTATACATGGTGGACACACCAAAAGAAGACGACGACGAGGAACAGAAGGACGCACCGAAGGCTTGTTCCCTCAAGAAGCAGTCAAAGCGGTGGCGCAAGCGCCGCGCCAAATCCCGCCTCGCCGGAAATAACGATCACACAGACCCAACGTTGGAGCAGGGCGAATCACTGCCGGACCATGGCAATACGGAGAATCAAACGGAACAAACCAATTCTGTCAAAGATAATAGTCCGGACGACACAACGCCGGACAGGCACCCGGAGCAGCAGAATGCCCGTCAAAGGCTTGTTGCCACCACGAGGAGCCTAAAAAAGCAGAAGCAAAGGCTCAAGGCTGCACAGGATGCACTCCAAATCAGATGGAGTAAAATACTCAACGCAGCAGCGAGGTACGGCGACAATCGCCCCACCAAGAGCTACCCAAAGCGGAAGTTGCTACCTGAATTCGATGAGGAGGCCTCAGACCCCTCACAACCAAAAATCAAAACAGCCACCTGGCCGGATAGACGACCTCACGGCCAACATAGAGCGGCAAATAATGCCACTCACAAGACAATACGCGATTCATGCGGGGGCTTGCACCAAAAGGACAACGCAACCAGATCCATCTATGGACCACGCAAGCACGCCCCAGCATACGATATAACATCCGAACAATGCGGTACACCCAGATACAGGGGTGCCGCACACCCCCTATGTTTCACCGATGAGATGCTGGATCATGAATTTCCAGAGGGATTCAAACCTGTAAACATAGAGGCATACGACGGAACAACAAACTCTAGGGTCTGGATCGAGGACTATATCCTCCACATCCATATGGATAGAGGACTATATCCTCCACATCCATATGGCTCGAGGAGATGATCTCCGCGCCATCAAATACTTACCACTCAAAATCAAGGGGCCAGCCCGTCACTGGCTCAAAGGCCTCCCCAAAAACTCCATTGGAAGCTGGGCAGAGCTCGAAGACGTTTTTCGGGCAAACTTTCAAGGGACTTATGTCCGACCTCCGGACGCGGATGATTTGAGTCATATAACTCAACAGACCGGAGAGTCAGCCCGAAAGCTTTGGAACATGTTTCTTACTAAAAAGAACCAAATTGTCGACTGTCCGGACGCCGAAGCCTTGGCAACTTTTAAGCACAGCGTCCGTGATGAATGGCTTGCCCGACACCTCGGCCAAGAAAAGCCGAGAACGATGGCAGCATTAACAAGCCTCATGACCCGCTTTTGCGCGGGTGAGGATAGCTGGTTTGCCAGATGCAGCACCAGCGACCCCAGTACATCCGAAGTTAGAGATGGAAACGGGAAATCACGGTGCAACAGCAATAACAAATGCCGGAACAAAGGAGACAACACGAAAAACACGGCAGTAAATGCCTGATTCAAAAGCTCTCGGCCAGGTCAGAAGCTGCCCTCTGAAGGCGCCAGAGGCGAACTGTCCAGCCTGAATAAAATTCTGGACCAAATATGTCAGGTCCATAGCACCCCTGGCAAACCAGCCAATCATACCCACAGAGAATGTTGGTTCTTCAAGCAGTCCGACAAGCTCAACGCCGTACACAAGGGGGAGGATACACCAAGTGAAGATGAGGATGAGCCTCTCAAGGGAGACGCTGGGGAACAAAAGAAATTTCCACCAGAGGTCAAAACAGTAAATGTGTTGCACATGATCAATGGAAGAAACAAAACGGCACTCCTAGAGAAATACGCCCGATGGCCTATCACCGCGGAGTCCTGCCACTGGTCGTCTCAACTGATCACTTTCGACCATTGTGATTACTCAGCAAGTATCTGGCGTGCAGGATGGTCTGCCCTGGTATTAGACCCAATAATTGACGGATACCACCTCGCACGAGTCCTGATGGACGGTGGTAGTAGCCTAAACCTGATATACCAGGATACAATCCGCGAAATGGGGATAGACCCAACAAAAATTCGCCATACAATATTACCTTTAAAGGAGTAACGCCAGGCCCAGGGGCTCATTGCACGGGCTCCCAGCTACTAAAAGTTATATTCGGCCTCCCCGATAACTTTCGTAGCGAACATCTAACCTTCCACATCGCTCCATTCCAAAGTGGCTATAAAGCACTACTCGGACGCGAAGCTTTCGCTTGCTTTAATGCAATACCACACTACGCTTCCCTCACACTCAAGATGCCCGGTCCACGCGGCATCATTACAGTGAACGGAAATGTTAAGCAATTCCTGCGCGCCGAAGAGCGTGCGGCTGCCTTGACAGCCGCACACTAAAAACGGCCTCACCAACTAACATATTTAGCAGGTTGTCACGACCTCGGATACGGTTAGACGAGTCCGGTGCAGCTATATGCAATTTATACCAGATCAATGATCACACCCCTATTACAATACAAGGGGCTCAACATCCGCAGACAAGTGGCAATTCTTACTCACTTTGAATTATACATGGTTTATTTAAAAACTACTTTTTGCATGACAGCTTTTTTTTACCTAAGCTCCTCTCTTCTACAGATAATCATCATGCTACATCCGTCCAGGATACGGCACAACGGAGACACAGGCGCAGACGTGCAGCAGGGACCCGCTCCAAGGATTCTTTTTACATTAAGACCCTGCGTAAACCTTTTTTACTGTCTCACCGAATTCTCAGCACCATTGAGAGCGATGCTGATGTCTTGGCATGTGGCCACGTCAGAATAATGCACGTACCTGGACACAAGGGGTTTCTTACATGCGGCACTATTTCGGCCCGGTTTATACCATAAAGACTGAATACCTTAGGGAGTGTTCGGCGTCGCGAGTTCAGCCTTATATGCATTAGCTCTGAATCATTGTCTTTGGTCAAATGTTGGGTTTGCCCGGCTCCTGTGTTTTGGTGCCTTACGTTCCGGTTTACCGGCTAAGGTAGCACCAGGAGAACTACTGCGATTGTGCCCTGGTTCATCCGGACGAGCGCCTCAGTAGAGAAAGCCGAAAACTGACTGTCATGATATAGCGTGAAACTGGTCAACCACTCGATGACCTATCGGAATGTTAGAATTCCTCCGCCTTAACGAAGGGCTGTTTTCCGGCCAGGCATATACGCACCACACGACCGGGAGAGTGCGGAGCCACCAGGGGCTATCTAGTAGCCCCACTGTCAAACTCCTATGGCTAAGTGAAATTGTTCAAGCATTATAGTCTGGTTGCCTCGCTCGCTGCGCTATCAACTCCTTATCAGGACCAAGATGCTGGGTTAAGTGTGAACACGCGTTTTTTGCGAGCACCTCTGCATTATATGCGTGGGGGTTGAAGCCGACGACTGCAATCTTTCAGGTTATACGCATGTATACATAAACGGCCGCACAGGAGGCATCATACTACTTTCAGGCAAAAGTATAGACACAGGCTTATAAAAACTTCATAAAAGCATTATGTTTACAATAAGAATACATATCACTCAAACATAATATTTTTCGAGCACTGGGCCTCTATCAAACGGGCACCCTCGAGAACTTCCTCGAAATAGTGTTCGGCAGCCACACGGCCTATGGCCGAACCCTGTGCCGCAACAGTGGTAGCGTCCATCTCCGCCCAGTATGCTTTAACACGGGCAAGGGCCATCCGCGAGCCTTCTATGCACACCGACCTCTTCATCGCATTAATGCGCGGCACCGCATCAAGGAGCTGCTGCACTAAGTTGAAATAGCTGTTCGGCTTAGGCCCTTCCGGCCATAATTGATCCACAACAGACCTCATGGCGAGTCCGGACAACCTATTCAGTTCGGCCCATTCGGCTAGCTGGTCAGTCAATGAAAGCAGACACTCTGGAACGTGGAATTGCGTCCAGAACAGCTTGTCCACTTCACGATCTGTCTGACCTTGGAAGTACTTGGCCGCATCGGCAGCGCTCGCCGCCAAATCCATATACGCATCTGCCGAGCTTCACAGCCGATCCAGAGGGGCATACCGTGGATCTCCGAACTTCCTCCGTAACATGAAGGGTTTTCCAGCCACAATATCCCCGGCTTCCCGCGGCTCCTCCTTCTTCGCTCTCATAGCAGAACGGGCGTCTTTTTCTGCCGCCGCGGCCTTCTCAAGGTCCGTTGCCTTCGCTTGGTTCTCTTTCACAAGGACCTGGCAACGGTTGGCAGTGTCTTTCAATTCTACATCCATCTTGGCCATCTTCTCTTGGCTCTCGCAATGTGCGGCCTTCTCAGCTTTCAACTCTTCGGCCACCTTCAAAGCAGCCGCATTACTACTCCTCGCTTGTTCCTTGGCTCGGGCAAGTTCCGCCCGCAAGGCTTCCACGGTGGCAACCCCATCTGCAGTCACAACATATTAAAGATACTAGCATTATGCTGCTCTTACTATCTGGCATTCACCGGATAATAACACTTACCCTATGCCTCGTCAAGCATCTTGTTAACAAGCTCGATGTCGGCGTCTGCCGCATCCAGTTGCCGTTTTAATTCGGCAAACTCCCTAGTCCGGCTAGCCACCGGAGCTCCCACCACCTGCACATAAAAAGCAGATTGGTTATTGCCTGGGAATTTGATCCTCCGTTCGCCATCGTTCTGACGACAACCATAGTCTCAGGGGCTACTATAACATGTGCAGTACTATCACATACTATCTCACATACCTCAAACCCTGTCAATAGACTCATAAAGGCTTCATGTAATCTGCTTTCAGTGGACGAGATTCTCTCCATCACCGTACCCATCAACATACGGTGCTCTTTTGAGATGGCCGCTCGCCCCACCAACTCCCTCAGAACGTCCGACCGCACACCAGGTGTCGGTGTCAAAACCGGCGGATCTCGGGTAGGGGGTCCCGAACTGTGCGTCTAGGCCGGATGGTAACAGGAGACTGGGGACACTTTGTTTTACCCAGGTTCGGGCCCTCTCGATGGAGGTGAAACCCTACTCCTACTTGATTAATATTGAAGATATGGGTAGTACAAGAGTAGATCTACCACGAGATCAAGGAGGCTAAACCCTAGAAGCTAGCCTATGGTATGATTGTGTATGGAGTTGATCCTCTACGGGCTACAACCCTCCGGTTTATATAGACACTGGATAGGGTTAGGGTTACACAGAGTCGGTTACAATGGTAGGAGATCTTGAATATCGCATTGCCAAGCTTGCCTTCCACACCAAGGAAAGTCCCATCCGGACACGGGACGAAGTCTTCAATCTTATATCTTCATAGTCCAGGAGTCCGGCTGACTGTATAGTCCGGTATCCGAACACCCCCTAATCCAGGACTGCCTCAGTAGCCCGTGAACCAGGCTTCAATGACGACGAGTCCGGCGCACAAATTGTCTTAGGCATTGCAAGGTGGGTTACTCCTCCAAGTCCTACATAGAAGATTGTAATCACCAAGAGTAGTGTCCGGAACTATAAAATAAGTTTCCACATATTGCTATAGAGAGAATAATATTAACACAAATCAAATCTGCTGACGTATTCTGCAGTGTGCCATCACACTACAGCCAAGTCCTCTACTCGAATTGTTTTTACTTCCCCACCTCAGCATGTTTTGCGAGGTGGTTTCCTTGGCATGTCTTGTCAAAGCAGAGATCATGTGCCCTTTTTACGGGATTCTCATTAATATGGATGTGGGTAACCCAACTGCGCCATTTATCATGGCGCTCGGGAGGCAAGCGAGTTTTATTAGGCAAGTGGGGACGCATAACCGCATCCGCCTATATAAGGGGATAAGGATCCACCCTATTTACCTACGCCTTCTTCCTCCCTTGCCTACCCATCTCTCGCGCACCCGAGCTCTAGCGCCCAAGCCCGCACTTCCCACCTCAACCTTCTCCAGCAATGTCCGGAGCGGGAGGCAAATGGATGGTCTCCACTGTTACGGAGGACAAAATCAAGAAGCTAAGGAAGGCCAGGTATCTGTCCAAGGACATCACGCACCGGCTTCCCGAGAAGGGATAGCTTATCCCCACCCCAAGGCCCCATGAGAGGGTGGTATTTCTCCTCCACTTCCTCCGCGGACTGGGTTTTCCACTCCACCCATTTTTCCGGGGGCTCATGTTCTACTACGGCCTGGATTTCCACGATCTGGCTCCGAACTTCATCCTCAACATCTCGGCGTTTATCGTCGTGTGCGAGGCCTTTCTCCGCGTCCGCCCCCATTTCGGCCTCTGGCTCAAGACTTTCAACGTCAAGCCCAAGGTGGTGAGCGGCAGCCAGGCGGAGTGCGGAGGCGCCATGGCGGGCAAGATGGCCAACGCCCTATGGTTCGAGGCCTCTTTCGTGGAGACCCTAAAGGGATGGCAATCCGGGTGGTTTTATATCACCGAGCCATGCGATCCGGAATGGACCGTGGTCCCTGAGTTCCGATCCGGACCCCCCACGCGGCTTGTGTCCTGGAAAGAGACGGGCCTGTCATGGGGCGACGAGAAAGAGGTGACAGGATTGCAAACATGCATCCGGTCCCTGATGAACAAGCCAATCCGGCTTGTCAACATAATCCAGGTTATGCTCGCCCGCCAGATCCTCCCGTGCCAACACCGGGATTTCAATCTGTGGGAGTTCGACTCGGCGCAGCATCAAACCCTCAGCAGGCTCTTCGACACAACATACGAAGATGCCTGGAAGATGCTATTCAAGGGCGCCGAGGCTCCCGCATCCGCTTCCGAGGACAGCGGATACAGCTCACAGCATCACGCTAGCAAGGTATGCTATCTACACATGTTACAGGATGTTCATGCTTTTTTCATAGTTTAACTCTATGCGGGATCTAAACTCCCTTGCCTTTGATAGGCTTGGCGGGCAATGGCCGAACCGATTAACTGTCCGGCTCCGCTACCCGAAGACCCAGCCCCAGCTCTACTGGTGAAGCTGCTGACTCCGGCGCCTTATGTGGTGCCGGAGAAGAAGGCTAAGAAGAAGAAGACCACGGGGACTCGAAAGACTACCCGTAATGTGGTGCTGTCGGACTCGTCATCCGGCGAGTCCGAGACGCCCTCCTCCCATGAAAACGAGGAGGAGGAAGAAGAAACCTCTCCCCCTCCAGCGGGGGGAGGAAAGAAGAGGGAGGCTGCCCCAACTAGGGAGGCCGAGGGGTCCAGGAAGAGGAAGACCCCTCCGCCGGACTATTCCCCCGACGCCGAAGAAGACGAAGAGGAGTGGCCGGATAGGGCCAAGCGTCCGGCGAAATCGTAAGTTCGGATATCAGAGTAACTCGTGATGTTCCTTTGTTGCACAGCTTTACCTAATGTCGATGATACTTATGCAGCCCGCCCCAGGCCGAACTCAACGAGTCGTCGAGCGGCTCCCTGGATTCATCGGACGTGAACTCCGTTCCGCCCGCTGTCTCCCCCCGCACTGCGGACAACGCCGAAGTGGCATCGCAACAAGCTCCGGGGCAGGAGGAGGTGGTCCTGGAGGAGATGCAAGGCAACCTCCCGGACTCCAGGACTAAAGGGGACAAGACCCCCCAGGGCTCCAAGTCCGGCCTTAAGCCGGACACCGTGTCGGAATCTTCCATAATTCTGGACCGCGGTAGGCGAGCTCCTTCCCAGAGGAGCAAGTCTTCTGAGCCGGCAACCTCCGTCCAACCAGAGGTGCCGGACAATCTGCTGGAGGTGCTTGAAGGCGCCTCCATCGACAAGGAGCACCGTACTATTATGAGTACGGTGATCCAGAAGGTCCAGTCCGCCAAGAGCGGGCTGAGTGAAGCTTGCGCTAGCCTCCTAACAGGCTTCGAGGTAAGTAAAAATATGTAAAAATATTACCGCATAGACAGTAGCCCTTGATGCTCTATTTGGCGTTCGGAAAGATAAGCCGAATAGAGGATCTATTAAATTTTCCAGGAGTCTAAAAATAAAGAGTCAATATGTGTATGCGGGCTTCGCTGCTGTCCACCGCCGCACTGACTGCGGAGGTGGGTGTCCTGAAACAGGGACTCGAGCGGTCCGAGCAAGAGCTCGGCCTTGCCAAGCGGCAACTCGAGGAGAAAGAAGGAAAGAAATACCTTACAGAAATAAGTTCCTATAGAGAGGCGTGATTGCAAAAAATAACAGGATTGTACTGCTTATTGTAGGGGCCACGACTGAGGTGGCGACCCTCAAGCAGGCGTTGTTTGAGGCCGAAAAGAAAACGGCCGCGGAGCGCACCGAGCGAGAAAAACTTGGGGCTCAGGTCGGCGAGGTGCAGCAAGAGCTTCAGGCTCTCATGAGAAAACATGAGAGTTTGGAGCTTGAGTCAGAGACCTGAGCATCCGAGCTCGCGGCGGCCCTTGAGACTGCCAAGTCTGCCAAGGCCGAAGCCCAAAAGGCCCTCCGAGAGTTGGAGGATATGAAGAAGATAGCAGCGGGTAAGGCATTCTTTATGCAAAGCAGAAATATAAAAGTAAACTACTTGTTACTTACCCAAATCCGGAGTTCTCCAGGGGCATTCGCAGATCTTCCCCGCAGCATATCTGTTGCCGCTGCATTCTACCGAGCTGAAGAGGGCAGCTCGACGGAGAAGGTGTTCTGGTCTCAGTATGTTGAGGCCGGACACCCTATGCCCTTGAGCGACCAGCTGAAACAGCTGGTCGAACTCCACAAGGCGGCCGAACAGGCCATGAAGGGCTTCGTAGTTCGGCTGTGGCCTGGAGAGGCCCTGCCTGGGAGCTACTTTGGGCTGGTGCGGCGGCTGGTGGAGGCCTGTCCAAGGCTCGAGGTCCTCAAGCGCTTCGTCTGCATCGAAGGTGCCCGTAGGGCCCTTGCCCGTGTAAAGGTGCACTGGGGTAAGCTAGACGGTGAGAAGCTTGTGAAGGACGGGCCACCGCCAGGGAAGGAGCATCGCAAGCCCGAGAACTATTACAAAGATGTTCTTGCGGGTGCTTGCCTTGTGGCAGATGAATGTACCAAGGATGTAATTTTTGAATAAACTCGCTTAAGCAATGCTTGTTGAATTTAAAATATTATTTTCTGTGCGGCCGTTTATCAAAAAATTGAGAGATGGCCAGTCGTCGGCTTCTGCCCCCATGCCACTAGTGCTGGGGTGTTCGGGGATAAACATGAGCACTCTTTTTCCCATAGTTGGGTCCTTCAAGGGAGGCGCTCAGCATGGCGAACCAGGCAATCGGACTATAATGCTTGAACACTCTCACTTAGCCATAGAACTTTATAATTTTAAATTTCGGCGAAGCCCCTAGTTCGGAAGACCGAGTTCGGGGCGCTATCCACGCCTTGGCTGGGGTTATCCAGCTCCTCGCTCGAAGCGGCATAGGCCTTTAGGGACCCGAAAAACCTCTCGAACAGCGACCGGTCTCTCACCTCATCATGACAGTCAATTTTAGCTTTCTCCACTGAGGTGCTTAGCCCAGCTCAACAGGGGCACAATCGTAGTGGTTCTCCTAGTGCTACCTTAGCCGATATAGCGGAACGTAAGGCACCAAAACATAGGAGTCGGGCAAACCCAACTATTGACCCAAATCATGATTCGGAGCCGATGCATATAGTGCTATAAGTTCGGGGTGCCGCACTTGTGAAAGTGTACGGACTTCTCACACCATATTAGAGGGTACTAAAGCCCCTGGCGTACTTGTCGCACCATAGTGTACGGGTGCAACATGTCATTAATGAACATATATAAAATAGAGTAATACAAAAAATAGATGAGAAGCTAAGCATTGTTTATAGAGAGGCTATTTATCAAAGTCGAACGATACAAATAGTGCGATAAGCAAAAGATATTGGACTATTCAGTAAGTCCTGACCAGGGGCAGGCCGCGGAATTGTATTTAAAACAGGTATACCGCTCGTAACAGAGACCACCTGGGAGTTCCATAATGCGGCATGGCTTGTCTGCCTCCCTGGATCTTGCATCATTTGTGCGGCAGTCGAGTTGCCGAACAGGTCGTCCGAAGTATGGAGTCCTGAAAGTAAGAAAATTTTTAAAAAAGGATCCGGCAGCCCCTAGTACGGTTTAAGCCGTATGTTGGGCGTGCCGTTTATTGTGCCCCTTCCCCTGTGCCCATGGTATTTCAAGGGCGTAGTTGTGTACGCGAGGTACTGGTTTCGCATGGTCGCGAAAGCTGGGGTTGGGGCCGCGTTGCTATGCTTGCTCAGAGTGTGCCAGGCGGTCCTGTTGTAGGTTACTCCGAGCGCGCTTGGCGGTGTCTGGCTTTTTAATGGCCGGACTGGGGGAATTGCCTAAGAAGGCTACTTTGTATCTCCGCTGCGAGAGCCGCCGTATGCTCCTCCGTACGGAGGGAGCGTTCGGTGTTTCCGTTGACCGTGATTACTCCTCGAGGGCCTGGCATCTTGAGTTTGAGATATGCGTAATGCGGCACCGCATTGAATTTTGCGAATGCGGTTCATCCGAGCAGGGCGTGATAGCCACTGCGAAACAGGACTATATCGAAGATTAACTCTTCGCTTCGGAAATTATCCGGGGATCCGAAGACCACGTCAAGTGTTACTGAGCCTGTACAGTTGGCTTCTACACCTGGTATAATGCCTTTAAAGGTCATTCTTATGGGTTTGATCCTTGAGGGATCGATGCCCATTTTCTGCACTGTGTCCTGATAAAGCACGTTCAGGCTACTGCCGCCGTCCATGAGGACTGTTGTGAGGTGAAATCCATCGATGATTGGGTCGAGAACCAATGCGGCGAAGCCTCCATGGCAGATGATAGTGGGATGGTCCCTTCGATCAAAGGTGATCGGGCAGGAGGACCATGGGTTGAACTTTGGGGCGACTGGCTCCATCGCGTATACATCCCGCAGCGCACGCTTCCTCTCCTGCATGGGAATGTGGGTTGCGTATATCATGTTCACCGTCCGCACTTGTGGGGGAAAGCCCTTCTGTCCATTGTTGTTCGGCAGCTTGGGCTCTTCGTCGTCGCTGTGCAGCCCCTTGTCTCTATTTTCGGCTCTTAACTTGCCTGCCTGCTTGAACACCCAACAATCCCTGTTAGTGTAATTGGCTGGCTTTTCGGGGTGCCATGTATCTGGCACAAGCGATCGAGTATTCGGTCCAAACTGGACGGGCCCTGAGTATTCTTTTTGAATGGCTTTTTCCGCTGACCGGATTTATAGCCGCTGAATCCGGCATTGACTGTCGTGTCTTCATTGCTGCCGCTGTTAACGCGACGTTTTTGCTTATTCCGACGTGTCCTGCCACTTTTGTCCTTGGTATCCGAATTACTAGGGTTCTTTGATAAGTTGTTACTGCGAGCCAGCCAGCTGTCTTCTCCCGCGCAAAAGCGGGTCATGAGTGTCGTGAGTGCTGCCATGGATTTCGGCTTTTCCTGTCCCAGGTGCCGGGCAAGCCACTCGTCGCGGATGTTATGCTTGAAGGCTGCTAGGGCCTCTGCGTCCGGACAGTCGACTATCTGGTTTTTCTTTGTTAGGAACCGTGTCCAGAATTGTCTGGCTGATTCGGACGCCTAGTCGGACCCGCCACCCCGCCGCCCGCTACCCTCATCGTCGCTGTCGCTCTCCTCCTCGTCACTCTTGCTTGAGGAGGAGCCTTCGCTGTCGGAGGAGCTGTCCACGCAGCACTTCGCCCGAGTGCCGGAGCACCCGAAGACCTTGACGGAGAGGAGATCGCCCTCCATCAACTTAAAATGGAGGGTAAACCCCTCCATCAGGCTGTGGATACGGGCGAACGTCTTCCACCCTCGATCAAGATACATCACATTAGGGGCTGGGAATACAACGCGGACTCGCGTGCCGCTGATCCCACAGCCCTTCATGTGCAGTCTCAGTGTCTCGGGCGGGTCCAACTCCATCGCGCTCGCAAACGGAGCTGGAAGCCGGAGGCGACGACGAGGCGCCCGGCGCAGCTTGACGAAGAACTCACAAGGGTCATCCCCTATATGGACCGCCATGGGGGGAGGAGCCGCCGGCGGAGGCGAAGCAGGCACGCCGCCCCGCCCGCCTCTTCCCCGAGCGCCTCGACCTCGTCCTCGACCTCGTCCGCGACCTCGCCCCCTCCCTCTTCCCCTTATGGCTGGCTCTGCCACCACGGGCGCGGGAGAGGGAGAGATGCGCTGTCTGGCGGCGACCCTCGCCGCCACCAATGAAGGGCCTGGGTTCCCTTTCTCCATGGCGAATGAGAGAAAGGGGAGCTGAAGCTGAAGAAAGGAGGAGATGAGAGAGTGCGGGTTTCTGTGCTCCCCTCCCGCTCTTTATAAAGGAGAGAGGCGGGGGCTCGGCCGCCCCGCTCAGCGAATCAAGGCACGGGAAGAGCAGGGAGTCGAGGCCAACCCGCTGCCTCTGCTCGCGACGGCCCAGTTTCCCACTTCCACCGTCCGCGACCCCAAGCGCATGGGAGCCGCGTGGCGAAGATGCAGAACCAAGGCGACGGATGAGGCGGCCTCGCTCCGCCCCGTGATCGCGGGGAGTGGACGTCCCGAAAACCACGCACCGGCTCCGTCCAGTAAATGCACCATGACCCCACGCCTACCTCCGTTTAGGGAGGAGGGCGTGAACCGTCCCCATCATCGTGGCCTGACGCATGCTCGAGGGGCTTACCCCCGCGCACGCCGCCCACGTCACCCACGACGCCGCGTTTGACGCGTACCGTTCTGGGCGTGCGCGGTGGGAGCAGAGAGATATGCGGCGTGACCTAGGCCGCACGTGCCCGTGCACTGTTTTGGGCCTGGCCCAACAGCGCTCGACACCGTGCATGGCCCAGGCCCAGGGGCTCCTGTCGGGGTACTAGAGTAGGGGTACCCTAGTATCTCGAACTCGTGCACGGGCACTTGCAGCGCCCCGCGGCAAGGCTTGCCGGGTGACCGCCAAGACCCTCCACGGTTCCCTGTAAGCCTTGCCGCGGGGAGCTTGTCGCTCACTGGACCTTGCCGGGACGCAGGGCGCGTCGCGGCAAGCTTTCTTGGTATGCCTTGAGTGGCCTTCCCGGCAAGCTCCTCTTGCCGGGGTCTTGTCTCTTCCCGGCAAGATCCTCTTGCCGGGGCCTGGGTTGGCCTTCCCGGCAAGCTCCTCTTGCCGGGGCCTTGGTTGGCCTTCCCGGCAAGCTCCTCTTGCCAGGGCCTTGGCTTGAGTACTTTGTTCTTGAATGGTCCCCATAGGTGTTGGTGGAATCAGCCTCCCCGACAATGACATATTTTAATGAGTGCTCACAATCATAAAAGATGTCCAAGATAGTATATTTATACGTGAAGACCTCTCTTTCTTTATTACATCCTATTAATTGCAACAATGACCAAAACTATGTTTGTCAACTCTCAACAACTTTTATTCATCATACTCTTTATATGTGAAGTCATTACTCTCCATAAGATCAATATGATCTCTTTATTATTTTTTATTCTTTCTCTTTTTTATTCATACTCACAGTTTTGGTTTTGCTGGTCACAGATCTGGGCTTGGAGGTGCTCGATTTTCTCGTGAAGCTTGAATATGGTATCCCCAATGTTCTTGGCATCTAGCTTGTGATTGTTGGCGAACTCCGCGATCAGCATGTGGTTGGCGTCGAGTCCGCGTTCCACCATCCCCTGGCACTTGAAAACTTGTTGCTCCATTCACTACAAAAAAAGACACTTCCAAGATGATACAGTACGTCACGTTTTCTGTCATGCATGTACATCCACGACAAATTTATGACAGAATCAAGATAGTCATACCTGTCCTTTAGTAGAAGTGTTCCATGACATTACCAAAATTAACATCATGAAAGTGTCCACTTCCATGATGATAAATTCATGGAAGTGCTTTCGTCAAGGGTGGCCGACACGTGGCATCCACCGTAACGGAACACTGTTATGCTATCGGGTCCGGATTTGGATCCGATAACCCGCTAACAGCCCGGACCAATGAGGATTTTCCGTGTGTAAAATTCTCATTGGTCGGAGGAAACACGTGTTGGCTAACCATTGGGACAGATGTCATCCATTCATTGGACAGGAGGTGCCTATGATAGGTCGACACGTGGCACGGCCCAACACTGGCCCATTCTGGTGAAAAAGGCTAGCCCAGTAAAAATTAGCAGGCCGGCCCATATAAGGCCAACTTATGTGAGGTCCATTTAATCCCATGTCCCGATGTGATTTGGGCCTGTTAACGGCCCATTCAAGGGATGGGCCAATTTTCAGGATGTACATCTTTCGGCCTTTTAGCGACCCATTTAAATGTTGGGCCAATTTCTGCCCCGTGTGTCTTTCAGCCTGTTGATGGCCCATAAATGAGTTGGGCCATTTGTAGTTGGACCTTAGTTTTGGCCTTTTAGCGACCCATTTAAGTGTTGGGCCAATTCCCGGCCTGGTGTGTCTTTCAGCTTGTTGACGACCCATAAATGATTTGGGCCGTTTGTAGTCGGACCTGAGTTTTGGCCTTTTAACGGCCCATGCTCTTCATGGACCAATACCAGCACGGTTTCTCTTTCGGCCTGCTAAAGGCCCACAACACAGTTGGGCCATTTACAGTACGACCTGACTTTCGGCCTTGTAGCGGCCCATGCTGTTCATGGTCCAGTACGAGCCCGCTGTATCTTTCGGCCTGCTAAAGGCCCATGGTATAGTTGGGCCATATGTAGCCCGACCTTAGTAACGGCCTGTTAACGGCCCATGAAATCAAATGGGCCCACCTGTTGCCCGCTTTGATGTCGGCCTGTTAATGACCCGGGAGTTAAGAGGGCCGACCATTAACTCTCGGCTTGTAATGCCCCATTAACTTAATGGGCCCACTAAAGTTTGTACATGTTTTTAGGCCCAATTAGATAATTTGAGCCCATTACGATGAGCAATTATGCACAGGACCAAAACCGATCAAGCAAAGGTACAGCATACAGGGGAAAACTTTGCACATCCAGCATACACTACTAGGGAAAACCATATACACAGAATCTTAGCAGCAGTGCGGCTCAAAAAGGAGCGTTGCTGCTAATTAGCAGTAGCGCGGGTGTGGAAAACCCGCTACTGAGAAGTGCTTAGCAGTAGCGCGCTCGGCGTAACCCGCGGTACTACAAATATCGACTGACAATGCCCACCCAACTCCATTTAGCAGCAGCGCGGTGCCGCGAGCCGTGCCACTGCTATAGCTGTAGCAGTAGCGTGGTTTTTCTGAGGTCGCTGCTGCTAATTTTCAAATCGGGCACACTTTTGCTCCCAGTTAGCAGTAGCGCTTGTACCGAAAGCGCGCTGCTGCTACTTTCTTAGTAGCAGCACATTTTAAGTACCGCGCTACTGCTAATCCGCACCCACCACCTTTTCCCCACCCATCCTCCCCCTCCCCCTCCTCTCCCTTTCCACTACGTGCAGAGGCCCAAATCCAAACCCACACTCTTCTGATTCCCCTTCTCCTCCCACTCGCCATTCCCTTCCTCGCCCAGCACCACTGCCGGCCTCGCACCTCGGTGCCACTCACAAATTCGGCGACCTCCTCTCGCAGACCCCTTCCCTCCCCCTCCATCCTCCTTCTCCGATGTTGGAAGAAGAGGGAAACCAGCAGAGCGTCGTACACATGGCGCCGGCCAGATCCACCATGGACACAACCACTTGCACCTCCTCGCCGAGTCAAGGGTCCCACGACAAGCAGCAGCAGGTCACCGAGCTTCATCTAGGGTTTCGGGCATTGGCACCAACTCCGGCGGCCACCGGTGAGTTCCTCCTCCTACTGCTCTCTATCTCTCTCTTCCCTTTCTAATAATTTTCTCTTCTTTTGTAGCAGCAGTAGACGAGAGCTGCGGGCACAAGTTGGGTGGGGAAGTACCATCACCACGAACAACTTCATCCCCTCCAGGACCAGTAGCAGCCATGAATGGAGAGGACGATGACGCTGAGCAGACGCAGCTGCCATGGCTGCAATTAATTTTTTTAATTCTGAATTAGTTAGTAGTAGCGCGGGGCTCTGACCCACGCTACAACTAAGTAGTAGCAGCGCGGGTGGCAACCGCGCTACTACTACTAGAAGTAGCAGTAGCGCGGGTACCACCCGCGCTACTGCTAAAAGTTAGTTGTAGCGCCATAGTAGTAGCGCAGCCCCCCACGCTACTACTAGCAATTATCCCGCGCTACTACTAGGGGTTTCCCTAGTAGTGATATATTACAGGAAATCAAAGATTGATGCCAGTGCAAATAAATGAACAGAACCTAATGATCTACAACGTCACAATCTGCAACCTCAGCGCGGATGATGCCCATAAGCATGTGGGCAAGTTCTTGCTGCTTTGCTACACTGTCTCTAGAAACATTGATCAGTTGTTGTTGCGCACGAATGTGCAGCTCTGATTCCTCCACCATTTCCATCATTGCTTAAGCCATTAATTGGTTCACAAACATACATTTTTTCCCTTGCATTCGAGACAGAGGAAACTGAACAGATTCAGATGGGGATTTTGGGAGGCTTGTATTATTGATAGTGGAGAGTGTCTCGACCACTACATCATAACATAAATTAGGAGGGGAACCGAACAGATTAATCATGAGTTATTGCCATATTACGTGGCCTAGATTTATTGGAAAGTAATAATGGGGTTGCCTTGTTGTTTTTAGAGTTTGTCTTCTTATCATCATTTGCTAGGTTAGATAATAGGAAAGCAACATTGACACAGTGAACGTTTGGACAACCAGACCACACCAGCCGACACCAAATTAACACAATATGGCACATCTATCATCAGCCAGGTAAGGTAATATGAAAGCAACATTGACACAATGAATGAATGGGCAACCAGAGCGGCACTACAATTCAGTAATGTGCATCATATGAGATAGTGCACTCATGCAGCTCAGTATGTAAAACTACCAGGCAGTTTTCCTTACAAAAATCAACATTGTCACCTTTAACATTTTGCTACAACTGAATTTAGATTAGATAAAGGTTGGATTCACACCGATTAACAAAATACATGCTGATGTAAAAATATAGTGATATACAGCAGGTACTTACATCAGCATTGGAGCACAGCGAATTCCCGCAAGATACTTTCCTCGAATACGATCCCAATAGAGGGAATCTTCTATCGTTTAACCTTATTTTCTAAAAGAGAGATGGGTAAGAAACATGTAGAAAATATGATCAGAATGCTATAAAATTTCATGATGTGAGGATACGCACACGCTTCTTAGAATGGAGTTGACATATTTTTGCTGGACTGGAGCGGACTAGTTCTTTGGCCACTAGAATCTTCTTATTATCAGCGGGAGTTGGGTTTCTCTGTGCTAGAGCAGTATCTATGAAAACTGGAGTTGGTTTATTATCTCCTGTCGTTTGGATCTTTTGCAAAGACCTGGTTTGTAACCCTTCAGATTCTAACATAGTCGTCTTCCCCTTGCATGCCTTATATAGAAGAATGGTGCTTCAATTATAAAACATGCTACAATAGAGATGGAATAGGTACTGAAGAATAGAAAGGCATGACATATTGTCATGTATTCCCTCCATCCGGAAATAAATGGATGGGTCTAGGCGTATTTCAGTTATAGATACATCCAGTTTTATCCATTTCTGCGACATGTAATCTGGACGGAGGGAGTATGATGTAAGAGCTAGGGATACGACAGGACAACAGTGTAAAAAACACTACTTGAATGTAAAATTGTATGCTAGCGGAATACATTACAGAAAAACATTAAGGCAACATATGCGTGTATGATTGGGAAACTAAGATGGCATTGCAGGAGACCACTAGAACAGCACTTCAATGTAAAAAAGAACATGGTATGGTAGACAGATGAAGTACATACTGATGAATAACAATGCATAAGATATTGAGAAGCATGATGTCCAAACTAAGTAGATGGCATTGCGATAGAGTAGAATGACAGTACTTGAATTTGAAAACGTGTTATCATTAATGGAATAGGTACCGAAAAACAGGAAAGCATGCCATATTTACATGCATGATCAGCAGGCGAAGCACAAGGCATTGCAAAAGAGTAGATGCACTCCAGGACATTATATGCATGTTGTACCCATATAAAGGGCCAAGTTAGAGCAATGACCTTATGGGGTGAATAGGATTCATCATCTTCCTGCAAGTCTTGTGAAGAACTGCATTTACATGTGCCATCATATTGGGTATCATTGACGTCAAGTTTGTTGGTCGTTACATTGCTCCGTGAGGTTCTTGTGGATAAATCAATGTGTGCAATTATATCTGACATGCTTGGAAGACACCTAGTAGTTAGATTTATGTAATGAGTGCCTGTAGGAGACGGCATAAATAGTAGTACTGGGGTTAACTAGCAGCAACATGTCTGAAAAACTAAAGGGAGAACACAAATGAAAGCTACAGAATATGTATCGTTTGTACTCGAGATTAACTAGATGGCACACAAAAGTATTAAGGAACATAGGTTATACTAGAAGTGGTATAATACTATAATCACCAGCCTGTGGGATAGCATTGGCTGATGGATGATAACTATGGAAAAGTGTTACCTAAAGAACAAGTCTCTTAGCTAAACTATGGAACAACATTAACTCCTGAACAAGACCAGTAAGAGATCATCATGAATATAAAGTGAAATGTGATCATCTATTTTCAATGCTTAGATGAATAACAAAGCCATAAATGTTGCACACAAGTAAGATGAGGGTACAACCTATCTGGTCGTCATCCATAGGAGTGAGCATCATGTGCTGACTTGTCGATGGCCCTGCACTTGTGTGGTTGTCCATGTCGGGCACGCGCGTTCGATGCAGGGAATTGTTGAGCGGGGACTACATCTCCCTTTTGTTGCATGCTTCCCTTGTTGGAGCATATGCGGTGAGTCGGAAGACAGTGTGGCTAAAGATGCAGAAAATGCATAATGTTAAGAACGACACATCTCTCCGATTTGAAGAAATACCCTAAGAGATCAACAACAAGGTACGAGAGTGGTCACACGTCTGTTGACTGAAGACTAAATTGGGGTCACACGATTTTATTTTATTTTGGTACTGTCCGATCTACGCCGGATGGCTTGCTAGCCGTCTTGTGCCTCCCGCCTGACACTATTCGGAATCTTCACCGAAGAGCCAGCAACCACCGGCAGAGTAGCCTGCCTCCACCGTCCGTGGCCACGACCAAAACCCCGCTCCCCGCCCCACCGCACTACCATGGTTACGCCGCCCCCGGACCAATCCAGAAAGACTCGTCGTCATCCACATCTGGTGGCGGCAGTACCTTCAACCCACGCAACTCTAAGATAGCCATCTAAGCGCTGCTTCCGCGGAGAACTTGCGCCCCCGTACCCTTACGTTAGACACCAGCCAACCAGCAGCCTAGGAGCTCCACCGGCTTCAGTGGTGCTGCTTCCCATTGGGAATCGATTGGCCCAGAATAAAAATTCAGACAACTGACACCTAAATAAAGTGATTTGAGATGAGGGTGCGACCTATCCGGCGGCCCGGTGAAGTAGGCAGCTCCAGCTGCCTAGTCGGTGAGGCCGGCACGGTTGTGGTGGCTACCGGCGGCAGGGAAGTAGAGATGTCACGATGGTCGAGGCTACGGGGAAGCAGCATTGGGGCTCTAGACGGGTCCAAAGTAGGAGTCGCTTCGGTGCCGTGAACAACGGCGGGGGTGAGTCGGCTCTGGTACGATTCACGCGGCCATCGTTGAGGCAGCTCCGGCAGCATGGAGTCAAGGCACATGGCCCAGTGCACGACGAAAAATGGACAGCGTCTTCGGGATTAGAGAGGAAGGCGGCTGTGAATTTGGTGCGGTGGGGGCGCTATGGAGGAGGGGCTGAGGTTTTGCGGCTTAGGAGAAGGGAGCTTCCGGGCAGAAGGTGCTTTGGTGCGCACGAGGTATGAATGGCGAATTGGGAGGGGGAAGCATGTGTTATGGACGCATTTGTCTAAAATGTGTGTGTGTGTGGGGGGGGGTTACAGTTCTACCCCTGCCTTTAGGATTCTCGGCTTGGGTCTGTGTACTGAGGGTCAGGGATGGTAGAGTAACTTTGCTTTTCCCAAATAGTGGGCGCGAGCGATTTCGGCCGAGGAGTGCGTGTTTTGAAATATACTGGGCGTGAGCGATTTCGGGCAAGGAGGGCCTGTTTTGAAATATAGTGGGCGCGAGCGATTTCGGGTGAGGAGGGCGTGTTTTGAAATATAGTGGGCGTGAGCAATTTAGGGCAAGGAGAGCGTGTTTTGAAATAATGGGTGCAAGCTATTTCAGGCGAGGAGAGAGTGTTTTGCCGACCATGGTTTATGAATTATTCGGCACATGTCATTCCGGTCGAGGATATGGCGCGCTTGGATGAAGTTACGAACCTACCCTCAATGTACAATGGGCCAATTGATGGTGTCCCACATAGGCCGTTAATTTCGTGTATCCCATTTATTTGCTCAGGCGAATTCCACCGAGCAGAGGGTGTTTAACAATTCGTTCAAATTTTGGGAGAACGAGCATCCACATCTACCTTACCAAGTCGATTCGAATCAGATTTTGAAATATTAGCTTGCCACTTCTTTTTTAGATGGAGATATGATGCTCGGGAGTAATATGTTTTTACATGCTCGTTGCTAGAGATTTACTATATGACAAATAGTTGACTGATACGTCTCCAACGTATCTATAATTTTTGATTGCTCCATGCTATATTATCTATTGTTTTAGACTATATTGGGCTTTATTTTCCACTTTTATATTTTTTTTGGGACTAACCTATTAACCGGAGGCCCAGCCCAGAATTGCTGTTTTTTTGCCCATTTCAGTGTTTCGAAGAAACAGAATATTTAGAGAGCAGTTTTTATTTCTTGCAACAATGACAACTTACTTGAAGGATCTTAGTCAATCCATAGGTAGATATGGTGGACTCTCATGGCAAACCCGGGTTTAAGGATATTTGGAAGCACAAGTAGTATCTCTAATTGGTGCAAAGAATTTGGCTAGCATGAGGACGAAAGGCAAGCTCCACATGTTGGATGATCCATGACAATATAATTGATTTCGGATGTAAGAAAACATAACCCATTATGTTGTCTTCCTTGTCAAACATCAACTTTTTAGCATGACATATTTTAATGAGTGCTCACAATCATAAAAGATGTCCAAGATAGTATATTTATACGTGAAGACCTCTCTTTCTTTATTACATCCTATTAATTGCAACGATGAGCAAAACTATGTTTGTCAACTCTCAACAACTTTTATTCATCATACTCTTTATATGTGAAGTCATTACTCTCCATAAGATCAATATGATCTCTTTATTATTTTTTATTCTTTCTCTTTTTTATTCATACTCACAGTTTTGGTTTTGCAGGTCACAGATCTGGGCTTGGAGGTGCTCGATTTTCTCGTGAAGCTTGAATATGGTCTCCCCAATGTTCTTGGCATCTAGCTTGTGATTGTTGGCGAACTCCACGATCAGCATGTGGTTGGCGTCGAATCCGCGTTCCACCATCCCCTGGCACTTGAAAACTTGTTGCTCCATTCACTACAAAAAAAGACACTTCCAAGATGATACAGTACGTCACGTTTTCTGTCATGCATGTACAACCATGACAAATTTATGACAGAATCAAGATAGTCATACCTGTCCTGTAGTAGAAGTGTTCCATGACATTACCAAAATTAAAATCACGAAAGTGTCCACTTCCATGATGATAAATTCATGGAAGTGCTTTCGTCAAGGGTGGCCGACACGTGGCATCCACCGTAACGGAACACTGTTATGCTATCGGGTCAGGTTTTGGATCCGATAACCCGCTAACAGCCCGGACCAATGTGGATTTTCCATGTGTAAAATTCTCATTGGTTAGAGGAAACACGTGTTGCCTAACTGTTGGGACAGATGTCATCCATTCATTGGACAGGAGGTGCATATGATAGGTCGACACGTGGCACGGCCCAACAGAGGCCCATTCTGGTGAAAAAGGCTAGCCCAGTAAAAATTAGCAGGCCGGACCATATAAGGCCAACTTGTGTGAGGTCCATTTAATCCCATGGCCCATACGAGATGTGCCAATTCGGCCTGTCAACGGCCCATTAAAGATTTGACACCGTTGCAGCCCATCGTCAGTTTGAGCCCGTTAATAGCCTGCTATATATTTGGGCTCGATATTGGCCCGATGTGATTTGGGCCTGTTAACGGCCCATTCAAGGGATGGGCCGATTTTCAGGATGTACATCTTTCGGCCTTTTAGCGACCCATTTAAATGTTGGGCCAATTTCCGCCCCGTGTGTCTTTCAGCCTGTTGATGGCCCATAAATGAGTTGGGCCATTTGTAGTCGGACCTTAGTTTTGGCCTTTTAGCGACCCATTTAAGTTTTGGGCCAATTCCTGGCCTGGTGTGTCTTTCAGCTTGTTGACGACCCATAAATGATTTGGGCCATTTGTAGTCGGACCTGAGTTTTGGCCTTTTAACTACCCATGCTCTTCATGGACAAATACCAGCACGGTTTCTCTTTCGGCCTGCTAAAGGCCCACAACACAGTTGGGCCATTTACAGTACGACCTGACTTTCGGCCTTGTAGCGGCCCATGCTTTTCATGGTCCAGTACGAGCCCGCTGTATCTTTCGGCCTGCTAAAGGCCCATGGTATAGTTTGGCCATATGTAGCCCGACCTTAGTAACGGTCAGTTAACGGCCCGTGAAATCAAATGGGCCCACCTATTGCCCGCTTCCATGTCGGCCTGTTAATGACCCGGGAGTTAAGAGGGCCGACCATTAACTCTCGTCCTCGTAATGCCCCATTAACTTAATGGGCCCACTAAAGTTCGTACATGTTTTTAGGCCCAATTAGATAATTTGAGCCCATTACGATGAGCAATTATGCACAGGACCAAAACCGATCAAGCAAAGGTACAACATATAGGGAAAAACTTTGCACATCCAGCATACACTACTAGGGAAAACCATATACACAGAATCTTAGCAGCAGCGCGGCTCAAAAAGGAGCGCTGCTGCTAATTAGCAGTAGCGCGTGTGTGGAAAACCCGCTACTGACAAGTGCTTAGCAGTAGCGCGCTCGGCGTTACCCGCGGTACTACAAATATTAACTGACAGTGCCCACCCAACTCCATTTAGCAGCAGCGCGGTGCCGCGAGCCGCGCTACTGCTATAGCTGTAGCAGTAGCGTGGTTTTTCTGAGGTCGCTGCTGCTAATTTTCAAATCGGGCACACTTTTGCTCCCGGTTAGCAGTAGCGCTTGTACCGAAAGCACGCTGCTGCTACTTTCTTAGCAGCAACGCGTTTTAAGTACCGCGCTACTGCTAATCCGCACCCACCACCTTTTCCCCACTCGTCCTCCCCCTCCCCCTCCTCTCCCTTTCCACTACGTGCGGAGGCCCAAATCCAAACCCACACTCTTCTGATTCCCCTTCTCCTCCCACTCGCCATTCCCTTCCTCGCCCAGCACCACTGCCGGCCTCGCACCTCGGTGCCACTCACAAATTCGGCGACCTCCTCTCGCAGACCCCTTTCCTCCCCCTCCATCCTCCTTCTCCGATGTTGGAAGAAGAGGGAATCCAGCAGAGTGTCGTACACATGGCGGCGGCCAGATCCACCATGGACACAACCACTTGCACCTCCTCGCCGGGTCAAGGGTCCCACGACAAGCAACAGCAGGTCACCGAGCTTCATCTAGGGTTTCGGGCATTGGCACCAACTCCCGCGGCCACCGATGAGTTCCTCCTCCTACTGCTCTCTATCTCTCTCTTCCCTTTCTAATAATTTTCTCTTCTTTTGTAGCAGCAGTAGACGAGAGCTGCGGGCACAAGTTGGGTGGGGAAGCACCATCACCACGAACAACTTCATCCCCTCCAGGACCAGTAGCAGCCATGAATGGAGAGGACGATGACGCTGAGCAGACGCAACCGCCATGGCTGCAATTAATTTTTTTAATTCTGAATTAGTTAGTAGTAGCGTGGGGCTCTGACCCACGCTACAACTAAGTAGTAGCAGCGCGGGTGGCAACCGCGCTACTACTACTAGAAGTAGCAGTAGCACGGGTACCACCCGCGCTACTGCTAAAAGTTAGTTGTAGCGCCATAGTAGTAGCGCAGCCCCCCACGCTACTACTAGCAATTATCCCGCGCTACTACTAGGGTTTTCCCTAGTAGTGATATATTACAGGAAATCAAAGATTGATGCCAGTGCAAATAAATGAACAGAACCTAATGATCTACAACGTCACAATCTGCAACCTCAGCGCGGATGATGCCCATAAGCATGTGGGCAAGTTCTTGCTGCTTTGCTACACTGTCTCTAGAAACATTGATCAGTTGTTGTTGCGCACGAATGTGCAGCTCTGATTCCTCCACCATTTCCATCATTGCTTAAGCCATTAATTGGTTCACAAACATACATTTTTTCCCTTGCATTCGAGACAGAGGAAACTGAACAGATTCAGATGGCGATTTTGGGAGGCTTGTATTATTGATAGTGGAGAGTGTCTCGACCACTACATCATAACATAAATTAGGAGGGGAACCGAACAGATTAATCATGAGTTATTGCCATATTACGTGGCCTAGATTTATTGGAAAGAAATAATGGGGTTGCCTTGTTGTTTTTAGAGTTTGTCTTCTTATCATCATTTGCTAGGTTAGATAATAGGAAAGCAACATTGACACAGTGAATGTTTGGGCAACCAGACCACACCAGCCTACACCAAATTAACACAATATGGCACATCTATCATCAGCCAGGTAAGGTAATATGAAAGCAACATTGACACAATGAATGAATGGGCAACCAGAGCAGCACTACAATTCAGTAATGTGCATCATATGAGATAGTGCACTCATGCAGCTCAGTATGCAAAACTACCAGGCAATTTTCCTTACAAAAATCAACATTGTCGCCTTTAACATTTTGCTACAACTGAATTTAGATCAGATAAAGGTTGGATTCACACCGATTAACAAAATACATGCTGATGTAAAAATATAGTGATATACAGCAGGTACTTACATCAGCATTGGAGCACAGCGAATTCCCGCAAGATACTTTCCTCGAATACGATCCCAATAGAGGGAATCTTCTATCGTTTAACCTTATTTTCTAAAAGAGAGATGGGTAAGAAACATGTAGAAAATATGATCAGAATGCTATAAAATTTCATGATGCGAGGATACACACACGCTTCTTAGAATGGAGTTGACATATTTTTGCTGGACTGGAGCGGACTAGTTCTTTGGCCATTAGAATCTGCTTATTATCAGTGGGAGTTGGGTTTCTCTGTGCTAGAGCAGTATCTATGAAAACTGGAGTTGGTTTATTATCTCCTGTCGTTTGGATCTTTTGCAAAGACCTGGTTTGTAACCCTTCAGATTCTAACATAGTCGTCTTCCCCTTGCATGCCTTATATAGAAGAATGGTGCTTCAATTATAAAACATGCTACAATAGAGATGGAATAGGTACTGAAGAATAGAAAGGCATGACATATTGTCATGTATTCCCTCCATCCGGAAATAAATGGATGGGTCTAGGCGTATTTCAGTTCTAGATACATCCAGTTTATCCATTTCTGCGACATGTAATCTGGACGGAGGGAGTATGATGTAAGAGCTAGGGATACGACAGGACAACAGTGTAAAAAACACTACTTGAATGTAAAATTGTATGCTAGCGGAATACATTACAGAAAAACACTAAGGCAACATATGTGTGTATGATTGGGAAACTAAGATGGCATTGCAAGAGACCACTAGAACAGCACTTCAATGTAAAAAAGAACATGGTATGGTAGACAGATGAAGTACATACTGATGAATAACAATGCATAAGATATTGAGAAGCATGATGTCCAAACTAAGTAGATGGCATTGCGATAGAGTAGAATGACAGTACTTGAATTTGAAAACATGTTATCATTAATGGAATAGGTACTGAAAAACAGGAAAGCATGCCATATTTACATGCATGATCAGCAGGCGAAGCACAAGGCATTGCAAAAGAGTAGATGCACTCTAGGACATTATATGCATGTTGTACCCATATAAAGGGCCAAGTTAGAGCAATGACCTTATGGGGTGAATAGGATTCATCATCTTCCTGCAAGTCTTGTGAAGAACTGCATTTACATGTGCCATCATATTGGGTATCATTGACGTCAAGTTTGTTGGCCGTTACATTGCTCCGTGAGGTTCTTGTGGATAAATCAATGTGTGCAATTATATCTGACATGCTTGGAAGACACCTAGTAGTTAGATTTATGTAATGAGTGCCTGTAGGAGATGGCATAAATAGTAGTACTGGGGTTAACTAGCAGCAACATGTCTGAAAAACTAAAGGGAGAACACAAATGAAAGCTACAGAATATGTATCGTTTCTACTCGAGATTAACTAGATGGCACACAAAAGCATTAAGGAACAACATAGGTTATACTAGAAGTGGTATAATACTATAATCACCAGCCTGTGGGATAGCATTGGCTGATGAATGATAACTATGGAAAAGTGTTACCTAAAGAACAAGTCTCTTAGCTAAACTATGGAACAGCATTAACTCCTGAACAAGACCAGTAAGAGATCATCATGAATATAAAGTGAAATGTGATCATCTATTTTCAATGCTTAGATGAATAACAAAGCCATAAATGTTGCACACAAGTAAGATGAGGGTACAACCTATCTGGCCGCCATCCATAGGAGTGAGCATCATGTGCTGACTTGTCGATGGCCCTGCACTTGTGTGGTTGTCCATGTCGGGCACGCGCGTTCGATGCAGGGAATTGTTGAGTGGGGACTACATCTCCCTTCTTTTGCATGCTTCCCTTGTTGGAGCATCTGCGGTGAGTCGGAAGACAGTGTGGCTAAAGATGCAGAAAATGCATAATGTTAAGAACGACACATCTCTCTGATTTGAAGAAATACCCTAAGAGATCAACAACAAGGTACGAGAGTGGTCACACGTCTGTTGACTGAAGACTAAATTGGGGTCACACGATTTTATTTTATTTTGGTATTGTACGATCTACGCCGGATGGCTTGCTGGCCGTCTTGTGCCTCCCGGCTGACACTATTTGGAATCTTCACCGAAGAACCAGCAACCACCGGCAGAGCAGCCTGCCTCCACCGTCCGTGGCTACGACCAAAACCCCGCTCCCCGCCCCACCGCACTACCGTGGTTACGCCACCCCCGGACCAATCCAGAAAGACTCATCGTCATCCACATTTGGTGGCGGCAGTACCTTCAACCCACGCAACTCTAAGATAGCCATCTAAGCGCTGCTTCCGCGGCGAACTTGCGCCCCCGTACCCTTATGTTAGACACCAGCCAACCAGCAGCCTAGGAGCTCCACCGGCTTCAGTGGTGCTGCTACCCATTGGGAATCGATTGGCCCAGAATAAAAATTCAGACAACTGACACCTAAATAAACTGATTTGAGATGAGGGTGCGACCTATCCGGCGGCCCGGTGAAGTAGGCAGCTCCAGCTGCCTAGTCGGTGAGGCCGGCACGGTTGCGGTGGCTACCGGCGGCAGGGAAGTAGATATGTCGCGATGGTCGAGGCTACGGGGAAGCAGCATCGGGGCTCTAGACGGGTCCAAAGTAGGAGTCGCTTCGGTGCCGTGAACAACGACGGGGGTGACTCAGCTCCGGTATGGTTCACGCGGCCGTCATTGAGGCAGCTCCGGCAGCACGGAGTCAAGGCACACGGCCCAGTGCACGACAAAAAATGGACAGCGTCTTCAGGATTAGAGAGGAAGGCAGCTATGAATTTGGTGCGGTGGGGGCGCTATGGAGGAGGGGCTGAGGTTTCGCGGCTCAGGAGAAGGGAGCTTCCGGGCAGAAGGTGCTTTGGTGCGCACGAGGTATGAATGCCGTATTGGGAGGGGGAACCATGTGTTATGGACGCATTTGTCGAAAATGTGTGTGTGGGGGGGTTATAGTTCTACCCCTGCCTTTAGGATTATCGGCTTGGGTCTATGTACTGAGGGTCGGGGATAGTAGAGTAACTTTGCTTTTCCCAAATAGTGGGCACGAGCGATTTTGGCCGAGGAGTGCGTGTTTTAAAATATACTGGGCGCGAGCGATTTCGGGCAAGGAGGGCCTGTTTTGAAATATAGTGGGCGCGAGCGATTTCGGGTGAGGAGGGCGTGTTTTGAAATATAGTGGGCGTGAGCAATTTAGGGCAAGGAGAGCGTGTTTTGAAATAATGGGTGTGAGCTATTTCAGGCGAGGAGAGAGTGTTTTGCCGACCATGGTTTATGAATTATTCGCCACATGTCATTCCGGTCGAGGATATGGCGCGCTTGGATGAAGTTACGAACCTACCCTCAATGTACAATGGGCCAATTGATGGTGTCCCACATAGGCCGGTAATTTCGTGTATCCCATTTATTTGCTCAGGTGAATTCCACCGAGCAGAGGGTGTTTAACAATTCGTTCAAATTTTGGGAGAACGAGCATCCACCTCTACCTTACCAAGTCGATTCGAATCAGATTTTGAAATATTAGCTTGCCACTTCTTTTTTAGATGGAGATATGATGCTCGGGAGTAATATGTTTTTACATGCTCGTTGCTAGCGATGTACTATATGACAAATAGTTGACTGAGACGTCTCCAACGTATCTATAATTTTTGATTGCTCCATGCTATATTATCTATTTTTTTAGACTATATTGGGCTTTATTTTCCACTTTTATATTATTTTTGGGTCTAACCTAGTAACCAGAGGCCCAGCCCAGAATTGCTATTTTTTTGCCTATTTCAGTGTTTCGAAGAAACAGAATATTTAGAGAGCAGTTTTTATTTCTTGCAACAATGACAACTTACTTGAAGGATCTTAGTCAATCCATAGGTAGATATGGTGGACTCTCATGGCAAACCCGGGTTTAAGGATATTTGGAAGCACAAGTAGTATCTCTAATTGGTGCAAAGAATTTGGCTAGCATGAGGACGAAAGGCAAGCTCCACATGTTGGATGATCCATGAAAATATAATTTATTTCGGATGTAAGAAAACATAACCCATTACGTTGTCTTCCTTGTCAAACATCAACATTTTAGCATGACATATTTTAATGAGTGCTCACAATCGTAAAAGATGTCCAAGATAGTATATTTATATGTGAAGACCTCTCTTTCTTTATTACATCCTATTAATTCCAACGATGACCAAAACTATGTTTGTCAACTCTCAACAACTTTTATTCATCATACTCTTTATATGTGAAGTCATTACTCTCCATAAGATCAATATGATCTCTTTATTATTTTTTATTCTTTCTCTTTTTTATTCATACTCATAGTTTTGGTTTTGCAGGTCACAGATCTGGGCTTGGAGGTGCTCGATTTTCTCGTGAAGCTTGAATATGGTCTCCCCAATGTTCTTGGCATCTAGCTTGTGATTGTTGGGGAACTCCGCGATTAGCATGTGGTTGGCGTCGAGTCCGCGTTCCACCATCCCCTGGCACTTGAAAACTTGTTGCTCCATTCACTACAAAAAAAGACACTTCCAAGATGATATAGTAGGTCACGTTTTCTGTCATGCATGTACATCCATGACAAATTTATGATAGAATCAAGATAGTCATACCTGTCCTGTAGTAGAAGTTTTCCATGACATTACCAAAATTAACATCACAAAAGTGTCCACTTCCATGATGATAAATTCATGTAAGTGCTTTCGTCAAGGGTGGCCGACACGTGGCATCGACCATAACGGAACACTGTTATGCTATCGGGTCCGGTTTTGGATCCGATAACCCGCTAACAGCCCGGACCAATGAGGATTTTCCATGTGTAAAATTCTCATTGGTCGGAGGAAACACGTGTTGGCTAACCATTGGGAAAGATGTCATCCATTCATTGGACAGGAGGTGCCTATGATAGGTCGACACGTGGCAGGGCCCAACAGAGGCCCATTCTGGTGAAAAAGGCTAGCCCAGTAAAAATTAGCAGGCCGGCCCATATAAGGCCAACTTGTGTGAGGTCCATTTAATCCCATGGCCCATACGAGATGTGCCAATTCGGCCTATCAACGGCCCGTTAAAGATTTGACACCGTTGCAGCCCATCGTCAGTTTGAGCCCGTTAACAGCCCGCTATATATTTGGGCTTGATATTGGCCCGATGTGATTTGGGCCTGTTAACGGCCCATTCAAGGGATGGGCCGATTTTCAGGATGTACATCTTTCGGCCTTTTAGCGACCCATTTAAATGTTGGGCTAATTTGCGCCCCGTGTGTCTTTCAGCCTGTTGATGGCCCATAAATGAGTTGGGCCATTTGTAGTCGAACCTTAGTTTTGGCCTTTTAGCGACCCATTTAAGTTTTGGGCCAATTCCTGGCCTGGTGTGTCTTTCAGCTTGTTGACGACCAATAAATGATTTGGGCCATTTGTAGTCAGACCTGAGTTTTGGCCTTTTAACGGCCCATGCTCTTCATGGACCAATACCAGCATGGTTTCTCTTTCGGCCTGCTAAAGCCCCACAACACAGTTGGGCCATTTACAGTACGACCTGACTTTCGGCCTTGTAGCGGCCCATGCTGTTCATGGTCCAGTACGAGACCGCTGTATCTTTCGGCCTGCTAAAGGCCCATGGTATAGTTGGGCCATATGTAGCCCGACCTTAGTAACGGCCTGTTAATGGCCTGTGAAATCAAATGGGCCCACCTGTTGCTCGCTTCGATGTCGGCCTGTTAATGACCCGGGAGTTAAGAGGGCCGACCATTAACTCTCGGCCTCGTAATGCCCCATTAACTTAATGGGCCCACTAAAGTTCGTACTTTTTTTAGGCCCAATTAGATAATTTGAGCCCATTACGATGAGCAATTATGCACAGGACCAAAACCGATCAAGCAAAGGTACAGCATACAAGGAAAATTTTTGCACATCCAGCATACACTACTAGGGAAAACCATATACACGGAATCTTAGCAGCAGCGCGGCTCAAAAAGGAGCGCTGCTGCTAATTAGCAGTAGCGCGGGTGTGGAAAACCCGCTACTGACAAGTGCTTAGCAGTAGCGCACTCGGCGTAACCCACGGTACTACAAATATCGACTGACAGTGCCCACCCAACTCCATTTAGCAGCAGCGCGGTGCCGCGAGCCGCGCTACTGCTATAGCTGTAGCAGTAGCGTGGTTTTTCTGAGGTCGCTGGTGCTAATTTTCAAATCGGGCACACTTTTGCTCCCGGTTAGCAGTAGCGCTTGTACCGAAAGCGCGCTGCTGCTACTTTCTTAGCAGCAGCGCGTTTTAAGTACCGCGCTACTACTAAACCGCACCCACCACCTTTTCCCCACTCGTCCTCCCCCTCCCCCTCCTCTCCCTTTCCACTACGTGCGGAGGCCCAAATCCAAACCCACACTCTTCTGATTCCCCTTCTCCTGCCACTCGCCATTCCCTTCCTCGCCCAACACCACTACCGGCCTCGCACCTCGGTGCCACTCACAAATTCGGCGACCTCCTCTCGCAGACCCCTTCCCTCCCCCTCCATCCTCCTTCTCCGCTGCTGGAAGAAGAGGGAAACTAGCAGAGCGTCGTACACATGGCAGCGGCCATATCCACCATGGACACAACCACTTGCACCTCCTCGCCGGGTCAAGGGTCCCACGACAAGCAACAGCAGGTCACCGAGCTTCATCTAGGGTTTCGGGCATTGGCACCAACTCCGGCGGCCACCGGTGAGTTCCTCCTCCTACTACTCTCTATCTCTCTCTTCCCTTTCTAATAATTTTCTCTTCTTTTGTAAGAGCAGTAGACGAGAGCTGCGGGCACAAGTTGGGTGGGGAAGCACCATCACCACGAACAACTTCATCCCCTCCAGGACCAGTAGCAGCCATGAATGGAGAGGACGATGACGCTGAGCAGACGCAGCCGCCATGGCTGCAATTAATTTTTTTAATTCTGAATTAGTTAGTAGTAGCGCGGGGCTCTGACCCACGCTACAACTAAGTAGTAGCAGCGCGGGTGGCAACCGCGCTACTCCTACTAGAAGTAGCAGTAGCGCGGGTACCACCCGCGCTACTGCTAAAAGTTAGTTGTAGCGCGATAGTAGTAGCGCAGCCCCCCACGCTACTACTAGCAATTATCCCGCGCTACTACTAGGGTTTTCCCTAGTAGTGATATATTATAGGAAATCAAAGATTGATGCCAGTGCAAATAAATGAACAGAACCTAATGATCTACAACGTCACAATCTGCAACCTCAGCGTGGATGATGCCCATAAGCATGTGGGCAAGTTCTTGCTGCTTTGCTACACTGTCTCTAGAAACATTGATCAGTTGTTGTTGCGCACGAATGTGCAGCTCTGATTCCTCCACCATTTCCATCATTGCTTAAGACATTAATTGGTTCACAAACATACATTTTTTTCCTTGCATTCGAGACAGAGGAAACTGAACAGATTCAGATGGCGATTTTGGGAGGCTTGTATTATTGATAGTGGAGAGTGTCTCGACCACTACATCATAACATAAATTAGGAGGGGAACCGAACAGATTAATCATGAGTTATTGCCATATTACGTGGCCTAGATTTATTGGAAAGTAATAATGGGGTTGCCTTGTTGTTTTTAGAGTTTGTCTTCTTATCATCATTTGCTAGGTTAGATAATAGGAAAGCAACATTGACACAGTGAACGTTTGGTCAACCAGACCACACCAGCCTACACCAAATTAACACAATATGGCACATCTATCATCAGCCAGGTAAGGTAATATGAAAGCAACATTGACACAATGAATGAATGGGCAACTAGAGCAGCACTACAATTCAGTAATGTGCATGATATGAGATAGTGCACTCATGCAGCTCAGTATGCAAAACTACCAGGCAATTTTCCTTACAAAAATCAATATTGTCGCCTTTAACATTTTGCTACAACTGAATTTAGATCAGATAAAGGTTGGATTCACACCGATTAACAAATTACATGTCGATGTAAAAATATAGTGATATACAGCAGGTACTTACATCAGCATTGGAGCACAGCGAATTCCCGCAAGATACTTTCCTCGAATACGATCCCAATAGAGGGAATCTTCTATCGTTTAACCTTATTTTATAAAAGAGAGATGGGTAAGAAACATGTAGAAAATATGATCAGAATGCTATAAAATTTCATGATGCGAGGATACGCACACGCTTCTTAGAATGGAGTTGACATATTTTTGCTGTACTGGAGCGGACTAGTTCTTTGGCCACTAGAATCTGCTTATTATCAGTGGGAGTTGGGTTTCTCTGTGCTAGAGCAGTATCTATGAAAACTGGAGTTGGTTTATTATCTCCTGTCGTTTGGATCTTTTGCAAAGACCTGGTTTGTAACCCTTCAGATTCTAACATAGTCGTCTTCCCCTTGCATGCCTTATATAGAAGAATGGTGCTTCAATTATAAAACATGCTACAATAGAGATGGAATAGGTACTGAAGAATAGAAAGGCATGACATATTGTCATGTATTCCCTCCATCCAGAAATAAATGGATGGGTCTAGGTGTATTTCAGTTCTAGATACATCTAGTTTTATCCATTTCTGCGACATGTAATCTGGACGGAGGGAGTATGATGTAAGAGCTAGGGATACGACAGGACAACAGTGTAAAAAACACTACTTGAATGTAAAATTGTATGCTAGCGGAATACATTACAGAAAAACACTAAGGCAACATATGCGTGTATGATTGGGAAACTAAGATGGCATTGCAGGAGACCACTAGAACAGCACTTCAATGTAAAAAAAGAACATGGTATGGTAGACAGATGAAGTACATACTTATGAATAACAATGCATAAGATATTGAGAAGCATGATGTCCAAACTAAGTAGATGGCATTGCAATAGAGTAGAATGACAATACTTGAATTTGAAAACATATTATCATTAATGGAATAGGTACTGAAAAACAGGACAACATGCCATATTTACATGCATGATCAGCAGGCGAAGCACAAGGCATTGCAAAAGAGTAGATGCACTCCAGGACATTATATGCATGTTGTACCCATATAAAGGGCCAAGTTAGAGCAATGACCTTATGGGGTGAATAGGATTCATCATCTTCCTGCAAGTCTTGTGAAGAACTGCATTTACATGTGCCATCATATTGGGTATCATTGACGTCAAGTTTGTTGGTCGTTACATTGCTCCGTGAGGT
Source organism: Triticum aestivum (assembly GCF_018294505.1). Lineage (NCBI taxonomy): Eukaryota > Viridiplantae > Streptophyta > Magnoliopsida > Poales > Poaceae > Triticum > Triticum aestivum. The sequence goes on along the minus strand of NC_057809.1, from coordinate 569,601,468 downwards.
TCTTGTGGATAAATCAATGTGTGCAATTATATCTGACATGCCTGGAAGACACCTAGTAGTTAGATTTATGTAATGAGTGCCTGTAGGAGACGGCATAAATAGTAGTACTGGGGTTAACTAGCAGCAACATGTCTGAAAAACTAAAGGGAGAACACAAATGAAAGCTACAGAATATGTATCGTTTGTACTCGAGATTAACTAGATGCCACACAAAAGTATTAAGGAACAACATAGGTTATACTAGAAGTGGTATAATACTATAATCACCAGCCTGTGGGATAGCATTGGCTGATGGATGATAACTATGGAAAAGTGTTACCTAAAGAACAAGTCTCTTAGCTAAACTATGGAACATCATTAACTCCTGAACAAGACCAGTAAGAGATCATCATGAATATAAAGTGAAATGTGATCATCTATTTTCAATGCTTAGATGAATAACAAAGCCATAAATGTTGCACACAAGTAAGATGAGGGTACAACCTATCTGGCCGCCATCCATAGGAGTGAGCATCATGTGCTGACTTGTCGATGGCCCTGCACTTGTGTGGTTGTCCATGTCGGGCACGCGCGTTCGATGCAGGGAATTGTTGAGTGGGGACTACATCTCCCTTCTGTTGCATGCTTCCCTTGTTGGAGCATCTGCGGTGAGTCGGAAGACAGTGTGGCTAAAGATGCAGAAAATGCATAATGTTAAGAACGACACATCTCTCTGATTTGAAGAAATACCCTAAGAGATCAACAACAAGGTACGCGAGTGGTCACACGTCTGTTGACTGAAGACTAAATTGGGGTCACACGATTTTATTTTATTTTGGTACTGTCCGATCTACGCCGGATGGCTTGCTGGCCGTCTTGTGCCTCCCGGCTGACACTGTTCGGAATCTTCACCGAAGAGCCAGCAACCACCGGCAGAGCAGCCTGCCTCCACCGTCCGTGGCCACGACCAAAACCCCGCTCCCCGCCCCACCGCACTACCGTGGTTACGCCGCCCCCGGACCAATCCAGAAAGACTCGTCGTCATCCACATCTGGTGGCGGCAGTACCTTCAACCCACGCAACTCTAAGATAGCCATCTAAGCGCTGCTTCCGCGGCGAACTTGCGCCCCCGTACCCTTACGTTAGACACCAGCCAACCAGCAGCCTAGGAGCTCCACCGGCTTCAGTGGTGCTGCTTTCCATTGGGAATCGATTGGCCCAGAATAAAAATTCAGACATCTGACACCTAAATAAAGTGATTTGAGATGAGGGTGCGACCTATCCGGCGGCCCGGTGAAGTAGGCAGCTCCAGCTGCCTAGTCGGTGAGGCCGGCACGGTTGTGGTGGCTACCGGCGGCAGGGAAGTAGAGCTGCCGCGATGGTCGAGGCTACGGGGAAGCAGCATCGGGGCTCTAGACGGGTCCAAAGTAGGAGTCGCTTCGCTGCCGTGAACAACGGCGGGGGTGAGTCGGCTCCGGTACGGTTCACGCTGCCGTCGTTGAGGCAGCTCCGGCAGCACGGAGTCAAGGCACATGGCCCAGTGCACGACGAAAAATGGACAGCGTCTTCGGGATTAGAGAGGAAGGCGGCTGTGAATTTGGTGCGGTGGGGGCGCTATGCAGGAGGGGCTGAGGTTTCGCGGCTCAGGAGAAGGGAGCTTCCGGGCAGATGGTGCTTTGGTGCGCATGAGGTATGAATGGCGAATTGGGAGGGGGAACCATGTGTTATGGACGCATTTGTCTAAAATGTGTGTGGGGGGGGGGGTTACAGTTCTACCCCTGCCTTTAGGATTCTCGGCTTGGGTCTGTGTACTGAGGGTCGGGGATAGTAGAGTAACTTTACTTTTCCCAAATAGTGGGCGCGAGCGATTTTGGCCGAGGAGTGCGTGTTTTGAAATATACTGGGCGCGAGCGATTTCGGGCAAGGAGGGCCTGTTTTGAAATATAGTGGGCGCGAGCGATTTTGGGTGAGGAGGGCGTGTTTTGAAATATAGTGGGCGTGAGCAATTTAGGGCAAGGAGAGCGTGTTTTGAAATAATGGGTGCGAGCTATTTTAGGCGAGGAGAGAGTGTTTTGCCGACCATGGTTTATGAATTATTCGGCCAATGTCATTCCGGTCAAGGATATGGCGCGCTTGGATGAAGTTACGAACCTACCCTCAATGTACAATGGGCCAATTGATGGTGTCCCACATAGGCCGGTAATTTCGTGTATCCCATTTATTTGCTCAGGCGAATTCCACCGAGCAGAGGGTGTTTAACAATTCATTCAAATTTTGGGAGAACGAGCATCCACGTCTACCTTACCAAGTCGATTCGAATCAGATTTTGAAATATTAGCTTTCCACTTCTTTTTTAGATGGAGAGATGATGCTCGGGAGTAATATGTTTTTACATGCTCGTTGCTAGCGATTTACTATATGACAAATAGTTGACTGATACGTCTCCAACGTATCTATAATTTTTGATTGCTCCATGCTATATTATCTACTGTTTTAGACTATATTGGGCTTTATTTTCCACTTTTATATTATTTTTGGGACTAACCTATTAACCGGAGGCCCAGCCCAGAATTGTTGTTTTTTGCCTATTTCAGTGTTTCGAAGAAACATAATATCAGACGGAGTCCAAACGGAATAAAATCTTCAGGAACGTGATTTTCTCACCAAACATGATCCGGGAGACTTGGACCATGCTCCAAGGAACAAAAGAGGCGTTCACGAGGGTGGGGGGTGCCCCCCCTAGGGCGCGCCCCCCTACCTCGTGGGCCCCTCGGTGCTCCACCGACGTACTCCTTCCTCCGATATATACCTACGTACCCCCAAACGAACAGATAAGGAGCCAAAAACCTAATTCCACTGCCGCAACTTTCTGTATCCACGAGATCCCATCTTGGGGCCTATTCCGGAGCTCCGCCGAAAGAGGGCCGTCATCGCGAAGGGCTTCTACATCATCCTAGCCTCTCCGATGAAGTGTGAGTAGTTTACCTCAGACCTTCGGGTCCATAGTTAGTAGCTAGATGGCTTCTTCTCTCTTTTTGGATCTCAATACAATGTTCTCCCCCTTTCTGGTGGAGATCTATTCGATGTAATCTTCTTCTTTTGCGGTGTGTTTGTTGAGACCGATGAATTGTGGGTTTATGATCAAGTCTATCTATGAACAATATTTGAATCTTCTCTGAATTCTTTTATGTATGATTGGTTATCTTTGCAAGTCTCTTCGAATTATCCGTTTGGTTTGGCCAACTAGATTGGTAGTTCTTGCCATGGGAGAAGTGCTTAGCTTTGGGTTTGATCTTGCGGTGTTCTTTCCCAGTGACAGAAGGGGCAGCAAGACACATATTGTATTGTTGCCATCGAGGATAACAAGATGGGGTTTATTTCATATTGCATGAATTTATCTCTCTACATGATGTCATCTTGCTTAAAGCGTTACTCTGTTTTTAACTTAATACTCTATATTCATGCTGGATAGCGGTCGATGAGTGGAGTAATAGTAGTAGATGCAAAATCGTTTCGATCTACTTGTCACGGACGTGATGCCTATATACATGATCATGCCTAGATATTCTCATAACTATGCTCAATTCTGTCAATTGCTCAACAGTAATTTGTTCACCCACCATAGAAAACTTATGCTCTCGAGAGAAGCCACTAGTGAAACCTATGGCCCCCGGGTCTATTCTCATCATATCAATCTCCATCACTTTAATCTTGTTTTGTTTTTACTTTGCCATTTACTTTTCACTTTGCATCTTTATATCAAAAATACCAAAAATATTATCTATCAGATTTGACTTTCGTAAGTGACCGTGAAGGGATTGAGAACCCCTAATCGCGTTAGTTGCGTTGAGCTATTTGTGTTGTGTAGGTACGAGGGACTTGCCCGTGGCATCCTACTGGATTGATACCTTGGTTCTCAAAAACTGAGGGAAATACTTATGCTACTCTGCTGCATCATCCCTTCCTCTTCGGGGAAAACCAACACAAGCTCAAGACGTAGCAAGAAGGATTTCTGGCGCCGTTGCCGGGGAGCCTACGCAAAAAGTCAACATACCAAGTACCCATCACAATCCCTATCTCCCGCATTACATTAGTTGCCATTTGCCTCTCGTTTTCCTCTCCCCCCAATTCACCCTTGCCGTTTTATTCGCCCTCTCTCTCTGTACCCTCCCTCTCTATTTGCCTCTTTTTGCCCATTTGCTTTGGTTTGCTCGTGTGTTGGATTGCTTGTTTGTCGCGATGGCTCAAGATACTACCAAATTGTGTGACTTCACCAATACCAACAATAATGATTTTCTTAGCACTCTGATTGCTCCTCTTGCCAATACTGAACCTTGTGAAATCAATACTGCTTTGTTGAATCTTGTTATGGAAGATCAATTCGACGGCCTTCCTAGTGAAGATGATGCTACTCATCTGAATAGCTTCGTTGATTTATGTGATATGCAAAATAAAAAAGATGTCGATAATGATGTCATTAAATTGAAGCTATTTCCTTTTTCGCTTAGAGATCGTGCTAAAGCTTGGTTTTCGTCTTTGCCTAAAAATAGTATTGATTCTTGGAACAAGTGCAAAGATGCTTTTATCTCTAAGTATTTTCCTCCCGCTAAGATCATCTCTCTTAGAAACGATATTATGAATTTTAAGCAACTTGATCATGAACATGTTGCACAAGCTTGGGAGAGAATGAAATTAATGATACGTAATTGCCCTACTCATGGTTTAAATTTGTGGATGATTATACAAAAAATTTATGCCGGATTGAATTTTGCTTCTAGAAATCTTTTAGATTCGGCCGCGGGAGGCACTTTTATGGAAATCACTTTAGGAGATACTACTAAACTCCTAGATAATATTATGGTTAATTATTCTCAATGGCATACTGAAAGATCTTCTAATAAAAAAGTGCATGCGATAGAAGAAATCAATGTTTTGAGTGGAAAGATGGATGAACTTATGAAATTATTTGCTACTAAGAGTGTTTCTTCTGATCCTAATGATATGCCTTTGTCTACCTTGATTGAGAATAACAATGAATCTATGGATGTGAATTTTGTTGGTAGGAATAATTTTGGTAACAACGCTTATAGAGGGAATTTTAATCCTAGGCCTTATCCTAGTAATCCTTCTAATAATTATGGGAATTCCTACAACAACTCTTATGGAAATTATAATAAGATGCCCTCTGATTTTGAATCTAATATTAAAGAATTTATTTCTTTGCAAAAGAATTTTAATGCTATGATTGAAGAAAAATTGCTTAAGATTGATGATTTGGCTAGGAACGTTGATAGAATTGCTCTTGATGTTGATGCTTTGAAACTTAGATCTATTCCACCTAAGCATGATATTAATGAGTCTCTAAAAGACATGAGAATTTGAATTGATGAGTGTAAAGAAAGAACCGCTAGGATGCGTGCTTCCAAAGATGCCTATGCATAGGAAGTATGTTAGACTTAGATGTGTTTCTCACATGCTTTATGATGCTCCTTTTGTGCTTCAATTCTTGTCTTTCATGAGAGCATCATCAAAATTATCAATGCCTAGCTATAAGGCTTTAAAGAAAAGCGCTTGTTGGGAGACATCCCAATATTTTTCCTTACTGTTATTTAATAAATAAATTATTTAGCCTCTGTTTTGGTTGTGTTTTTTGTGTTTAATTAGTGTTTGTGTCAAGTAGAACCGTTGGGAAGACTTGGGGAAAGTCTTGTTGAACTTGCTGTAAAAAACAGAAACTTTGCGTTCAGTGCCCGAATTACTAAAAATCATAAGAACGTGATAAAATACTGATTCCAATTGCTTCTGATCAATAAACAAATTATCTAGGTCGTCTAATTTTGGTAGATGTTTTGGAGTTCCAGAAGTTTGCGTTAGTTACAGATTACTACAGACTGTTCTGTTTTTGACAGATTCTGTTTTTCGTGTGTTGTTTGCTTATTTTGATGAATCTATGGTTAGTAAAATAGTTTATAATCCATAGAGAAGTTGGAATACAGTAGTTTTAACACAAAAATAAATAAATAATGAGTTCATTACAGTACATTCAAGTGGTTTTATGTTTTCTTTCTCTAATGGAGCTCACGAGATTCCTATTGAGTTTTGTGTTGTGAAGTTTTCAAGTTTTGGGTGAGTTCTTTTGATGGATTATGGAACAAGGAGTGGCAAGATCCTAAGCTTGGGGATGCCCATGGCACCCCCAAGATAATCCAAGGACACCAAAAAGTCAAAGCTTGGGGATGCCCCAGAAGGCATCCCCTCTTTCGTCCACTTCCATCGGTAATTTACTTGGAGCTATATTTTTATTCACCAACATGATATGTGTTTTGCTTGGAGCGTCTTGTATTATTTGTGTCTTTCTTTGTTAGTTTGAAACAATCATACTTGCTATACACACCTTTTGAGAGAGTCATCTATGAATTAAAATTTGATAGAATACTCTATGTGCTTCACTTATATGTTTTGAGCTATGTAGTTTTGCTCTATGCACTTCACTTATATCTTTTGAGCGTTATAATTTTGCTCTATGTGCTTCACTTAGATCTTTTAGAGAACGGTGGTGGTTTGTTTTAAAAGAAACTATTGATCTCTCATGCATCACTTAAATTATTTTGAGAGTCTTAATAGCATGGTAATTTGCTTAATATAAATATGCTTGGTGTTCAAGATATGTGAAATTTTCTTTTGAGTGCGTTGAATACTAAGAGAAGATTGAAGCATGATAATTGTTTTGAGATATGGAGGTGATAATATTAGAGTTATGCTAGTTTAGTAGTTGTGAATTTAAAGAATACTTGTGTTAAAGTTTGTGATTCCTGTAGCATGCACGTATGGTGAACCGTTATGTGATGAAGTCAGAGCATAATTTATTTATTGATTGTCTTCCTTATGAGTGGTGGTCGGGGACAAGCGATGGTCTTTTCCTACCAATCTATCCCCCTAGGAGCATGCACGTAATACTTTGCTTTGATAACTTCTAGATTTTTGCAATAAGTATATGAGTTCTTTATGACTAATGTTGAGTCCATGGATTATATGCACTTTTTCCCATCCTTCCACCATTGCTAGCCTCTCTAATACCGCGCACCTTTCACCGGTATCATACACCCACCATATACCTTCCTCAAAATAGCCACCATACCTACCTATCATGGCATTTCCATAACCATTCCGAGATATATTGCCATGCAACTTTCCACCTATCCGTTTATTATGACACGATCGATCATTGTCATATTGCTAGCATGATCATGTAGTTGACATCGTATTTGTGGCAAAGCCACCATTCATAATTCATTCATACATGTCACTCTTGATTCATTGCATATCCCGGTACACCGCTGGGGGCATTCATATAGAGTCATATTTGTTCTAAGCATCGAGTTGTAATTGTTGAGTTGTAAGAAAAATAAAAGTGTGATGATCATCATTTTCTAGAGCATTGTCCCAAGTGAGGAAAGGATGATGGAGACTATGATTCCCCCATAAGTCGGGATGAGACACCGGACGAAAAAAAAGAGGCCATAAAAAAGTGAAAAGGCCCAAAAAAAGAGAGAAAAAGAGAGAAGGGACAATGTTACTATCCTTTTACCACACTTGTGCTTCAAAGTAGCACCATGATCTTCATGATAGAGAGTCTCTCGTTATGTCACTTTCATATACTAGTGGGAATTTTTCATTATACAACTTAGCTTGTATATTCCAAAGTTGGGCTTCCTCAAATTTCCCTAGGTCTTCGTGAGCAAGCGAGATGGATGCACACCCACTTAGTTCCTTTTGATGAGCTTTCATATACTTATAGCTCTAGTGCATCCGTTGCATGGCAATCCCTACTCACTCACATTGATATCTATTGATGGGCCTCTCCATAGCCCGTTGATACGCCTAGTTGATGTGAGACTATCTTTCCCTCTTTTTGTCTTCTCCACAATCACCCTTCTATTCCACATAGTGCTATGTCCATGGCTCACGCTCATGTATTGCGTGAAGATTGAGAAAGTTTGAAAAAGTTAGAGTATGAAACAATTGCTTGGCTTGTCATCGGGGTTGTCCATGATTTAAATACTTTGTGTGGTGAAGATAGAGCATAGCCAGACTGTATGATTTTGTAGGGATAACTTTCTTTGGCCATGTTATTTTGAGAAGACATAATTACTTTATTAGTATGCTTGAAGTGTTATTATTCTTTATGTCAATATGAACTTTTGTCTTGAATCTTTCTAATCTGAATATCCATACCACAATTAAGAAATTTTTCATTGAAATTATGCCAAGTAGCACTCCGCATCAAAAATTCTCTTTTTATCATTTACCTACTCGAGGACGAGCGGGAATTAAGCTTAGGGATGCCTGATACGTCTCCAACGTAACTATAATTTTTGATTGCTCCATGCTATATTATCTACTGTTTTAGACTATATTGGGCTTTATTTTCCACTTTTATATTATTTTTGGGACTAACCTATTAACCGGAGGCTCAGCCCAGAATTGCTATTTTTTTGCCTATTTCAGTGTTTCGAAGAAACAGAATATCAGACGGAGTCCAAACGGAATAAAATCTTCGGGAACGTGATTTTCTCACCGAACGTGATCCAGGAGACTTGGACCCTGCTCCAAGGAACAAAAGAGGCGGTCACGAGGGTGGGGGGCGCCCCCCCTAGGGCGTGCCCCCTGCCTCGTGGGCCCCTCGGTGCTCCACCGACGTACTCCTTCCTCCTATATATACCTACGTACCCCCAAACGAACAGATAAGGAGCCAAAAACCTAATTCCACCGCCGCAACTTTCTGTATCCACGAGATCCCATCTTGGGGCCTGTTCCGGAGCTCCGCCGGAAGAGGGCCGTCATCACGGAGGGCTTCTACATCATCCTAGCCTCTCCGATGAAGTGTGAGTAGTTTACCTCAGACCTTCGGGTCCACACTTAGTAGCTAGATGGCTTCTTCTCTCTTTTTGGATCTCAATACAATGTTCTCCCCCTCTCTTGTGGAGATCTATTCGATGTAATCTTCTTCTTTTGCGGTGTGTTTGTTGAGACCGATGAATTGTGGGTTTATGATCAAGTCTATCTATGAACAATATTTGAATCTTCTCTGAATTCTTTTATGTATGATTGGTTATCTTTGCAAGTCTCTTCGAATTATCCGTTTGGTTTGGCCAAGTAGATTGGTAGTTCTTGCCATGGGAGAAGTGCTTAGCTTTGGGTTCGATCTTGCGGTGTTCTTTCCCAGTGGCAGAAGGGGCAGCAAGACACGTATTATATCGTCGCCATCGAGGATAAAAAGATGGGGTTTATTTCATATTGCATGAATTTATCTCTCTACATGATGTCATCTTGCTTAAAGAGTTACTCTATTTTTAACTTAATACTCTAGATGCATGCTGGATAGCGGTCGATGAGTGGAGTAATAGTAGTAGATGCAGAATCGTTTCGATCTACTTGTCACGGACGTGATGCCTATATACATGATCATGCCTAGATATTCTCATAACTATGCTCAATTCTGTCAATTGCTAACAGTAATTTATTCACCCACCGTAGAAAACTTATGCTCTCGAGAGAAGCCACTAGTGAAACCTATGGCCCCCGGGTCTATTCTCATCATATCAATCTCCATCACTTTAATCTTGTTTTGTTTTTACTTTGCCTTTTACTTTTCACTTTGCATCTTTATATCAAAAATACCAAAAATATTATCTATCGGATCTTACTTCTGTAAGTGACAGTGAAGGGATTGACAACCCCTAATCGCGTTGGTTGCGTTGAGCTCTTTGTGTTGTATAGGTACGAGGGACTTGCGCGTGGCCTCCTACTGGATTGATACCTTGGTTCTCAAAAACTGAGGGAAATACTTACGCTACTCTGCTGCATCATCCCTTCCTCTTCAGGGAAAACCAACGCAAGCTCAAGACGTAGCATTGACCCACTCAGAAACGAGAATAAAACCCAAAATGAAATATCTCGATTCAATGAAATAGCATGTTCACCAGGTCAAAATAGTGAACTAAATCCAAAATTAAACACCTCAATCGAGTAGCATGTTGTATAGTATTATAGTACTCCATGCACATGTTGAGAGTCATATTAATGAACTTGTTTGATATACGCATATATCCGTTCATGTGTGGATTGCAGACAACATGTTCTCCAATTTAAATATTTGAATGCAAGATTATATCGAAACATGGTTTACATCAGTCTTTGATGCATAAAACGCAACCTCCCCCTCTATCGGACTCCTGCTCTCTCTCTCTCTCTCTCTCTCTCTCTCTCTCCGACAATCTTCTATTCTGTCGCATGCATCCAACACACAAACCTTGTTGGTCCCTCTCCCTCTCTCCCTGTCTCTCTCTCTCTCTCTCTCTCTCTCTTTGTGTGTGTGGGTGGGTCTTTCTAGTTCGCATGCATATATACTCCATCTATAGGTCTCTCTCGCACACTATGTATGATTCTCTAGTCCAAGCTAAATATCTTGGGTGCACTCATTGTACGCAAACAAATTCCTTGGCTCGTCGCTCGTACCTCTCTCACACACCACTCTGTCGTCTCGGAGCTCTTCCCTCTCTCTCAAACTCTCCATCTACCTGGGTCACACATAAACATGAATATCTCACTCGCACTCGATAGACCCATCTAAAACTTTATCTCTCTCCCTCGTTCTCTCTCCATCTCGCACGCACACACACACAATCTCATGCCTAGCCAAGTATGATGGTCTCTCACTCAAATGTAGACACACGCAGCCCCCCTATATGTATATGACTAGCTAATCTTAGTCTCCATCACAAACATGTGCATGGTCTATCTCGATTTCTCTCGGGGCATCTTTCTATCTCGCACGCACCTCCCTCGATCTCCCACCCATAAAAGTCCCCTCGCGATCTCGAGGGGATCTCTCTATCACAAACACACCCTCTCTCCCTCCCCATGCGTCCATGTTCTCCATGTGTCCCTCTCAACCTTCGTTCCTTGTTGGCCAGACCTCTATTGGACATGTGCTATAGGGGTGTCTCCCTCCATTGCAAACAAGCATGCACTAGCTATTTTTGTGTATCTCCTCACCTCGCTTTTCTATCTCGGAGATGCATGTGTGATATGTTTGCATAAGAAACGAAAACACACACTCTCCCTCTCTAATTTATCGTTTGTTGTCCCTTTCTCTTTCACACACATACTCTTTTTGCACACTCACTCATTCTCCTTCACACGCACTTGATCTCTCTCGACTTAGGCACTCTCTACGGTCCATATCATATAGATTTATTGAAAAGTCAAACATCACAAAGTTTGACCATGTACGTGGAGAAAAACATTTACATCTAGAACATCAAATATATACCATTAGATTCATCATGAGATGTAGTTTCATATTATGTATCCTTGGTATTGTAGATACAAATAACATTTGCGTAAACCTGATCAATGTTTCCAAAGTTTGACTTCTAAATTTTTTTACATGCACTGCAATATCGAGCGGATGGAATATCTCTTTCCCCCTCTCAGCTATCTGACACCACTCAGCCTTATTGGGGCTCCACTATCTCTCTCAAACTTTATATCTCCCTGGTTCACACATACACCTGTCTCGCTCGCACTACATATAGACCCATCCAACACTCTCCGCCCTTGTTCTCTCTCTATGTGACACACACCCCTCTAAGTACCATAATCCCTCACTCCATCATAGGCGCACACACTCCCCCCTAAGTATGATTATCTCTTACTAGCCATCAGGAACACACATATTGTCTCCTTCCATCCATACGTCTATCTCGATATCTCTCAGGGTATCTTCTATCACGCACACACCTTGTCACTCGATCTCCCGCCCATGTAGTCCCATCACGAATTCTAGGGGATCTCTCTATCAAAAACATACACTCTCTCCTCCCCATGTCTGCATTTTCTCCGTACGTCTCTCTCGACCTCTCTCCCTTGCCTGTCAGACCCCTGTCGGCCACATGCTAGGGGTCTTCTGTCTTGGTTACAAACAACCACACACTATCTCCTCACCTTGCTTCCATTGTTGAAGATGCATGTGTGATATGTTTGCATAAGACACACACCCCTTTTCTCTACTTTTATTGTGTGTTGTCGATGTCTCTTTCACACACGCACACACACTTTTTTCACACATTCTTTCTATTTCACACACACACACACTCTCTCTCTAGTTAGGGACTCTCTCATGTCCATAACCATATGGATGTTTTGAAAAGTCAAACCTCAGAAAAGTTTGACTAGGTACATGTGGAGAAAAACATTTACATCTGGAACAATCATTAGATTCATCACAACATGTACTGACTTCATACTATTATTTATCTTTGGTATTGTAGATATAAGTAATTTCTTTATAAACTTGGTCAAAGTTTCAAAAGTTTGACTTCAAAAAAATGTTGGCACTACATTATCGAACGCAGGGAGTAGGTCTTTCTCTCACTCTCTGCTACTCCGTCCGTTCCAAAATAGATGACTCAACTTTAGTATAGTTTGTACAAAGTTGAGTCATCTATTTTGGAACGGAGGGAGTATCTCTTACGGGCCTCCCCTCTCACTCGAAATCTCTATACCGATGGATTATATGCTCACCGTGTCAGCGTGTAGCTCCGTATATTGTTTAGTTGACCGGTCAACCAGTCCACATACTGCCTTGTTAGCTCGTGTTCTCTATCTTCTTGTGCTGGCCCATGTGGCAGTGGGTGAAAATAACTAAACTAGAGGCCCATCTTACACGCAATGAAGTAAACAAAGTTGAAACCACTCGGGGTAGCACCCCGCACGCTAGTAAATTGAGGGTGCATTGAGAACACACTTATTCCACGTGGAGGACGCACTCACGCACAATTCACCACTGTGCGGCGGCATGCACAGAAGGACGCACTCAGGCACACCCAGTAGGCCAGCACACAACACAGACCAGCACATGTGTACACCGGCGTTGTCGTCGGTTGAGATGGACGGCGAGGCAGCCAACAAGCGGAGGCGGCTCGAGCCAAAATCGCATTCGGCGAGCCTACACTTCATCAGTAGCCTCCCCGATGACATGCTGCTCGTCATCATCGGCCTCCTCCCCACCAAATCTCTAGTGCGGACCGCCCTGCTCTCCCAGTGGTGCCGCCCCCTCTGGCGTCGCGTCCCCCTCAACCTCACTATCGAGAGCTCCCTTTGCGACAGGGATTGCAAACTCATGGACGCAGTCTCCAATATCCTTTCATCGCATCCTAGGCCAGCCAGACGCCATGACATCCGCATGTTCAGTACCAACTGCAAGGTCGAAGCCAAGTTCGACGAGTGGTTCTTATCCCCCGCCCTAGATCAGCTCGAGGAGCTCAGCTTTGAAGCTGGATGATGTAGCTCTCTGCAGCCATCCGTGCTCCGCCTCACGCCAACGCTGCGCTGTGCCAGCTTCAGCTCCTACTATCTTCCCCAGATTAATGTCGCGTCCGCCGTTCTTCTCCCTCAACTCAAGCAGTTTGACCTCTTCGACGTTGGCATCTCGAAGCAGGCTATGGAGCACCTGCTCCGCAGCTGTACTACACTCGAGTACCTTCGTCTTGAGCAGATCCACGGGTTCACTAGCCTGCACATCGCCTCGACGAATCTCCGATGGATTTTTGTGCCTTGGTGGCCTCGCAACAAGACATCAATTGGGAAGAGATCACTCCAGCTGTTCCACGTTATGGTCATTGAGAATGTGCCTTTCCTTGAGAGATTGCTTGTATCTGATCTAGAAGGTCCAACAAAAATCTGGGTCATTGACGCACCAAAATTGACAGCGTTGGCGTACTCGTCTGCCAAATTCTCCAAACTCTTTATGGGATCCGTAATCATTCAGGTACACCACTCATCTTCTTCTCCGTCTTCCTGAAATTCACATTTTAAAATTTCTTCTTGATGTATTTACGACTGTCTTCCAAAAAATGATTCCCACAAGCTTGACCTAGTCTATGCGCACACTGAAGATCTTGGCAATAAAATATATCGGCCCCAATCTGGATCAAGTTGTTGGATTCCTTACATGCTTTCCGAGCACAGAGAAGCTACTCATCGAGGTGAGACTTCTTTCCTATTAGTAAATGGTAATCAGAACGTAGCTCAATTTTCTTCGTAATTTTCCAAAATTATGATGACAAGTGTAGTGTTCAAAATTGCATCTACGTACTGCACCCAAAGAAATGTTTTTAGTATTTTTTCTCGCGTGATCACCTGCATCGTTTTGTTGTTGTACTACTATAGTAGCCTAGGCTAGTCATAGTGGAAAGTAACTTAGACTAGTAACTCTATGGTTACCCTAAGAGCAAGTACTACCTCCGTCCTGGTTTACTCTTCCTATCAAGTACTACCTCCGTCCTGGTTTACTTTTCCTATTTTGTAGTAGAGTATCAAAATTTGACCATAAATTTAAGTAACAAAATGTTAATGCATGTCACTAAAAATTATATCGTTGGATTCGTATTTGAACATAATTTCAAATGGTATAATTTTTGGTGACATGCATTGGCATTTTCTTAGGTAAATCTATGGTGAAAATTTTACACTAAATGCGAGGTAGTACAAAAGTGGGCTATAACGGCCCTCCACTATGTAGGCCAAAACACGTGCCAACTTCACTTGTGATGCATTTGGCATCGGTGCCCCTCCATTGCTCACCTGGTGCCCCAATCTGGATCACCTACTTTGCTCTAGTGCCAAATTAACTCACACAACAAAAAACACTTGCGTGGGAGAGAGAGAGGACTGAGGAAATAAAAAAAACTTGTTTGGGAGAGTGAGAGGCTGTTGTCGTTGGTTTGATTGATTTGTTTATACATGTGGGTCTGTGTGCACAGCGGTGCCAACTCTCTTACATTGCGAGAGCAGTGCCAAAATCTTTTTATTTGACATCGATGCGTATTATGTGGCATACTTTTGAGAAATATGGCATTGGCCACATAGTGGAAGGCAACAAATGCCCAAGCTCTTCACGTGCTCCTTGGTAAATGAGAGGAAAGAGAAAGAAAGAGAGAGAGAGAGAGAGAGAGAGAGAGAGAGAGAGTGAAAAATACCACTAGCTAGCAAACCCTACCGTATGGGCGAATGATATTGGTACCTCTTGATGACACGGCAATCTTATACAGCCAGCTGCTCTAATATGTTCTCTTCTTTTGCAGATAAAAAAGACCCGAAAGTGAAAAATGTGTTGCACTCTAACAATCTCATCAAATGCCTTGATCTCCATCTTACAGAAATGGATTTGATTGACTACCGAGGCAGCACATCTGAGATTAAATTGGCCAAGTTCTTTCTTCTGGAGGCAAGCGTGCTCAAGGTAATGAGGTTTGGCGTTCTCTGGCGCAACAATGAATGGCGTGCTGATCACCGTAAGTGTCTAAGCCTAAATGACAAAGTTTCCGCAGAAGCTGAATTAGTTTTTGAAACATCAAGTGGCCAGAGACTCGAAAATTTATTTTCCCATTAGTGACTTGTCAGGGCGGTGGATTTTAGTTTGTATGATAATGCTGCATCCACCTAAAGTAACGAAAGTTCTTATGTAAACTTCCTAGTAATTTCCTCTTCGTAGGTGTAGCATTACTCCTAACATTTGTAATATCAGTTTGAAACTTGTAATATTGCCATGTCATATTCCTGTGTTTTCAAAATCCTGCGAATCCAAGAGGTCCTGAGTTGGTGATGATGTTGTGCCTGTCATCTTTCACCAATAGCCGTCGGATCTAGATCTGACGCATACAAACCAAACTTCTCAAGTTTCGCAAAAAGATGCCCGCACTTGTTCCCTATTTACAAACAATTCCTTGTCTCTCATAATCAGCCTTATCTCCTCCCAACCACATCTAGAAGGCCATGGGAAAATCTGACGCGATGGCCGCTGCCGGCGCCGTCCACCCCCAATCTTGGTGTTCCGTGCAATGCACTGGCATCTACGCACGGGAAATTATGTCGAACACGGCTAAGTTGTAAGCAGGCTAGCTCTACAGGCATGATGATAGTGACTGCAGATGGTGAGGCTGACTATGGTATGCCGAACACGGCGCCTATACTTAGGTGTCATCTCCGGTGCAGGGTCTTGTCACTTCATTGTGAGGAGCAGCATGTAATAATTTGACCAACGGGTAGTACAGTGCTACTAGTACATTGGTAGTACTACTACTAGTACTAGCACCACCGTCTGGATTTAGTAGTACTACCACGTCCATCTGGATTTAGTATTTGACTAGCAATATCTAGTAATGCATGTCACAAAAAATGTACTACTCCCTCTGTAAATAAGTACATGGTGTATTGTTTTATTCCTATCGGCGAGAGAACTTACTGTCTTTTTGCTAATTAATAGGATTTACATGCAATGAACTAACCACTGCATGTCATGTTTGGTAGTCTCCAGACATTGAAAGCATGCACGGCCCACAACTCTCTTTGGTTGATATGTCACGAAATAAGAAATGAGGAGGGAGTTAATGTACCGTGCCTAAGTGTTTTGGGATTACACAACATTTTTGGTTACATGCATTAACATTTTATTAGATAAATCAAAGGTCTAAATTGGGCACAAAATGCAAAAGGGGACCAATAAACCAGTAAACATCAAAGTTCTCTTGTTTGGCCCCAACTAGAGGTCCGGTGAGATGACTATACTGCACCGGCATGGAGGGGGACGCAACTTCATTGTCTTACTGCACCTGCCTTTGGTTGTATGACACGTGGAACCAACAGGTGGCTGGCCAGCCTATCATACGGCCAAAGGCAGGTGCAGTAGAGGGCCGAGGAGTAGATGGCCAACACACACGTGAACTCAACGCAGTCTGCACTTCTCATATAAAGGCTCCCTGCCAGTCCAATCTACGAAATCCTACGCACCTATGCACCCTAACCAAGGGCAAGAGTGATCACTCCAATCGCAAGATCAATTGACTAGAAGCTAGACCCATACAGGTGATGAGCGCGAGCATGAGCCGGCTGTCCCAGATGGTCCATGACGCCGGCTTGTGGCCCGGCACCAAGGAACATTTCTAGGTCGTGCTTGAGGCCACCAGGGTGAGAGGCCGCTTGGACGACAGCTTCATCTCCTCGTTCAACAAGGTCCTCGTCGGCTTCCTCGACAAGTTCAACGTTGTCAAGAAGCTCGCGGTCGACCTTGACATACGCCTCCATCCCACGCGCCCAGGCTCTGCGATGCACGCCACCCTCAATGTCCTCTATGGTGACAACCTCTTCGGCGCACTGGTGGCCCTGCGTGTCGGAGTAATGGGCCACGGGTAGGCTAACCCGGGGTCCATAACCTTTCAAGACATCGGGGCCGACTGCGCCCCTCGAGACAACAGACGGAGAGCTGACTTCAGGAGAGCGGCTGGGGGCAATAGCCGGCTGCCCATAAGCATCCGAGTCCTAGAGATGAGATCGAGACCGGCCGACTCCGACTTGCGGCTTCCGGAGAAGCCGGCCACGGAAAGTCGGCCCACGACACCGGCAAAGCCCATGCCCTCATCAGGGGGGATGGGACAGGGAGTGGCGACAGTATGGCCCACTCCCTCCCCTTTTCCACGGGATGGCCAGGACACAGTGCACTATACCAGCGGAGATCTCCGTCTAGCACAGCACTGTTGCCATGCCATCCCTGACGTTGGCAATAGTGGGCGGAGTCCTGTACCCACGATGGCCTGACAGTACGGTCCACGGATGACAGGCCCTACCAGTCAGTGAGAGTCCGGAAGACGACAAGGGCGCCACTAGTCGGACCCATAGGGAGCCGGCCCACGGGAGCCGGCCCGCGGGAGACGGCCTGCCCCTCCCATGGGTCCCATGCGCCATTAACCAGACGAGACGGGGAGTGGCTACAGTAATCGCCTGCCAGGCGACAGGACTGTAGCCACGACCCCATGACAAAGCCTGCGTCATTAGAAGCATGGCTACAGTAATCAGCAGCCGGCAGGACCCGCTGGCGGCGGGTGCGGCCTGACGGCTCCGTACCAGACCAGTCGGCTGGGCCCACCATCGACGGGCCCCAGCAGTCGGCAGGAGGGCCCGCAGGCGAAGAGACTGACAGCCGGGCCCTGCGTTCATACAGTTTACCATTGTACCATTGGGGGGTATGCTTATATCAACCCCCCAGGGCACCCATGCAAAGGGTTCCAATTCATTAGGACTAGACCAGACCTTAGAGGAAGGAGAGAACTGGCCCTGCCTCCTCCTACCCACAGATACAGCTCGAGGAGCGCCTTTGTACTCACTTTCCCTTAGTGATCATGTGGAGACCCCGCAGAGCAGGACTAGGGGTGTTATCTCCTAGGAGAGCCCCGAACCTGGGTAAAGTACGTCGGAGTTCGTATCTACGCCTCATCCCATTTCCAGGCACCAGCGACGTTCTACTCGCCCCCACCATGATAAGCCATCCATTGGCATATGTCACACCCAACCCTCGACATTTGGTGCCCACCGTGGGGCCTGGTGCACCGTTGTTCGGAGACCTATTCTGGACGAGAACCCTTTTTCTCCCTGGCGAGCGCAGCCAGCCCGACACGCTAGACGGAGTCTGTGCCGACGCGCTGCATGGCGCTGAAATCGTCGTCGCAGCTAGTTGCCTCGCCGATCTTGTCGGCGAGGTCCACCTCTCCGACGAGCCCGCATCCGACGCGGGCACCGGCAGCCCCGAGAGCCTCCTTGCGGGCCTCCTCGATCAACTCCATGTCGCCAGCGAGCCAGCTGGGGACTTGGAGTCCGTAGGCTCCACCGATCCGATGTTGGTCGACACCGACACCGTGTCGCTTGACACGTTCCCCGCCAACGTGGTGGTCTACGACGAACCGCTTCCTCGAACGGAGAGCAGCGGAAGCACCATCACGGAAGTCCTTGTCATTAATCATGACGAGCACTCTGGCCGGGGTGATTATGACCCGCTCAGCGCGGTGCTACAAGACCTGGCGGCGCCCATCCCCGAAGACGCCAACACCCAGACGCTGGAGGCACGCTGCCTTCAGCTAGTCGAAGGCGCCAAAAAGCTGGCCAGCATGAGACGCCTGTCAGAAGCCTACCAGCGCGAGATGGACCGCGTTGTGGGCGGCACGCCGGCTGCAGCCTGGCCTAGCCGCCTTGGCACGGTCCAGCAGCGCGGCGCGGCTATCACCGATCTGTTCGGGGCGAATCGCCCCGTCTACGCCACGCCTGCGGAGAACATTCGAGGCGCCCAGGCGGTGGCAGACGAGCTAGACAAGTTCGAGAGCGAAGAACGTCACTTGATGACGGAGAGCGTCCAGCGGCTGCTTGACGCGGTTGCTGATAAGAACGAGGCCGGCTGCCACACTGATGCGCCGCGCCAACATAATGACAACCTGCTTCCGTGCCGAGACCAAGGCGCGGAGTCTCGGACGCCAACTGGCGGCATCCGCGGAAGAAAAATCAAGGAGCCGGCTGCCAGCCACAGTCGGACTCGCGTCACCATAGAGCGCGACCGAGACGGCCGCCCAAGAATAGTGGAACGACGAGATGATTGTCCGCCTCCTCCCCCTCAAAGGGAAAGGCGAGTCTCCCTTCCGCCTATTGATCAACCGACGCTCCGTGACCGCCTTGGCCGCCGAGAGGGGGTCAGAGAGAATGACGCCCGCCACCGGATCGACCGTCTCCACCGATCCCTGGCGCTTGAAGAGGAAGATGAGTTGGGTCCGCTGTGTTTCGGCCCCCGCATCCGAGACGAGCCCTTCCCCAAAGGGCTCACGCTCCCCAGAGATACACCCAAATACACCGGCTCCATGAAGCCGTAAGACTGGCTGGTCGACTACTCCATCGCCGTCAGCATAGCTAACGGCAAAAAACGTGTTGCCGTGAAGTACGTTCCGCTCATGCTCCAAGGCACGGCCCAGACTTGGCTGAATAGCCTAAGGCCCTGTAGCATCAACAGTTGGGTCGACTTCACCGACGCCTTCGTCCGCAACTTCACCAGCATGTACAAGAGGCCTCCCAAGCCTCGCCAGCTCTCCTTATGTGTACAGGGCCCCAGGGAGTCAACCCGCGACTACCTCACGCGCTGGGCCGAGCTTCGCAACTCCTACGAAGGCGTGCACGAGGTGCAGGCCATTGAGTACTTCACCATTGGATGCTGAGATTGCACCCTCCTCAACCACAAGCTTCTCTGTGACGAGCCGGAAACCCTCGACGAGCTGCTGATCATAGCGGACAAGTACGCCACGGCCGACTGCTCCATGAAGACGGAGATTCAAGTTAGCGCGACCGGCAAGGTGGCTCCTCAGGCTCCTCGAACCCCGGCCGGAGACACCAGTCGGCGTGAACCGCAGAACGACCACAAGCACAAAGCCCCACCACCGACTCCACCAGTCGGCAGGTGGCGAGAGTTGAAAACTAGCAGCCAGAAGGGCAGCCCCCGCCCAAGCACCAGAAGGGCGGCAAGCCCAACTGGCAGCCGGCTTTCTCATATGAGCAGACTTTGGATGGACCCTGCAAGTTCCACAGTGGTGCAAAGCCGTCCAACCACACCACTCGGAAATGCCACTAGCTCACCAGGATAGCCAAGGGAGACGGACTTTTGCCTCCCCCACCTGCGGGGCAGCCGCCTCCTCCGGCCCAGCAGCCGACGGTCAGACCAGTCGGCGCAGTACAAGATGAGTACCTAGAAGAGCAGGGAGCTTATGTCGTGTTCACCAGTGTGGCCGACGACCGACGCAGCAGGCGGCTGCAGCAGCAGGAGGTGAATGCAGTAGCAACTGACACCTCAGAGTTCATGCATTGGTCTGAGAAGCCCATCAGCTGGAGCAGAGCTGACCACCCAGAAGTAATGCCCAAACCCGGTCCTACGCTTTGGTTTTGGACGCCACCTTTGCCACGGACAAACGAGTTGCTCGCTTCTCCAGAGTCCTGATAGACAGCGGCAACAGCATCAACATCTTGTACAAAGACACCATGGAGAAGTTAGGAATCAGGTAGAGGCAACTGCAGTTCAGCCGGACGGTGTTCCACGGCATAGTTCCTGGCCTTTCCTGCTCACCAATCGGCAAGATCTTGATCGACGTCCTCTTCGGAGACAAAGATCATTTCCGCCGAGAGTCAATATGGTTCGAGGTGGTGGACCTAGAGAGCCCATACCATGCGCTACTTGGCCGGCCTGCCCTGGCCAAGTTCATGGCCATCCCCCACTATGCCTACCTCAAGATGAAGATGTCGAGTTCGAAGGGGATCCTGACCATAACAGGCGACTACAAAAAGTCATCCGCCTGCACGTCAGAGAGCAGTCGGCTGGCCGAGTCCCTCGTGATCGCAGCGGAGAAGCGACTGCTAGACCGGGTTGTGGCGATGGCAAGCAGACAACCAGAGATGTCTCCTGACCACAGAGAGTCCGAAGCTGAGGGCTCCTTCAAGCCGTCCAAAGAAACAAAGAAGATACCTTTGGACCCAGAGCACACAGAAAGGTACACTGTCGTAGGCGCCAACCTTGACAGCAAATAGGAAGGCGAGCTCGTCGATTTCCTCTGTGAGAATCGAGACATCTTCGCATGGTCCCCCAAAGACATGCCAGGTGTCCCGACGGAATTCGCCGAGCACAAATTACACGTCCGATCTGATGCCAAGCCAGTCAGATAGCCTTTGCGCCGCTTCTCAGAAGAGAACATGAGAGTTGTTGGAGAACAAATAGCCCGGCTGCTTGCAGCCGGCTTCATTATGGAAGTATTCTTTCCAGAATGGCTGGCCAACCCGGTCCTGGTACTGAAGAAGAACAAGCAATGGAGAATGTGTATTGACTACACTAGCCTCAACAAAGCATGCCCCAAGGACCCGTTCGCTTTGCCAAGGATCGACCAAGTGATAGACTCCACAGCCGAATGCGAGCTGTTGAGTTTCTTGGATGCATATTCAGGGTATCACCAGATCAAGTTAAACCCAGCTGACAGGCTGAAGACTGCCTTCATCACGCCGTTCGGAGCTTTCTGCTACCTGACCATGACGTTCGGCTTGAGGAACGCCGGCCCCACCTTCCAATGATGCATGCAGAAGTGCCTCCTCGAGCAGCTCGGCAGAAATGCTCATGTTTACATGGACGATGTGGTGGTAAAGACGGAGAAGCCTGGAACACTGCTGGAAGACCTCAAGGAGACCTTTGAGAACTTGCGCCGATTTCAGATCAAGCTCAACCCACAGAAGTGCGTCTTCGGGGTACCAGCCGGCCAGCTCCTTGGCTTCCTGGTCTCCGAACGCGGCATAGAATGCAACCCCGTGAAGATCAGTGCCATTGAAAGGATGGAGGTATCCGGCCGATTGCTGGACGTACAGAAGTTCACCGCTGTTTGGCGTCCATCAGCCGATTCATCAATCGGCTGGGCGAGAAGGCTCTTCCCCTGTACCAACTCATGAAGAAGACCACTTTTTTCGAGTGGAACCACAAGGCGGACGAAGCTTTTTTCCAACTAAAGAAGATGCTGGTTAATCCACCTGTCCTAGCGGCTCCGACTCCTAAGGAGCCCATGCTCCTCTACATCGCTGCCACCAGCCGAGTAGTCAGCACAGTCATCGTGGTAGAACGCAAGGAGGAAGGCAAGGCGCTACCAGTCTAGAGACCGGTATATTATTTGAGTGAAGTACTGTCGACCTCCAAGCAAAACTACCCCCACTACCAGAAGATGTGCTATGGTGTGCACTTTGCCGCCAAGAAATTAAGGCCTTACTTCCAAGAACATCCAATCAATGTGGTCTGCACGGCTCCTCTAGCCGAGATCATCGGCAGCCGAGACGCTTCGGGCCGAGTGGCCAAGTGGGCCATAGATTTGGCCCCCCCCACACCATCTACTACCAACCTCGCACTGCCATCAAATCACAAGCGTTGGCCGACTTCCTCGTCGACCGGGCCAAAACCCAGTATCTACCGCCAGCGCTCGACTCCACCCATTGGCGAATGCATTTCGACGGTTCCAAGATGCACACCGGCTAGGGAGTCGGCATCATCCTCACCTCTCCGAAGGTCGACAAGCTCAAATATGTGCTGCAAATCCATTTTGCCACCTCCAACAACGTCGCCGAGTACGAGGCACTCATTCACGGGCTCCGGCTAGCCAAAGAGCTCGGCATTCGCCAGATCCTGTGCTATGGTAACTCTGACTTGGTGGTCCAGCAGTCGTTAGGCGATTAGGACGCCAAGGACGCAAACATGGCAAGCTACCGCTTCCTCGTACAGCAACTCAGTGGATATTTTGAGGGGTGCAAGTTTCTCCATGTACCAAGAAACGACAACGACCAAGCAGACGCCCTGGCGCGAATCGGCTCCACCCGTCAGACAATACCATCCGGTGTCGCCCTCTAGCGCCTCCTCAAGCCGTCCGTCAAGCCATCGCCAGAATCAGACTCCATCTTGATGCCGGCTCCTCCTGAAGTAGCCAGATCCGACTCAAGAGCCCCCGCGGACGGCACGAGTATTCCGACTGGCGGCACGGGAATCATGGCAGTCGCACCCGGCTCGGGGACTGCGGCAGTCGGCCCGGAGACTTCAGAGCCCGGCCCAGGGACTGCGCCAATCCGCCCGAGGACTTGCCGCCTTGAGCTATGAAACGACTTCCTGCAGCCGGACAAGTAATGTGTGGCACTTAAGCCGTCTCCTATTAGAAGCCGCGGATCACAAAGCGACCGTCTGGCGAGCAGGAGTAAGGTAGAATGGGTGTCCATATGATAAATGGCTAAGGATTCAAAGCTCGCTCATAGTTTAAGGCTGGTTTTCAGCCTTTTACAACCGACTCTTTAGCAGCCGGCTTGCCGTTTTCTAAATTAACTTGCTAAAAACTCTAAAAGGCTAAGTACTTTCCTTCCCAAAGAAGCCAAGTATTTGATCTAGCGGCAGTCCGCAGAGCGGCTATCCGACTGGCAAAAGGGCAACCAAGGGAAGGTGGCAAAGGAAAAAGTCAAATAGAAATAAGCAAGAAGAGATAGAATGCGGATAAATATTTACATAGAAAGGCCCTTCGCCGAATCATCAAATAGAAGTTCAAGATACACCAAGTGGGTGGAATTGTGCAAAATAACAAGTTCATCGAGACTGCTAAGCAGGTAAAATAAAGATAAAGTGGCAGCCTAGGAAGCCGCGGACGGACTCGGAGGACCGGAGGGGTCGGCGGTGCCAGTTGCCGGGGCGGCCGGCTAGTAGGTCTCCGCTTGATCACCTCTGGCGACAGCTGGCTAAGTTGGGCGCGGCTCGTTGCTAGAGGCACGATCAAGCTGGGGTTGGTCATCTGCCTCGACCTCTGGCTCCTCCTCCTCGTCTCCTTCCTCCTCCTCGCCTTCCTGTTCGCCACTGGAGTCGATCACCTCCGCCAAGTCCTCGCCGTCGTCCTGGTTCAGCCCGAACCACTCCGGCGGCGCCTCCTCGCCGTTCTCAGCCCACTCTGGGACGAAGATGCTGGTGTCGGTGTACTCGGCGATTGATGCGGCGCGCTTGACAAGATCGTCCTCCACTGCTGCCAGCTCCGCCTGGGCTTCCAGCCGAAACGTGGCTAACTGGGCTAACTCATCCCAGGATATCACACCTTGGCGAATTCTAAAGCCCAACGGGCTCCAGCCCGGGCCGAAGAACCCTTCCAGGCCTCAAGACGGCCGACTGCTACCTCCAGCCAGTCGGCAGGGCGGCAATCGCCTGGCACCGACACATTGAAGCCGACGCAACATCCGGTGGGCCAGCCGAAGGCGGGACTCGATGCTAAGAATCTGCACGCCAAGAGTTCGGGGGGCGTTGGCGGCGATCTGTGCGCCGTCCGCCCTCCGTGCTTCACGATTAACCTTGATGGCTTGATTGGCGGCATTACAATGGCCGGGGAAGAAGTCTGCTAAGGAAGAAGAGCGAAGAAACAAGGTTAAACATTAAGGCCGACTTAGCCAGCAGTCGGCGGCCTAGAAAAGGAAACAAGGAAAAGCTCACCATCGACAAGATCTTCGATTGCTCGGAAGCTGGAGATCAGCGTCGCCTCCATGTCGGTCCAGGAGGAGCGCTCGGACGCAAATTCGGCAAGAAGGGCGGTCTCCTTGTCCTCCGCCTCCTTCTGGGACCTCTGGAGCAGCTCCTTCTGCTCCGCCAGCTGCGTAGCCACCCGGTCGCGCTCCCCCGTCAGCCGGCCGCAGCACTCCTCCTTGATGCGCAGTGCAGTGTTGACTTCACCCAGCTGCTGCTGAAGGGAGGTGTTGGCCTCCTAAGAAGGAATGGGAGGGGTGTAAGTCGTCAACAAAGAAGAAAGGTCGCCGGGGAGATCCGGCCCGACTACTTAGCAGTCGGACCGAATCTCGGGGACTACAGCCCGCAGGTGCGCCAGCGCGCCCCCGTGGAAAAAGAAGAAGACTCACCCCGGCTGTCCGACAAGTCGGCGGTCCGCTTGGCCAGTTCCTCAAGATTGGCGTTGAAGGAGGTCACACGAAGATTGTGGTAATCCTGCATCAAAATTTCAGAACAAGTGTTGGTACTTGGAGCTCGCGGATTAGAGTTCTGAGCCGCCTGCTCAGCAGCCGACCCGAAACTCGGGGACTACACCTAGTGGGTGCGCTGGCGCGCCCCTACAAAGAAAAACAAGGAAAGCAAAAACGAAAAGGAAGGATGCGTACCCGGATGGTTGTTCGCGATGCCAAATACGCCTTGGTGCACTCCTTGATGGCATCGCCCTCGGCCCGGAGCTTGGCTTGGACGTCCAAGAGCGCCTGGTTCAATGGGCCCGTCCCGCCTCCCCGCACCCACCCGGTGGGCGCAGCGCTTGACACCTTGGTGTCCGGGATCGCGGAGCTCGCAGCGCCGGTATCCAAAGGGCGCGGTGCTGAGGCCGCCTTCGCGAGACGGCGGCGAGTCGACATGCTGACCTCGAGGACCAGGCCTGTCGCTGCCTCGCTTCTGGTTGGTGGCACTGGTGGGTCCGCCGGTTGCCCGCCTGGCGCGCTTCTGGAGGGCGGCGGCGGCACAATGACTTCCGGCGTGGCGGTGACATCGACGTCCCTCTCCATGACTGGGTTCTCGTCGCCGACTTCCCCAGTCTGTGCCGTGAACTCCGGTGGCGGCGGCGCAGAGTTGAAGGGGACGACAAACACCGCTGACTGGCGGTGTGTGGCTTCCTCAGCGCGCTTCTTCTCCGCATCGGCGGCCTCGGCTTCCGCCAGCTTCTTCAGGGCGGCGGCCTCCGCTTTGTCGGCTTCCGCCTTCATCAGGTGGACGGCTTCCCGCTCCTCATGCGCCTCCCGCGCGTTCCGCTCCGTCGCCTCCCAGAGGTCGGCGGCGGGATCAATCCGCCGGGTGGTGGAGGAGGTCTTCGCCGACTTTACGACGGAGCCGGCGGCTGACTTCTCAAGAGAGAGCAGGGCCCTAAAGTCGGGAAAATAAAGTAAAGGGGATTTCATACAGACTCAATAAAAATGTGAAGGCATAAAGGGAGGTAGTACTTATGTCGAAATCCGCTGCGGCGTCTTCACCACCTTGCGGAAGCGGTTGGCCTTTGTGGCCGCTTTGTCCCGCTTGGTCGCCGCGGCTGAGCCCTTAGGCTTTTTCGGCCAGCTGCCGAACAGGCTCGTCCCGGCCCTGCGCTTCTTGCTGCCGCCTTGAGCGCCCGGCGGGGCTGACGAGCCCATGCCCGGCTGGCCTGCTCCTGGCTGTTGGCACGGGACGACCTCCTCATCATCATCAGGCCAGTCCTCGAGACTGGCCCCAAGTCTCGGGCCGCCTGCTATGCCTCCTCCTCCTTCGGCGTTGTCCACCAGGGCCGCCGCCCCCAAGTCGGGGTCATCCACATCGCTCTCCACTCGGTCGGGGAGGAACTCGCGGTCCGGCCCGACGGTGCTGGCTGCTGGCTGGAGGGGGGGGGGTTCTGACCAAAGCCGACTGGTTAGAACGGACAAGACGGACTCGGCAGTAAAGATGTCAAGAGAATCAAAGAAAAAGAGAGAAGGAAAATGACTCAGCAGAGGCGGAGGTCGCAGCTCCTTGCCGAACTGCCACTCTTTGTCGAGGCCGCAGCTCGCAAGATAGTTCACCATGTAGGCTACCTCCTCGTGAGGCACCTCCTTGGTGCACATCCGACTCGTGTCCCGGTGCCCGCTCATCTGACAGATCATGTGGGGGCGGCTTTGGAGGGGAAGCACTCGGCATGCCATGAAGGCGGCCAGCAAGTCCGGCCCGGTCAGGCCCTCCTACTGCGTCAGCACTCGAAGCCGCGCAATGGCGCCGACTCCTGCAGGCGTCAACGTCCGGGCCCGATGCGACCTGTTGGGCTGCCTCCCAGCCGGCGGGCCGGCTACGTAGGCCGGCAGGTTGACCCAATCACCCTCCGCGGAGACGTTCTTCACGTAGAAGTACAACCGCTGCCACATCTTCACTGACTTGATCAGCCTAATGGAGGGAAATGGGTTGTCGGCCCCCGACCTCCGCACGACGATGAACGCGCCGCACTGAGCCGGCACGCCCGCGGCTTGGGTGCCGAGCTTGGAGAAGAAGAACTCCCCCCAGAGCTTGATGGAGGGGAGACCGCCGATGAAGCCTTCGCACAGGGTAATGAAGGTGGACAGTAGCACCACCGTGTTAGGAGTGAGGTGGTGCGGCTGGAGTCCGTAGAACTCGGGGAAGGAGCAGAAGAAGTTGCTTGCCAGCAGGCCCAGGCCGCGCAGGCAGTGCGAGCGGAAGACGACCCGCTCACCCTCCTGCGGCGCCGGTGAAATTTCTCCCCTCGGCGCGAGGCGGATCCTCACGAGGTCCTCGCCGGGCAATCGACGCGTCTTGCGAAGGAAATCAATGTGGTCGTCGTGGACCTCTGAATCATCCTAGGTACCGGAGTGCGCCGTCGGGGGCATGATGGCGGAGGAAGAGCTCATCATGAGCGGACCGCCGCGGTGTTCGACAAGGCTCGAGGTGCAGAGAGAGATAAGAAGGAGAGGAGGTAGTGGGAAGGCGGGACGCCCGTGCTCCGCCGCATCCCCTCCTCCCCTACTTATAGCCAAGTGGGCTGCGAAGCCGGGGGGCGGTTGTGGGATTTACTGCGCCCACTACCCCACGCCCCCACGTTTATCACGCAAGGTTACTGCATGCAGTAACTACGTGGGAAGCTCAACCGTCCCCCACGGCCGCAGCGGATACACTCACGTGCCGAGGCGCGGTAGTGGCGGGCCCCACCTACAGGCATGTCCCATCTCGCGGATGGGTAGGCAGGCTGGCCCAGCCACTAGTTGCCACGTGGCAGGCCCGAAGTGGGTCGCAACCAGGAAACTTAGCTTGTACGCCACTGAGTTCCCGCCAGGGCATTCGAAAGTATTTCTTGGACAAGTCAAAATCAGGCGACTCCGACTCCTACCAGTCGGCCCGGCAGAGTCAAGCAGAGTCTCCACCAAAAATACTCGGAGAATGAAGCTACTGAGGCTCCTCGGCTGGTTGTCCGCGGCGCCACATCAGCTTCGGGGACTACTATCAGAGTAATGGGCCACGGGTAGGCTAACCCGTGGTCCCTAACCTTTCAAGACATCGGGGCCGACTGCGCCCCTCGAGATAACAGACGGAGAGCCGACTTCAGGAGAGCGGCTGGGGGAAACAGCCGGCTGCCCATAAGCGTCCGAGTCCTAGAGATGAGATCGAGACCGGCCGACTCCGACTAGCGGCTTCCGGAGAAGCCGGCCACGGGAAGTCGGCCCACGACACCGGAAAAGCCCATGCCCTAATCAGGGGGGATGGGACAGGGAGTGGCGGCAGTAAGGCCCACTCCCTCCCCTTTTCTAGGGATGGCTAGGACACAGTGCACTGTCCCAGCGGAGACCTCCGTCTGGCACAGCACTGTTACCATGCCATCCCTGACGTTGGCAACAGTGGGCGGAGTCCTGTACCCACGACGGCCTGACGGTACGGTCCACGGATGACGGGCCCTACTAGTCAGAGAGAGTCCAGAAGACGGCAAGGGCGCCACTAGTCGGACCCGTAGGGAGCCGGCCCGCGGGAGACTGCCTGCCCCTCCCATGGGTCCCACGCGCCATTAATCAGACGAGACGAGGAGTGGCTACAGTAATCGCTCGCCAGGGTGTAGGACTGTAGCCACGAACCCATGACCAAGCCTGCGTCATTAGAAGCACGACTACAGTAATCAGCAGCCGGCAGGACCCGCTGGCGGCGGGTGTGGCCTGTCGGCTCCGTACCAGACCAGTCGACTGGGCCCACCATCGGCGGGCCCTAGCAGTCGGTAGGAGGGCCCGTAGGCGAAGAGACTAACAGTCGGGCCCTGCGTTCATACAGTTTACCATTGTACCCCTGGGGGTAGTCTTATATAAACCCCCCAGGGAACCCATGCAAAGGGTTTCGATTCATTAGGACTAGAGCAGACCTTAGAGGAAGGAGAGAACTGGCCCTGCCTCCTCCTACCCACAGATACAGCTCGAGGAGCACCTTCGTACTCACTTTCCCTTAGTGATCATGCGGAGACCCTGCAGAGCAGGACTAGGGGTGTTATCTCCTAGGAGAGCCCCGAACCTGGGTAAAGTACGCCGGTGTTTGTATCTACGCCTCATCCCGTTTCCAGGCACCGGCGACGTTCTACTCGCCCCCACCATGATAAGCCATCCATTGGCATATGTCGCACCCAACCCCTGACACTGTGACTGCCCATCGTTGCGCCAGAGAATGTCCACCTCGAGGTCGCGCTCGCCGCATAGCGCCTGGCGCAGCAAGACACTATCGACATAATCACCCATGTCTACGCGCAAATCGTCCACAAGGACTACTATGTGCCAGAGGAGGACGATAGGTCGCTGTCCTTCTTGACCCGCAGGGCAACCTTGGATGGCATTGTTCAGAAGCATGTTGAGCTCGCCGCCAACGCTGCTGCTCCTCACACGTCGGTTGGTGACCTGGCGCACTAGGGCGTGAGGATGTCGTTGATGGATCCGTATGTATCTTTATCTTTCTGTCAAATCCATGTAGTATTATATGGTACTACTAGTAATTATCTTACCTTTCACATCAACTTCATAATTTTTGTACGTACTCCATGCATGAACCACGCCAGAACCTAACTTCTCATTACTCTAGGGAAAATCGTTATTTCTATCTATCGGTCGCGCCATGGAGCATAACCAAATTTTACAAGTTAGAAGTTCAAAAGGAAAAGCTTGCTGTGCTCGCGTCGCACCCCGTTGCCCACACCGTTGGTCCAGCACGCCGTTCAAGGGGAATGCGTGTTGTGTTGCATTTTCACTTACAAGTGGTACTGCAGTTGAGCAAACCGACTATCGGCAAAACACCACCCTGCCCAGCGCGCGATGGCTGAGAAAATAGGAGGCAGAAGAGATGGTTGTAGCATGGACTCCAAGAAAATTATTGTCGTATGCGACTCGTGTGGATGGCGTGTGTCATACTGCTAGACGTGAATGCTAGTTATGGCCCATGCCACCCCGCTATATCGAGCCTATATCGAGGTGCTGGTTACGTACAACAAATTTCCCGAAGTCCGTGCTCAGCCCTCTCTATCTCTCTTCTCAGCCAGCCAGCAGACGCGCAGAGCCCATCGCCTGTTTGCTCACATGAGGTCCCACATGTCAGTGAAAACGCATGAGGACCCACTGAACCTGCACATCTTTCACCTCGACGTGCTGGTGATGAAAAACAAATCCAATAAATATCTTCGGTGGTCGCTTTTGGAGTTACTCAAGAGTAGTAAGATTCTATTTACAGTTTAACCCAAGATGCACATCACGTGGCTTCAACTACCACTCCATTTTCTTGCATAACACAACCTGGATGCTGGATGCCCCACGTGTCGGCAAAAGGAGGAAGAACTCGACCAAATCTTCTCAACATTTAGATTGGATGAGTAGGAAACACGGCAAGCCCTGTGCGTACCTCATACTATGTACAAGCCCACCTCACGTAGTCATGCTATCACCATATTTCTCGGCCTCCGTGCGACACCTAACTATTGGTTGGCTCTATGTGATGTGGCAACTTCATACTACTATGGATAGTGGCTATACTACTACGGCACTAACACTCCAAGAAGTGAGTCGAAAACCATTTATAAATTGAATTTATGACATGCATATGCAAATGTACCATTCATTACATACAACAAGTCATCAACACACAACGACAACGAGGATACATGTTGGATTATAGATTAGTTCCAACAAAATATTCTTGTAAACACTAAAGTTTTCATCACACAACAAATAACAAGCAATAAAATGAACTTCAGCTCAACCACTACTCGGCGTTGGAAATGCTTGCTTTTAACCAGAAGAGTTTGTCTCGGAAGGGCCAGCTACTGTTAATCTCGAGACCAATGCAGGACTGATCATCCAGGCTGAAGCGGCCTATTTCATGACCCATACTGTGATAGCCATGGTATGGAAGCTAAGCAATGTCCGAGGTATAGATACAATTGCTTCTCATAAATGGTAGTAATGTTGTGTCAACAACAGCTGGATCGCCTTTCAACATGATTGGATAGTTTTGTCCAAGGAAGAGCGTGTTTCCTCCAAGAGTATCAATACTAAACTAGGAGAGGGTGTTGGTGCTAGCACAGTAGTATCCATCCCGAATACCCTACAACGGATGTTGGAATAGGTCCGGAGAGTGCGACCATGGGAGACAACACCTGCTTCCGTAGTCACATTAGCGGTGTCCTGTATACAGACAAGAAGAGGTGATCCATCCGAATAACTTGCCAGGCGCCACTGAGTATATGGGTCCTCATGCTCGTGATAATCATCATCGTCATCTCCCCCATGGTTATAAAATTTTTCAAGTATAGGTGGTAGAATGTTCACAGGACCTTGGAAAAACAAGAAGGTTAATTAGTAAAGGGAAACTAGCTAACCCACATGCATGTGGATGAAACAATTATAACTATGGTGGAAGACAAACATACCGAAAGCATAAGGATTCCATGCAAAAATAGTGCCACGAGTGGTGGCAGCAAACACAAGACCCTCGTATTGAATTGCATCACAGTACTCATCATTGAATAGAAACTGATTTTTGAGCAATATCCATCCAGTCGAACTATGAAGGAAGGCAACAAGCTTGTCGAAGATAGCAACAACTACATATTTGATGACCCACAAGTATAGGGGATCTATCGTAGTCCTTTCGATAAGTAAGAGTGTCGAACCCAACGAGGAGCAGATGGAAATGATAAGCAGTTTTCAGTAAGGTATTCTCTGCAAGCACTGAAATTATTGGTAACAGATAGTTTTGTGATAAGGTAATTTGTAACAGGTAACAAATAATAAAAGTAAATAAGGTGCAGCAAGATGGTCCAATCCTTTTTGCAGCAAAGGACAAGCCTGTACAAGCTCTTATATGAAGGAAAATGCTCCCGAGGACACGTGGGAATTATCGTCAAGCTAGTTTTCATCACGTTCATATGATTCGCGTTCGGTACTTTGATAATTTGATATGTGGGTGGACCGGTGCTTGGGTACTGTCCTTCCTTGGACAAGCATCCCGCTTATGATTAACCCCTATTGCAAGCATCCGCAACTACAATAGAAGTATTAAGGTAAACCCAACCATAGCATGAAACATATGGATCCAAATCAGATCCTTACGAAGCAACGCATAAACTAGGGTTTAATCTTCTGTCACTCTAGCAACCCATCATCTACTTATTACTTCCCAATGCCCTCCTCTAGGCCAAAAGAATGGTGAAGTGTCATGTAGTCGATGTTCACATGACACAACTAGAGGAAAGACAACATACATCTCATCAATATATCGAACGAATGCCAAATTCACATGACTACTTATAGCAAGACTTCTCCCATGTCCTCAGGAACAAACGTAACTACTCACAAATCATATTCATGTTCATAATTAGAGGGGTATTAATATGAATAAAGGATCTGAACATATGATCTTCCACCAAATAAACCAACTAGCATCAACTACAAGGAGTAATCAACACTACTAGCAAACCCACAGGTACCAATCTGAGGCTTTGGGACAAAGATTGGATACAAGAGATGAACTAGGGTTTGAGATGAGATGGTGCTGGTGAAGATGTTGATGGAGATTGACCCCCAACCGATGAGAGGATCTGTGGTGATGGTGATGGTGATGATTTCCCCCTGTCGGAGGGAAGTTTCCCCGGAAGAACAGCTCCGCCGAAGCCCTAGATTGGTTTCGCGAAGGTTCCGCCTCGTGGCGGCGGAGTTTCGTACCGTGAGCTAGCTTATGATTTTTTTCCTTCTCGAAAGACCTCATATAGCAGAAGATGGGCATCGAAGGGCTTCTAGGGTGCCCACGAAGCAGGGGGGCACGCCTAGGGGGGTTAGGGCGCGCCCCCACCCTCGTGGATGGTGGGTGGCCCCCCTCTGGTACTTCTTTTGCCCAATATTTTTTATATATTCTAAAACTTGCTCCATGAAGTTTCAGGACTTTTGGAGTTGTGCAGAATAGGTCTCTAATATTTCCTCCTTTTCTAGCCAAGAATTCCAGCTGTCGGCATTCTCCCTGTTCATGTAAACCTTGTAAAATAAGAGAGAATAGGCATAAGTATTGTGGCATAACGTGTAATAGCAGCCCATAATGCAATAAATATTGATATAAAAGCATGATGCAAAATGGACGTATCAACTCCCCCAAGCTTAGACCTCGCATGTCCTCAAGCGAAAGCCGAAATCAAAAAATATGTCCACATGTTTAGAGATAGAGGTGTCGATAAAATTAGATACGGACATGAGAGCGTCATGGTCATTCTTAGAACAGCAACATATACATATATTGTCATATGATCTCTTATGCTAAAGTAACAATTCAATCATAATTTCAAGTATGAATCGGAAACTTGATTGAGAACCAACAAACTATAATCTCAGTCATTGAAGCAATTGCAATTTATAATAACATAGAAAGAGTCAATATAAGAGCTTTTCAGCAAGTCCACATACTCAACTATCATTTAGTCTTTCACAATTGCTAACACTCACATGATATTTATGGTTATGAAGTTTTAATCGAACACAGAGAAAGATAGGGTTTATATTTTTGCCTCCCAACCGTTTACCTCAAGGGTAATGTCAACAATAATAGTTCATGAAAACTACATCCAATTAGCTATATATATATGTATATATCAAGATCTTTCCAACACATTGTGTTTGCCAAAGGATAAAATATAAAAAGGAAAGGTGAAGATCACCATGACTCTTGTATGAAGTATAAGTCAAGAATAAAAGATAGGCCCTTCACATAGGGAAGCAGAGGTTGTCATGTGCTTTCATGGTTGGATGCACAAAGTCTTAATGCAAAAGAATGTCACTTTATATTGCCACTTGAGATATGGACCTTTATTATGCAGTCCGTCGCTTTTATTTCTTCCACATCACAAGATCATATAAATCTTATTTTCTTCGCACTAATAAATCATACATATTTAGAGAGCAATTTTTATTGCTTGCAACGATGACAACTTACTTGAAGGATCTTACTCAAGCCATAGGTAGATATGGTGGACTCTCATGACAAAACTGGGTTTAAGGATATTTGGAAGCACAAGTAGTATCTCTACTTGGTGCAAAGAATTTGGCTAGCACGAGAGGGAAAGGCAAGCTCAACATGTTGGAGGATCCATGACAATATAATTTATTTCAAATGTAAGAAAACATAACCCATTACGTTGTCTTCCTTGTCCAACGTCAACTCTTTAGCATGTCATATTTTAATGAGTGCCCACAATCATAAAAGATGTCCAAGATAGTATATTTATATGTGAAAATATCTCTTTCTTTATTACTTCCTATAAATTGCAACGATGACCAAAACTATGTTTGTCAACTCTCAACAATTTTTATTCATCATACTCTTTATATGTGAAGTCATTACTCTCCATATGATCCATATGATCTCTTTATTTCTTTTTATTCTTTCTCTTTTATTTTATTCCCTCAAGACCATAGCAAGATAATCAAGCCCTTGACTCAGCACTAATCTTTATTATATGTAGCTCACGGACTCGATTACATAGAAGGATCATCAAGCAAAACTCAAAACTAGATCATACTAAAACTTTATTCTACTAGATCAATATATTAACAAAAGGATCGTACTAAGAAAAATGGTAAAGATAAAAGTGTGATGGTGATACGATACCGGGGCACTCCCCCAAGCTTGGCAGTTGCCAAGGGGAGTGCCCATACCCATGTGTTTATGTCTCCCTCTTCGGAGGTGGTGATGATGGGGTTGTTGATGACGTGGGCTTGTCGTCCATCTTCCAAGGCATAGGCTCACCATCATAGAAGGATGATCGAGTCTCTGGGATCCTCAAATCTGCAGACAAACTCATCCTCTTGAATCTATATTCATACTCACAGTTTTGGTTTTGCAGGACATAGATCTGGGCTTGGAGGTGCTCAATTTTCTCATGAAGCTTGAAGATGGCCTCCCCAATGCTCTTGTCATGCAGCTTGTGGTTGTTGGTGAACTCTGTGATCATTATATGATTGGAGTCGAGTCCATGTTGCACCATCTCCTGGCACTTGAAAACTTGTTGCTCTATTGCCTCGAGCCTTGTCTCCACGCTTCCGCTCCTCCTTGGTCCCTCAACATCGTGGATGTGCAGCAACCTCTCACGCATCTCAATGGTTTGAGGGTGTTGCAGCACCTCCGCAAGGTAGGGGTTGATGACCTTCTCAAAGAACTTGTCCTTGGGCGCACTTGAAGACGCCATGGCGATCTAGATCTATCAGAAAAACAGCTCGAAACTAAAACAGGAGATATTTGCATGGTACGGTGGTCAAACCCTTCGGGAGATTATATAATAAATTTTTACCGACCAAAAGAAGTATCGTGCAAGAAAACGGAGTCCGGAGAGCACACGAGGTGCCCACGAGGCAGGGGGCGCGCCCTCCACCCTCGTGGACGCCTCGGGTCCTTCTCGGACTGCTTCTTATTTTCCTATTTTCCAAAATATTCCAAAACAGAGAAAATTGACATTAGAACTGTTTTGGAGTCGGTTTACTTACTGTACCTCATACCTATTCCTTTTCGGTGTCTGAAACATTCGGGAAAGTGTCGTGTAGCACCACGGCTCAGAGAAACCGAAATGCCCCGTATTCCAGCCCAGAGATCGAGGAGAAGTCTCTAGAATATGGCACTGCTTGACATAGAACAAATCAGCTCTTATTACAAGAATAATAATACAAGGGTCTGATGTTACAAAGAAGCACATCAGCATGGCGACATTGCACCTGTGATACTAAACTTGCTCTATGCTAGCAGTGGAACAACTCGTAGCAGCGGAATACTTCTAGCAACGGAACAACGACGAAGGTGGTGAACTCCACTCCGCAGGGACTCTGGCTGGCACACGATCTAGCTCGCACGCATGGCAACCATCGACAAGAAATCAAGCAATCATGGCATCACCTGCAATCTAGCATGACACGCCAGGTCAGTACATTGAATGTACTTGCAAGCTCACAACAACCATAAACATCAAGGCAAGACAATAACATAGCATTTAACAGGTTAATTAAATTAACAACTATTATGATGAAACAACTACTAAGCATGGTATGAAACAGATACAGTACTAATAAATCACCATCTCAGTCTCCATAACCATATCACTCTTGGCTAACCGACCAAGCA
Organism: Triticum aestivum; assembly: GCF_018294505.1. Classification (NCBI taxonomy): domain Eukaryota; kingdom Viridiplantae; phylum Streptophyta; class Magnoliopsida; order Poales; family Poaceae; genus Triticum; species Triticum aestivum. Next base: position 569,564,921 of record NC_057809.1, on the reverse strand, counting down.
ATAAACCATCTCGATCACCTCGTGATCAAAACCAAATGGTGATTATTGCGGCGATCACATCCACGACCAACACTTGGTCTCAAACGGTGATCTTTCCGGCGATGAATACCACGACCAACACTTGGTCTCAAACGTCATCATCAACATCCTGCCCATCTGTAGTGCTCAACATATCAACATATAAATCACCTATAAGTCATTCTGTCATGTGATTGTTGATCGAACGGTGTGACCTAGTACGAACCCATGCCCATGATCGAGGACGAGGCTATCAATAGATTTAAATACACTCTGCAGAGGTAGCTCACTGTACCCACACCATAGAACCCATGGCCTCGCACTCCCATTCGGGTGGACCAACCGTGTTCTGACAAAACCGATCACCTACGATGACACTCTCCTGGCCACTCCGACCCACTCCCCACTAGGCCAGTCCTGGGTGGCCCCGTGTCTACCAAAGACACAACGACCACTGTCATAGCCAAAACGTCCCTCATGGGGACCGTCCCTCACGGGGACCGGATCCATAACAACAACAACGAGCACACAAGGTTATATCTGCTTACCGGGCCAGGATACCGCACGCCCATAACCTTCCCTCATTGGAGGCACCGGCGAGAGGCACGACAATAGACCGCATTAGGGCCTTCCCATAAAGGCAAATATGGTTGCACTGGAGAAAGCACGGTTCGGTGGTACCTGACCAACTTAATGACGGAATTTATCCCCAAAAATATAATAGTAAAGACTGATACTCCGATATCACCTATCTACCTATAATCCAAGTCATAGAAATATCCAACAAATAATCTAAAGTTGAATATCGTCTCTCCAAAATACTCAGAGGACAGCATAACACTAGTATGATGAATCCAAGAATGATAAGACTACTACTCAAATATCAAGATCTAACTATTCAACTATGATTCCACAGCAAGCATCATCTCCAACATCATACTCCAAAACATAATATCATCTAGTATCATGATGAAACTAACACTAGCCACTAATAATCCAAAGGGCAACATGACATCCAAAGTAATACTCCAAAATAATACCAGATACCATGATGACATAATCATAATAGCCACTAAGAATCCAAAGGCAACATGATATCCAAAGTAATACTCCAAAATAATACCAGATACCATCATGAAATAATCATACTAGCCACTAAGAATCCAAAGGCACATGATATCCAAATAATCATCAAAATATAAGTCCTAGAACTCCAAGCAATATCATGGCAATACCAATATCAAAACAATACTCCGAGACATGCCATGAACAAATCATACATAGCTAATGCAATATTTTAAACAAGTTCAAATAACTTAAACCATGCTACTGCATTTCAATCATGCAAATGGAGGGTGTGGCTTGCCTGGGGTGGAAGAAATCACCGAGAAGAAGTGTGAGAGGGTCGCGGAAAGAATCACTGGAAAACGTACTCTCTCGGAGGGGCCTGAATAAGGGTAGGGGCAAAATGGTCATTTTCAGAATGTCAAAACATGGTGAAAATGGTTCCATCAGAACGGGCTTGATGAAACGAAGAAGTGGGCTTTGGAATCACCTCATTTGGAGTTCCGAGTAAAAAGTTATAGCCCGACGAAGTTCAAGGACCAATCTGTAAAAAGATTTCTATAAACAGGCCCCTAGAGGACAAAACAGAAAACGTATTTCAGCGAATGCGCTTTCAGAACTGAGGAAACGCATTTTAACCCAAAGAAGGTGAAAATGTGCTTTCCTAAAAGGAAAATGTATCCGAAGGAATACGTGTCCACTTACTCCACGTCAGTAGAGTGCGGGGCCGGCTTCTGGGTCACTGACGGGTGGGGGCCACGGCATTTCTTCTCTCTCTTCCTGCCTCCATCGTCCTCCTCGTGACGGTGACGACAGAAAGGCGAGGCCGGGCACGGCCGACGCTGGCCCCGGCGCCTCGGGCCACCCCTGGTGGAGCTCGGACCACCAGTGGGCTGAGGATGACGCCGCGCACCCGCCCCGGTGGTGCACGGGCGACGAGGAAACCCGGAGCGAGCAGAAACAAGGCCATGGCGGATAGAGGCTTCATCCATGGAAGGACAGGGGACAAGAGGTCGCTGGCAGTCGAGGGAAAGAGTTGAGAGGCTCCGCTAGAGTTCAACATCTCGTTGGGTGGTGGAGGGACGTAGTGAGGGAGTAAGCTTTGAGTGAATTTAGCCCGGGACCGGCGATGGCCGAGGCGGCGATGGGAGGGCTCTGGACCATCTCGATCTCGTAGGAGAGGTTTGGGAGGTTTCTGGGAGTGAGGCGAAGCTGATGAGATGCTCGGGAGGCCGTGGGGTGGTCTTATATAGCCGCGGGGCGAGGAGGCCGAGCTGGCGTCACCGCGGACGCGTGGCCGGTGCCGCGGATGCATGCCCATGCACATGAGCTCGGAGGCAGGCGACGAGGGAGGAACAGTGGAGGCTCTCACGGGGCAGAGACGGCCAAGGGGGCACGGGGGGATGACGACGGCAACGAACCGAGCCAAGACGCCACTGTTCGCCCGTGGATGCGCGGTGGCTTGCATCGGTGAGGAAGCGCGCGGAGGGGGAGAGGGGTCCAGGGGAACGGCGACAACGAGATGCAACCACTGGGCATGCTCACGAGCTCTAAGACGACGAGAGGGAGCGGTGCCAAAGGACAAACAGTGCTTTGGACACGCCACAGCGCACAGAGCGCGTAAATCTGCATGCCAGCTGCGCGGTCACCACATGCACTAGCATGTAGTGGGGGATAGGGGCTTGACCATGTCGTCTAGTGCATAGTTCATCCAGTGGAGGTCTCAACTATGGTGGTAGATCAGTGAAAAGTGACATGGTTAAATGGTAGTCACCACCTGAAGTTTACTGCAGTAAACTTGACTGAGTACTGTTGATCAACAGGAAGGAGTTTGGAAGCAAAGGAGTTGTCTGCGAGGTTTAGGTAAAGAAGGACTTTCACCCTGGTAACTTTGAGAAGATTAGGGCCAAGATTTAATGTAGTTGCTTAACAACCACAAAAACTGGTCCAGAAATGACATTTGGCAAGGCTTAATGATTTGGCCAGACAAATGTGCTGTAAAAATTTCATACCAATTGGTTTATGAAAATGGTACTTCCTTCACAGCTATTCCCTTTGAGGGAGTCCTGCATTAGGGGGTATCCGGACAGCCGGACTATATCCTTTGGCCGGACTGTTGGACTATGAAGATACAAGATTAAAGACTTCGTCCCGTGTCCGGATGGGACTCTCCTTGGCATGGAAGGCAAGCTTGGCAATACGGATATGTAGATCTCCTTCCTTGTAACCGACTCTGTGTAACCCTAGCCCCCTCCGATGTCTATATAAACCGGAGGGTTTAGTCCATAGGCGCAGCAATCATACCGTAGGCTAGATTCTAGGGTTTAGGCTCTTTGATCTCGTGGTAGAACAACTCTTGTACTCCTCATATTATCAAGAACAATCAAGCAGGACGTAGGATATTCCCTCCATCAAGAGGTCCCGAACTTAGGTAAACATCGTGTCCCGTGCCTCCTGTTACCATCCGCCTAGACGCACAGTTCGGGACCCCTACCCGAAATCCGATGGTTTTGACACCGACATTGGTGCTTTCATTGAGAGTTTCACTATGACGTCGCCGTAAGGAAGGATGCCTCGTCTCATTGTTAAAAACAACATTACCGCTGGGGGGAACCCTGGCTGTCGGCCAAACTCTCTAGCTAGGAAGTTTCATCATGACCGCTCGTTCGGCTGCTGCACCGATGATGACTTCTCGGGTCATCGAAAACAGCCTCCACGTCGGCTCGGAATTTGCCGAGCAGATGGATCCAATGGAGCTCTCTTCCCTAAACGAGCTCTTGGATCGCATCGCCGCCTTGGGAGTCGCTACGGACTATGATCGGATTGGGCTTAAACCCGATTAAAGGGAGATTAACTCTCCACCGGTCACCCATCATATTGCGGTGGTGGAGGAACAATGCGGCGATTCTTCCTCTATCTTGAGGACTAACTATGTCCGTATTCCTGAGCTCTCCAAGCCGGATACTCGTTTATGGGAGGACCTCACCCAAGCCTTGAACCTAGAGTCAGGCAGCAGGCCAGACTTATAGGGCAACATCCCAGAACCCGAACTTCCAAGATTGGAAACTCCTCGGCCCCTGGGTCTCAGATCGGGTAAGGGTTCGGTCTCAAATCCACCCACCCACCCAAACATAAATGATCTTTCCCACATCAGGCAAGAGCCCCAGGAAACAGTACATCATTATTGGGCCAGATTCCTCCTTGTGATGAACAAGGTTAAGGACTGTCGCGAGGAAGACGCAGTCTCATTTTTCTGCAATAATTGCACAGACAAGGGAATCCTTAACGCCATAAGTCGCCGCGACATATCACGCTTCGCCGACTTGGCGTCCATAGTACGAAAGTACCGTGCGATGGAAAGTGCCTGGAAAACGAAAACAAAAATTTGGGATAATCCGGATCCAATTATACACCTAGTCCTAAGTAAAAGGGTGCACTATCATAAGACACCCGAGTTAATTACAAAGAAGCAAAAACCCTCTATAGGGCGTGGAACCGTATTGGAGGGATGGCTCAATGGACCCTGCAAAATTCATAGTACAGCGGATACCATACCAACACACAGCCTTAGAGCATGTTGGGTACTCCGGCAGGTGGCCAAAAGTGGTGAGGATCTTCTCATCCCAGATGCCACAGAGCACCATCCCGGGGATAACAATACGGTATTAATAGTCTTTGAGACCTTCTCATCAAATAATAGGCGCAAGCGAACACTCCGCAGCCTTGAGTGACACGGCTATTACCTTCAATGCCAGTGATGAAGCTAAATTCCGAACAGCCCGAGCACCAGCTGCACTGGTCCTCGGTCCAATGGTGGACAGCTTTCGACTCACCAAAGTACTCATGGACGGCGGCAGTGGATTAAACCTCATCTATGAGGAAACTCTTCAAAAAATGGAAATAGACTGGAACCGCATTGAGCAAAGCAGCACAACCTTCAGAGGAATCATCCCCAGTCGGGAAGCACGCTGTGCTGGGAAAATCACACTAGATGTGGTATTCGGCACACCAGAGAAATATAGGTCCAAAGAAATTACATTCCAAGTGGCCCCGTTCAGTAGCGGATACCACGCCCTTTTAGGGCAGGAGGCATTCACGATCTTCCAAGCCATACCCCATTATGGGTACATGAAGCTCAAAATGCTCGGGCCCTACGGAATCATCACTCTCGCTAGTGATCCGGACAAAGCACTCCGCGCCGAAAATAAAACAACTGCATTGGCCCTCGAGGCATTATCCGAAGCCCTTTCGGCCGAGGAATTAACTGCGCTACGCTCCAAAGTGGATAAGGACGACCTGATACTTGACAAGAGATCCAAGTCCACCTATTTTAAACCAGCGGATGAAATAGTCAAATTCCAAGTCCACCCAACAGACCCTACAAAAACAGCCTCCATCGGGGCACAGCTAAACCCCGCCATGGACGGTGCACTACGAGAGTTCCTGCGCGAGAATTGGGACATATTCGCCTGCCATCCCTTAGACATGCCAGGAATCCCATGCAGGCTGGCCGAGCATAGCCTTAATATTCTAAGGGGATTCAAGCCGGTCAAGCAGACTCTTCGGCGTTTCTCTGAACCTAAGAGACAAGCTATGGGAGAGGAACTAGCCACGTTACTGGAGGCCCGATTCATTAGAGAAATAAAACACCCGGACTGGCTAGCAAACCTGGTGATGGTACCAAAGAAGGACAAATCCTGGCGCCTATGTGTCGATTTCAAGGACCTCAACAAGGCTTGCCCAAAGGATCCCTTCCCACTCCCCCGCATCGATCAAATTATCGATGCTACCACATGACATGATTCATTGTGTTTCCTCGACGCATACTCCGGCTACCACCAAATCAAGATGGCGGAGTCCGACCAAGCCGCAACGGCATTTATCAAACCATACGGCCCCTTCTGCTTCAACACAATGCCTTTTGGGCTCAAAAACGCCGGCGCAACATATCAGCGCATGATTCAGACATGTTTGGAGAAACAGATCGGCAAAACAGTTGAGGCATACGTAGATGATGTTGTCGTCAAAACCAAACACGTCGACTCTCTAATAGACGACTTGAGGCTCACATTCGACAACCTCCGAACATACGACATCAAGCTCAATCCGGAAAAATGCGTTTTCAGTGTACCAGCCGGAAAGCTCCTGGGCTTCATTGTCTCCAGTAGAGGAATTGAAGCAAATCCAACCAAAATCCGAGCTCTGTTACAGCTGGCTATCCCAACAGACCTCAAACAAATCAAGAAATTAACCAGATGTGTGGCGGCTCTAAGCCAATTTATCTCCCGCTTAGGAGAAAAGGCATTACCCCTTTATCGCCTCCTTTGGCGCACTGAAAACTTTGAGTGGACGGACGCTGCCACAGCTGGATTGGAAGAAATAAAAGCCATACTGGCAACCAACCCAATCCTGGCCGCGCCAAACACCAGCGAACCAATGCTGTTGTACATTGCGGCAACTCATCAGGTTGTAAGCGCAGTGCTTGTCGTCGAACGAGAAACGGACGGACATAAACTCCCCCTTCAAAAGTTGGTATATTATGTATCCACTATCCTCACTCCATGCAAATTACGGTACCCACATTATCAAAAGATAACCAATGCGGTATTCATGGCATCCCGGAAGCTGCGACACTACTTTCAAGAGTGTTCAATTACAGTAGCTTCGGAAGTGCCACTTAATGATATTATAAACAACCGCGACCCCACGGGCCGGATTGCCAAATGGGCCATTGAGCTCCTCCCGTTTGACATAACATACAAACCCCGGTGAGCCATTAAATCGCAAGTACTGGACGACTTTGTTGCCGAATGGACAGAAGCCGAAGTCCCTAAAGAGTACGGCGCATACTCCAATTGGATCATGCACTTCTATGGCTCCAAAATGCTGGCTGGTCTGGGGGCTGGCGTCTTCCTGACATCCCCAACCGGAGGTACAGTTCAATACGTACTCCAGATACTGTATACAGGCTCCAACAACCCAGCCGAATACGAAGCGCTGTTACATGGTCTTCGGATGGAAGCTTCCATGGGCATTCACGCCTGGAGGTGCATGGGGATTCGAACCTCACAATATCCCAAATAAATGGAGACTTCGATGCCAAGGATCCGAAAATGACGGCCTATCGCAACGCCGTCCTAAAGATGTCAGCTCGGTTCGAGGGGCTCGAATTTCACCATGTAGCTCGGGAAAACAATCAGGCGGCGGATATCCTCGCCCGCAACGGCGCAAAACGTGATGCGGTCACCCCAACATCTTTTTGGAGAGGTTGTTTACGCCATCCGTGGTATGGGAAGGGGACACCGGTAACAATAGTCCGGACCGGGCAAAAATGCCCGATACCGGACACTCTGACATAATTGGAGGCTCTGCGATCGAAACAACACCTTCAGCCCACGTAATAATGGCCATCATCGCCCCGTGGACAGAACCATTCCTGGCCTACCTAACTAGGCAGGAACTTCCCGAGGACCAAAATGAGGCACGCTGCATAGTGCGGCGATCTAAAGCCTACAGGGTCCACGAGGGAGAGCTGTTTAAAAAAAGCACTACCGGAGTCCTTCAAAGGTCCATCTCCGAAGAGGAAGGGCGGAAGCTTTTGGCAGAAATTCACGCCGGACTCGGTGGCCACCATGCCGCAGCCCGGGCCCTTGTAAGCAAGGACTTCCGTACATGTTTTTATTGGTCGACGGCCCGGATAGATGCACAGGACTTGGTCCAACACTACGTCGATTGCCAGCTTTTTGCAAACCAAATCCACATGCCACCCACCGCCCTCCAAACAATCCCCATTACCTGGCCCTTCGCGGTCTGGGGGATTGACATGGTTGGAGCCCTTAAAGGGGGAACCCATAAGAAAAAATACTTACTGGTCATGGTGGATAAATTCACCAAATGGATAGAAGCCAAACCTGTTAAAACGGCCGAATCCGGACCAGTGATAGACTTTATATCCGGGGTTGTACACCGTTATGGCGTCCCCCATAGCATCATCACTGACAATGGCACGAACTTCACGGCCGATGAGGTAAAACTCTGGTGCAGCAACATGGGCATCAAGCTCGATTATGCTTCTGTCTATCACCCACAAACTAACGGCCAAGTTGAGCGAGCAAATGGTCTTATCATGAGCGGCATCAAACCCAGATTAGTGCGGTCCTTAAAGGAGTCTAACACGCACTGGGTAGAGGAGCTCGACTTCGTACTCTAGGGGCTGCGGACCACGCCGAATCATACTACCGGATACACACCCTTATTTATGGTGTACGACACAAAGGCGGTTCTGCCATGCGAGATAATTCATGACTCACTTCGAGTGCGCATTTACGAAGAAAGAGAAGCCGAGCTTGATCGGCAGGACAGTCTGGACACCCTGGAGGAGGAGCGCGACGTGGAAAAAGCCCGTTCCGCATTCTATCAGGAACAGGCTCGAAGATACCAAAGTAGAGAAGTACGGGCCAAAACTTATAACGTTGGCGAGCTAGTTCTACGCCTGCCGGAGAAGAAAAAGACCAAGCTCAAGCCCAAATGGGAAGGTCCCTTCATTATTGACCAAGTTCTGACCGGTGGAGCGTACCGTCTGTGGGATGCATCGAATAATCGACTTGAGCCGAACCCATGGAACGCAGCCGGGCTCCGAAGATTCTACGCCTAGTGCCAGACTCTATGTCTGTCTCCTTCCTCTGTCCATTTTTTGCATATACATTATCTGTCTTTTCTCTCTTTCTTTCTTTTATTCTTTCTCAAGGCCTTCAAGGGACAACTTGTGCCTTGCTTGCACACTATTGACGCGCTAACCGCACTCATTATACCTGGGGGCTTCTTACACAGAAGCTTAATTATTTATCTGGGCTTCATGCCCCATACATGTGTTATTCTTCCGCATGTACCTTTTCTTCGCCATTATATGCATCGATATGACTTAAGTTTTGGCCAAGCTGGGTTGCCTGGCTCTTGTATTTATTCCCTAAGTTCCCGTTAATTCGGCTAGGGCATAAGGGGAGCACCTCTGCGATTGTTACTGCCGGGTCAGCCGGATGTGTACCTCAGACTGGGTGAAGCCGAAAGCTAGCGTTCTTAAGGGAATATTCTGTCGACGTACAAAACATGATTTTTATTTATTTTCCATATGTGCCCCAGATGTTTTTGCCTGTGTCTCCTCTCGCAGTCTGTACATGCACTTTAGGGCATGCGTACCCAGGGAAAGGAACCCTTAACAGAACTATTCTCCCTGGAAGATGTTTCTCACTACCCATGTAATATAACATAACTAGTTGGGTACTTATCTGTTCAAGCACTAATGACCCCTATGCCTGGTTTCCACGCATCCCTCGATTCTTACATAACTGAGCGGGTATTCGGATATACTCCGGACTATCGGGTCCCGAGGTTGACGCGAAAAGGTCCGCCATGACAAATGATTTACGATCCGGATAGAAGGCATTATACATGTCACTTTAATTACATAGTCATGTAGACTGACTAAATTCCTCTTCTATACCATCCAACAGGCTGTCTAGCCTACAATCCTGTTGGGAATACTTTGCGGCTAATTCTACTTGCCCATACACTAAGCTAACGGGGAACTCTTTCCCATCTAACCCCACAGGTCTGACATCAGCCATGTGGTTTGGGTTAGCCTTGGTATACCGCATCTTCACCATGGCCCAGACTTCCCTGGCACCTTGACGGCAGGTCGATATCTTCCATAATCGGAAGCGCTACCGTGCTCCCTTGAGCTTCTCCGCAAGCTCTCCAATGCCTGCTGGCAGGGAGATGGATGGCCACAAGGCCTGGGCAATACTTTGCATCACCTGTCGAACTTGTTCGTGCAGTTGTGAGAGCTCGGGTAGAAGATCACCCGCAGACCCGGGCATCTCCTCCACGGAACAACCCGTCAGCATACTTGCAGACATAACTCTGTTAGCCAGCTTCTTCGTCGTACTCTTTTAAGGGTTCGTTCAAGCACTTACTAAAAATGCCACATCGAAGCCGCTTATTCTCCTTCACGGAGTCCGCAAGCTGGGCTCGAACATCTTTCAGTTCCATGCTCAGCTTGGTATTGGCGTCTTGGAGATTGTTTTTCTCCCGCATGACCTTAGTCAGCACGTGTTCGCCAGCCTTTAGCTGTCGTGCGACATGCTGGTCCTCCGGATTCTCTCCGGAGTCATTTGCAATATCTATTATTAGATCTACAACCATGCCGCACACTATATGGTACCTATCATTCTTTGAAACAAATGTTACTAGCTGGGTACTTTTCAGGTTCCTTCAATGTGGCAACGGCGGCCCGAAGTTGGGTCTTGCATTCCTCCAGCTCCTGTGACAGTCGAGTATTCTTCTCTGCAAGAACCTGCACAATAAATGATCCTTAAATCAGTTGTGCCAACTATTTCAAGTCTCAGGGGCTACTGATATATATACTCATCAAATTTTCTTACCCGTACATCCTTTACATACTGGTTTGTGGCTCTGGCTAGACCATTTTGAGCAGCACGAATGTACGCATCTCCTGCGTTGAAAGCATCAAACGCCTCTCGGGAGAAACAAGCGTCACGGAGTACGGCTCGGCAACGCCTGTGATTCATGGCGCTCTCCACTTCGGAATTTGTAGCGGATATCTTATCTGCATCCTTTGTAGAAGGAGCATCCGGCGTGTGCCTCGTGTTAGCTTCCGCCTCTGTGTCCGGCCCTGGAGCCCGACTGGTAGAGGTGTGATCGGCGACCTCGTCGGATATTGTCTGGCGAGCGTTCTTCCTTCTAGGAAACACGGGTGTTATTATGTTTTTAAAGATGAAAACCACGGAGTGAGGTGTTGCATCATACCTCTGCGCCAGTGTCTCCGTCCATACCACCTTCCTTTTTAGCCTGTCCGGCTTTGAAACCCCTTGTTGGCGAGTCGCCATGGGCTCGGCATGGCATCCCGAGGGCCTTCCCTATAAAACACCATTTGTATACGGTAGGTGAAGTGCATAAAAGAAAATCCTTTTCAAAGGTTGGGACTCTGGTCTCATTTACCTGCGAGGCTGGGAGTAGCCCAGGGTAGTCGGCTATAATGTCCACCATGGCGTCATCACAGCTTAGCTGATAGAAAATCCTATCAATCAGCTCCACGAATATGTCTGGACCCTCTTTGGGGCCGGGGTCGAGGGCCCATTCAGGATCCTCCGGTTGTGGAGGTGGGCTATTGATCTCCCCCACCGCCTTACGCAGTTCCTACGATGAAACAGCAAGGTAAATATTTATCACGAAAACAAGGGTAGGATGGAAGTAAAAAGAGCGGAAGCTCACCCAGCTTCGAGTGTTGTTCATGGAGAATCCATCCCGTGGCTTGATGCGGAGGAACTCCTCTTCTTCCCCCTTATACAGATCAGATAGAATTTTTTCTAGGGCAGCAGTTGAGTCTGGTCCCTTGCGCCTGCAGCGAGTGGCATCATTTTCCCCGTTGAAGTGCCACATGGGGTGGCCTCGATATTGAAGTGGCTGCATCCCCCCACATAATGCATATTTCCATAACCTCGGTTATGGTCAGTCCTAATTTGGCCAGCAACTTTATCCGGCCCATCAGATAAAATACGTCTCTATCATCTTCCTCCTGTGGGCTCCGTGGACGCCAGCTTAGGCGTTTCTTCAAAGGGGTGTTGTCGAACTCAGGAAGACCAATCCGGATAGGATCCGGGAGAGGAAAATCCTCCATATAAATCCACAACGAAGGCCAATCCTCGGACATCTTCTTCGGGGTACCGGATAGGTATCCGGTCCCGGCGATGCGCCATACTTCGGCTCCGCCCACTTGATATATTGATCCCCTCTATGTACGGGGAACAAGGCAGAACAACTTCTTCCACGGCGCGAAATGAGCTTCGCAACCCAGAATCATCTCGCAAAGGGCTACATAACCAGCGATGTGCAGTATGGAGGCAGGGGTGAGGTTGTGCAACTGGAGGCCGTAGAACTCCAGGAGCCCTCGGAGAAATGGATGGATTGGAAATCCGAGTCCCCTTAACAAATAAGGGACAAGGCATACCCACTCTCCCTTAGAGGGGTTGGGAAAGCTCTCCGCTTGCTCCCCGCCATTATAGGTGGCGAGCCCGGCTCGAACCGGGACCATATACACTGGAGGGAGGAATCCCTGGGTCTGTAGGTTCACTAATTGATTGTACGGGATGGAACACTTCTCCCAATATCCGGGCTTGGGGCTGCGGGAGCGAGAGGAGGAGCTGCGCTGGTCGGCCATGTTGGGATGGATTTTTTCGGGCGTGCTCCGATGAATGCTCGCTGAGGGAAGATGGTGTGGTTTGGATCTGAGTCTCTTTAATAGACAGTTCATTTACATAGATGGGGTGGTGTCGGTGTCAAAATCGGCGGATCTCGGGTAGGGGGTCCCGAACTGTGCGTCTAGGCCGGATGGTAACAGGAGGCAAGGGACACGAAGTTTTACCCAGGTTCGGGCCCTCTTGATGGAGGTAAAACCCTACGTCCTTCTTGATTAATATTGAAGATATGGGTGTTACAAGAGTAGATCTACCACGAGATCAGAGAGGCTAAACCCTAGAAGCTAGCCTACGGTATAATTGTATGTTGTGATTGTTGTTCTACGGACTAAAACCCTCCGGTTTATATAGACACCGGAGAGGGTTAGGGTTACACAAGGTCGGTTACAAAGGAGGAGATATCCATATACGTATTGCCTAGCTTGCCTTCCATGCCAAGTAGAGTCCCATCCGGACACGAGACGAAGTCTTCAATCTTCTATCTTCATAGTCTAACAGTCCAGCCAACGGAGATAGACCGGCTATCCGGAGACCCCCTAATCCAGGACACCCTCAGTAGCCCCCGAACCGGGCTTCAATGACGATG